>NC_056534.1:2659489-3024489 GCF_910596095.1 Thunnus maccoyii | reverse complement strand
TTTAATCAACAGTTTGTAAAAGAGTTTTAAAAGTAGGAGCAGATTCTGTTTTATAAAGGATTTCAGGTAAATATCAGCTAATAACTCAAAGTATATAAATTCTGATTGGACTTTCCTAAATGTTAATGGTGAGGGGTGTAACTTAAAGGACGGTTCACAATCTTTCAAGTCTGTGTTAAAACAACAGTCAGGTGTCCATATGAACAGTGAAAGAGGTTTTCCTTGCTGTAATCATTCCTTCTGTTCATACTGGATATTAAAAGATCCTTCAAATGTGCTTTCAATGGAAGTGATGGAGGCCAAAATCCACAGTGTGTCCACACAGTCATTTAAAAGTCTCTGTGAAGCTTATATTCAGCTTCAGCAGTCTGAGTTAGTCATATCAAGTGGATATCTGACACATTTACAGTCTTTTTAGCATCAAATTCCCTCTTTGTGTTTCCTCGGACAGTGTTTCCCTGTTGAGCTGCAGGTGGAAGTATAGTAACAAAAAGAGGGACTTTGGCACTAAAAAGACTGTAACGTTGAAAGATATCTACTTGATTTGACTCATTTGAATGCTGAAGCTTCATATTAGCGTCAGATAAACTTTTAAATACATTTTTGCACAGAAGGAGGACTGTGGATTTTGTCCCCCATCACTTCCATTGTAAGGTCATTATGAAGGGATCTTCTAATGGTCAGTATGAACAGGAGGAATGATTACAGCAAGAAAAACAGGTTTAATGTTCATTTGGGCTCCTGACTGTTGTTTTAAGACACGTTTGAACAATTGTGAACCCATTCTTTAATAACTACAGAAATCAGCTGTTTTAGGGAATTACTGAACCTTTTAAAAACGGCTACAAACCAGTGCAATAATTTACTGACTATTGACATGGAACAGGAGTCCACAGGCTGTTGGTCCAGACTGGTTTTCTGTGCCGATAGTGTTTTATTCTATTGGTACAGAACGAGTTTGCAGAATTTATTGTCGAATCTCTTTCAACTGAAATATTGGTTACTGTACAGTTGACATGAAGTTTAACAATGTGCAACAATAGAAACATTTGGATAATTTCCTTCAGTAGAAAACAAACCTCTCAATAGATTGTAGGTCAATTAAGTAAAAAACAATAATCAGTGCAGAGAGAAAATATTGAAACATGATGATACAAAGCTGCATATGTAGACTAATAAGTGTTTGGTAAAGAAAGCAGAAAAACATTTGTGATTGTTAATGAACTGTAACAGAAACACAAACACAGCTTCTCTGTAAACCAGCTTTTATTTTTTGTGTTTGGTGTTCAACAAGTCACTGCTTACTCAGGCCATGTTTTTAAAGCTTTATATTAAAACTACAGACATGGTTTAGTTTACACATTTTTACAATCACATATTTACAGATTTCTGTAAATCATAATCAATCTATTCCGTATTCAAACAAACAAATTGGCCAAAGTGGACAGAAACTAAACAAACCTCAGACAAGATAAGAAAATCCTTTATACACATTATACATATATTCTATTAATCAACTGTAGAGCTGCAACTAATGATTATTTTCATTAACAATTAACCTTGTTTTAACCTGTTTTTGAATCATTATTTAATCTATAAAATGTCAGAAAATAGTGAAAATATTCATCACAGTTTTTAAGAGTTCAAGGTGTCTTTGAATGTTTTGTCTGACCAACAGTCCAAAACCCAAAAATATTCAAGTTACCATCATATACAGCAGAGAGTAGCAGCAAAACCTCACATTTAAAAAGATGGAGCCTGAGAATGTTTGATAAATAATTTAAATGATCATCAATCAATCAATTCATTTCTGTTGTTCTGTCATTAAGTGTTTCAGCACTTATTACAGCCTGTAAAATACTGACACATATTCTGTGAAGTCATGGTCTCAGCTGAACTCTACAATGAAGCTTTATGACACTGTGAAATATTCACACTTTGTTTTCTGTGGTTTCACTTCAAACTGAAAGTTTTGTTTTTTTGGAAACTTTGTGTTTTTGACTAGAAATGAAACTAAAGTTCTGTGGATTTGATCAGATGTTTAAATGGAGATTTAATTTTAGATAGAAATCCTAGTTTGTGTTTTTTCTCATAATAAAGAAGAATGTGTTTGTATATTTACTCTCTTCAAAAACAAAGACACATTTTTGACATAAAACAGGTGATTACTCTACTCAGTTTGATTGACAGGACAGATGATCAGAGGGGCAGAGTTTTTACCACCAAAATTAGGAGAGGGACTGAAGTATGGGTATAGTTTCTCAGTGAAGGAGCAGCCAGTAAAGGAGTAGATAAGAGCTGCAGCATCTACGTCATAAAAGGAGACCAGACCCTCCTCATAATCCACAAACACCCCCACCTTCTGAGGCTGAGACTGCAGAGAGAGACGGACTGGAGGGTTATTACAAGCACTGTACTCATTTCCATTTCTCAACCATATAGTCCAGTAACCATCCTGAGGTCTCAGTGTGATGTTTCCCTTCCTGTTGATCGACTCTCTGGCCACTCCTAAATCCCAGTCAGTCTTCCCTTTAACCTGAACCTCAAAGTAAAATCTGCCTGAAGAGAAACTCGGCTTTCCTAAAACATTAACACAAGGAGAAAATCTCTCTGGGTTGTCTGGGAGATTCTTCCTCACATCACCACAATTTACTTGTTTCTCATCATCAGACAGGATGAGATCAGGATGTGCTGTATCAGGATCAAGAGTCACATCCACTGCATACTGCTGGACCCTCTTCAGCTCGACCTCAGCGAGCAGCTTCTTCATCTCTTTACTGAGCGTCTCCTCCAGCTGAGTCACAGCTCTCACCACAGTCCCCTCATATGATGGACGGACGCTGACCTCTGTCCAGTCTTTGGTGGGTTGAGTAGCTTTCAGGGACGGGAAGTTTTGGAGGAGGTGGAGGTGGTCTTCAGAGCGTGAGAGTTGCTTCACCTCAGAGCTTCTCTTCATCAGCTCAGAGATTTCCTGTTCCAGCTCTTTGATGAAGTCTTCAGCCTGTTTCTCTGTCGTTCTTTGCTTCTCTTCAATTGTCTCAATGAGCTCATTCAGGCTTCTCTCAACAGACTCCTTCAGAGCGATGAAGACCTGAACACCTTCTGCTTTCTCTCTGTCTGCAGCTTTCTTACTGAGGTCAACAGAGTGTTTGATCTCTTGAATCTTCAGTCGTCTCTTCTGGATCATCTGCTGAATTTCAGCCTCTGTCTTCCCCAGCTCTGCCTTCTTTCCTTCATATTCTTCTTTCAGAGGAACAAACTCATGTGTCTTGTGGTCTAAAACAGAGCAGAGCATGCAGACACATGTCTGGTCAGTCTTACAGAACAGCTCCAGAGGTTTATCGTGCTTCATACACATCCTGTCTTCCAGGTTCTCCACAGGGTCCATCAGCTGATGTCTTTTCAGACCTGACATTGTCAGATGAGGCTCCAGGTGAGTCTCACAGTAGGAGGTCAGACACACCAGACAGGACTTCAGGGCCTTCAGTTTGGTTCCAGTACAGACGTCACAGGGAACTTCTCCTGGTTTGGCAACTTGTTGCTCTGAGCTGCTGCTGCTGGCTTTCTGTTGAGCTTCCTGTCTGAACTGAGAAACAACCTCAGAAATAAAAGTATTCACACTCAACTTAGGCCTTTTGTTGAAAACCTCTTTACACACCGGACACAGGTACTGGTCATTACTGTTCCAGTGTTCAGTGATGCAGTTTTTGCAGAAGTTGTGTCCACATGATGTGCTGACTGGATCAGTGAACACATCCAGACAGATGCAGCACAGAAACTGATCTTCAGATCGCAGACAGCTGGCAGCAGACATATCTACACACTGAGTGTGAAAAACAAAAGACACAATTTGTTTAAATTAAATTTCCATTATTTGTTCAAAAAGAAATAAAGATAATTACTGTTGTATTAAGTATAACGTGATATTAGGTGAAGTAATTTTGAATTATATTTTCCTGTTATTGATCGGGATGGGAACACGTGAACGGAGTCGTGAGCAACCGTGATCATTGAAGTCGTGCTGGCAGCTCAAACAGTTATCCACAAGGCTGCATGGTGAGTTTAAAGTTATTGTTTACTTTGATGACGTGTTTTATGTGAGCTGGTTTACACAAACACGGTAAGAGACTGTCATCTGCAGCTCTTTATCTAACAGCTCATTGTGGCTGTTTCTGCTTGTACTATTCTTCCATACAATCTTTAAAATGAACCACTGACAACATAACACAGAATATGTCCAGATCTTGTTGTGTAGACCAACTGTTATTGAAGAATAGCACTGCTAACAAAGCTCTGCTAACTTGGTGACAAACACCTTTTATTACCTGCAGCTGCTTCACAATAAAAGCTGCTGCTTGTTGGTAGAAAGCTTTTAATGTGAAACAGCTACAGGAAATAGAATGCAGTGTGTCTGTAGGAAGTGATCAGTAAATAGTAATAAGACCAGGAAGGTTGGAGTGAAGCTGAACTCCAAACCACAGAGATTCAGTTACAAGTTACAAAAGTCCTGAGAACTGACACAGAGAGACTGTTTAAAAAAACAATTAAAGTTGTTTCACTGAATCTGTGTAAAAACATCTTTAGTTATATTGTCACTAATTTCACAAGTGTCAGTATGAAATGAAAAGAGTGGAACTTCCTGTCTGCTGTGTTAAAGCTGGTTGTTGAAACATTAAATATGATCAGTTGTACTCACCAGTGTTTGGCAGAGACTCTGCTGTGTTGTTGAGAAAGACTTGATGAACTCAGTTTAATTTTTATTTGGACAGAAGTGGAGAGACTCGACTGCAGCTCTGCTGTCGCTCTGATAAACTTTTACTTTCATTTCTGCAGAGTGACGTTGCAGCTGTCTTATCTTTCCAGTGTTGCTCCTCCTCTTACTGCAGCTCTGATTGTGAGTTTGTTTCCTCCTTTTGATTTACAGTATTATTGTGAAATATCATGGAGTTTTCATGTAACTATTAACTTCTTTTTCTCTTTATCTTGAACTGAGTTCAACAAATGTCGTCTGGTCAACATTGATGTTAAATCAACAGTTATTTAAAAAAAAATTTTTTAACTTCTACAAACGGTTTCCAGTTTACTTCACAAAATGAGGTGAAAGACAGTCGACAACAACCAAAGGATCATTTTATTTTATCTCATTCAGATACAATTTCTATATTTTGCTTCATGTTCTACCTTATTTGTTCCTTTGCTGTAAAGCCAATTAGTTCAGACTGTTTTGTGGTGAACCACCACAGTCCTGACAGGGATAAATGTAGAATCTATCATCTCTGTACTGAGTGATGCTTCACACTGCCAGCACTGTCCTTTGGGAGTTTGGGAGTTGTAGTGTGAACCCTGTTAGCCACAGACCTAACGTCATGTCAGCAGCTCTGCTGCCAATCTAAGGTTTGGAACATTTAAAGAATTAAAAAGTGTTTGTTAGCAGGAGTTGGATGGTTTGAATCCTCAACCTATTTAAGTGAGAAGGATCCTGTAGTGTATAGGCAGTGTTGGGGTGGTTACTCAAAAAATGTAATATATTACACATTACTTGTTACTTTTTTTAAAAGTAATGCATTACTTTTAAAAAAAGTAATGCATTACTTTACTTAATTACTCCCTGTGAAAGGTAATTAATTACACTACTCGTTACATTACTTTTGCATTAGTCCGCAACAACGCCTGAGATGCATTGTGGTGTAATTGCCAGTTGGCAGATTCTGTTTTATAAAGGATTTCAGGTAAATATCAGCTAATAACTCAAAGTGTATAAATTCTGACTGGACTGTCCTAAATGTTAATGGTGAGAGGTGTAACTTAAAAGACAGGTTCACAATTTTTCAAGTGTGTCTTAAAACAACAGTCAGGTGTCCATATTTCAATTCAAGTTTTTTCAATTCAGTTTTATTTATATAGCGCCAAATCACAACAAAAGTCATCTCAAGGCACTTTTCACATAGAGCAGGCCGAGACCGTACTCTTTAATATACAGAGACCGAACAATTCCCCCATGAGCTAGCACTTGGCGACAGCGGTAAGGAAAAACTCCCCTTTAACGGGAAGAAACCTCAAGCAGCACCCGGCTCTTGGTGGGCGGCCATGTGCTTTGACCGGTTGGGTTGAGAGAGACAGAAGAGGGTGGGGGGTGGGGGGGACACAGAGAAGCAGAATAACAGCAGCAACAACAACAGCAACAACCGCAGGAACAGCCGGAGAAGGACAGGAGGAAGACAACAACGGTTTATGGTGTTTCCTGCGGATGAGAAAGCACAAAGAACTCTGTGGGAAGAAGTCAACTTAGTAACATGCATTAATGGTAAATAAATACATACAGATGGAGAAGAGGAGAGAGGAGCTCAGTGCATCATGGGAAGCCCCTCAGCAGTCTAGGCCTATAGCAGCATAACTAAGGGCTGATCCAAGGCGAGCTTGGCCGGTCCTAACTATAAGCTTTATCAAAAAGGAAAGTTTTAAGCCTACTCTTAAACATAGAGAGGGTGTCTGCACCCCGGACCGAATCTGGAAGATGGTTCCACAAGAGAGGAGCCTGATAGCCGAAGGCTCTGCCTCCCATTCTACATTTAGAGAGTGTAGGAACCACCAGTAAGCCTGCATACTGGGAGCGCAGTGTTCTGGTGGGGTAATAAGGTACTATGAGCTCTTTCAGATATAATGGTGTCTGACCATTAAGGGCTTTGTACGTGAGGAAAAGGATTTTAAATTCAATTCTTGATTTTACTGGAAGCCAATGCAGCGAAGCTAAAATGGGAGAAATATTATCTCTTTTTCTAGTTTTTGTCAGTACACGTGCAGCTGCATTCTGGACCAGCTGGAGAGTCTTTAGAGACTTGTTAGAGCAGCCTGATAATAATGAGTTGCAATAATCCAGCCTAGAAGTAACAAATGCGTGGACTAGTTTTTCTGCATCTTGTTGAGACAAGATGTGCCTGATTTATGCAATACTACGTAAGTGAAAAAAGGCAGTCCTTGAAATTTGTTTTATGTGAGAGTGGAAGGACATATCCTGATCAAAGATAACTCCCAGATTCCTGATTGCCATCTAGAGTAGCTATATCATTAGATAATGTGTGTTTTAAGGTGTTTAGGGCCAAGCACAATAACTTTTATTTGTAAGTAAGTTTTATCTGAGTTTAGTAGCAGGAAATTGCAGGTCATCCAGGTCTTTATGTCCTTAAGGCATGCTTGGAGTTTAGTTAACTGATTGGTTTCATCTGGCTTCATTGATAAATATATTTGGGTATCATCTTCGTAGCAATGAAAATTTATGGAGCGTTTCCCAATAATATTACCTAAAGGAAGCATATACAAGGTGAATAGTATTGGTCCAAGAACAGAACCTTGTGGAACTCCGTGTCAAACTTTTGCTTTCATGGCGGATTCATCATTAACATGTACAAACTGAAATTGATCTGATAAATAGGACTTAAACCAGCTTAATGCAGTTCCTTTGATGCCAATTAAATGTTCCAGTCTCTGTAATATGATTTGATGATCAATTGTGTCAAATGCACCATTAAGACCTAACAAGTACAGAGACAAGTCCTTTGTCTGATGCAGTCATAAGGTCATTTGTTACCTTCACCATTGCTGTCTCTGTGCTATGATGCCTCTAAATCCTGACTGAAAATCGTCAAATAAACTATTGTTATGTAGAAAGTCACATAACTGATTAGAGGCTGCTTTCTCAAGGATCTTAGAGAGAAATGGAAGGTTAGATATAGGTCTATAGTTGGCTAAGACGCCTGAATCGAGAGTATGCTTCTTAAGAAGAGGTTTAATTACAGCTACTGTAAAGGACTGTGGTACATAGCCTGTTACTAAAGACAGATTGATCATATCTAGTAAAGAAGTGCTTCTTAAGGGTAAGACTTCCGTAAGCAGCCTAGTTGGGATGGGATCTAAGAGACAGGTTGAAGGTTTGGATGAAGAAATCGTTGAAGTTAATTCAGAAAGGTCAATTGGAGAAAAACAGTCCAAAAATATGTCAAGTTTCACAGCTGCTTCTAGGGTTCCTGAGTTTGTGGATAAATCAGTGCCTGTTGAGGGCAGAGACTGTTGAACTTTGTCTCTAATAGTTAGAATTTTATCATTAAAGAAGCTCATGAAGTCATTACTAACGAGAGCCATTGGAATACATGGACCTGACTCTGTCAGTTTGGTCAAAGTGCTGAAAAGGAACCTAGGGCTGTTTTTATTCTCTTCTATTAATGATGAGTAATAGGCGGCTCTGGCATTACAGAGGGCCTTCCTATATGTTTTAAGACTATTTTGCCAGGTTAAGCGAGCTTCTTCTAGTTTGGTAGAACGCCAAATCCTTTCCAATTTTCGCAATACTTGCTTTAATTTGTGGGTTTGAGAGTTAAACCATTGAGCTAACCTTATGTTTTATTATTTTCCTTTATAAGGGGGCGATGGAGTCGAGTGTTATTCGTAATGAGCCTGCAGCACTATCAACAAGATTATTAATTTGGGAGGGACTAAAATTAGCATAGGAGTCCTCTGAAGTATTGAGACATGGCAGTGAATTCAGTATTGTTGGAATTGC
This sequence comes from Thunnus maccoyii, assembly GCF_910596095.1. Classification (NCBI taxonomy): domain Eukaryota; kingdom Metazoa; phylum Chordata; class Actinopteri; order Scombriformes; family Scombridae; genus Thunnus; species Thunnus maccoyii. Next base: position 3,015,935 of record NC_056534.1, on the reverse strand, counting down.
TACCTTAAATTTAGCTACAGCACTATCAGATAGACATCTAGTGAAGACATTTTTGTCCAATGGCGTGTAGTCCAGTAGTAGGAATTCAAAAGTTATTAAGTAATGGTCTGATAAAATAGGATTTTGTGGAAAAACTATCAAACATTCAATTTCAATGCCGTAAGTCAGCACAAGATCAAGGGTGTGATTAATACAGTGAGTGGGTTTATTTACACTCTGAGAGAAGCCAATTGAGTCTAACAATGAGATAAACGCAGTGCTCATTATCGACGTCCACATGAATATTAAAACCACCTACTATAATTACTTTATCTGTACTAAGGACTAAGTTTGAATTCCTATCTGAATTCTCAGAGTTTTTATCAGAGTACGGACCAGGAGGACGGTACACTATAACACATAGAACTGGCTGTAAAGTTTTCCAGGTTGGGTGAGAGAGACTAAGAACAAGGCTTTTGAATGAGTTATAATTAAATTAAGGTCAAGAGTTGACAAAAAGGCTTGAGTTGAAAATGGCTGCGACTCCTCCTCCTCGGCCAGTGTCTTGAGGAATGTGAGTATTAAAAAAACGGGGGGGAGTAGATTCATTAAGGCTGACATATTCTTTATGACACAGCCAGGTTTCAGTAAGACAAAATAAATCAATATGATGATCTGAGATTAGATCGTTTACTATACAGCTCTGCTGTCGCTCTGACAAACTTTAAGTTTCATTTCTGCAGAGTGACGTTGCAGCTGTCTGATCACGTCTTTCCAGTGTTGCTCCTCCTCTTACTGCAGCTCTGATTGGGAGTTTGTTTCCTCCTTTTGATTTACAGCATTATTGTGAAATATCATGGAGCAAAGGTGATAGTGTACCTGACAGGTGAGAGGAGTAAGACATGTAAAAAGTTGTTGCTTAACTTAATTTTGTGTGTTGAAAGTTTTTCACAAGGTGATCAAAAATAAACAAACCCTGAATTTAGATTTATTTTTGCCACAAGAGACGAAAAGTTTTGGACAGACAAACAGTTTTCATGTAACTATTAACTTCTTTTTCTCTTCATCTTGAACTGAGTCCAACAAATGTCGTCTGGTCAACATTGATGTTAAATCAACAGTTATTTCAAAAACACACATTAGAACATAGTACATAATAAATCAATCTCCTCAGGGGATCTCTGCCATTTATCGTCTGGTCCTCCTGTTCATTGGGAACTACAATGTTAAATACTTGACAAAGAGAATAAGAACAAACAAAAAATCTGAACACAAGGTCCAAATGGTTGTTTCTGAAGCTTTCATATATAATGTAAAAGTAACACACACTGAGGTAGTGAGGTACTGATCACTGGAAACAGACTGAAAAGCAGGAGAAAAGTGTTGCACACTCTGGCTCCATATGCATTTCCCTTTTATATAGATGGCATTCCGGCCCTCAGGCCCTCTTCAAGATCAGCAATCATAGTAGGACACAGGCACTGGTATGTTATGGTATGTATAGGCCACACCATAGTAGCACAGCTGATGGTGATTAGATAATCATGTTCCACCATTAGGGTGAGAAAAACAATCAAAAGGCCTTCAGCAGATCAAAACGTTTAACAAATAGTGACAGGAACTACAGCCAATCAATTCTCTTCAAATAAAGTGACAAAAACCAATATGTTTCATAAGACATATACAGATTTAAATTTTACATTCCAGTCCTTTTGGTTAACTGCCTTTGGCCCCGCACAGACTATCTCACAGAGGGGCCCATGTGGGCTTTCTGTGGGCAAGCCCACAGTTGTTGCCCACAGGAAACCCTCATTGGGGCCCAAAAGTGCAAAACTACTTTGGGCCCTGCATGGGCAATCCCAAAGGGGGGTCTATGTGGGCATTCTGTGGACAAGCCCACAATGGGTTGCCCACAGAAAACCCTCATTGGGGCCTGAAGAAGTAAAACTGTTGTGGGCCCTGTGGGCAGGCTAACCTGTAGGGGGTCTGTGTGGGCATTTTGTGGGCAAGCCCACAGCGGGTATTCCACGGGACACTATCATGGTGGTGGCAAAACTGCTGTGGGCCCTGCATGGGCTATCCCACAGGGGAGCCCATGTGGGCTTTCTGTGGTCAAGCCCACTGTGGGTTGCCCACAGGCAACCATGATGGTGGCCCCAAAGGGCAAAACTGGTGTGGGCCCCGCATGGGCCATCCCACAGTGAGGCCCATGTTTGATATCTGTGGGTAAGCCCACAGTGGGTTTGCCCACAGAGGGGCCCCAAAGGGCAAAACTGCTGTGGGCCCTGCATAGGCTTACCCACATGGGGTCCACGTGGGATTAGTGTGGGTTTGCCCTGCCCACACTTCCCCACAGTAAACCCATACATACCCACAGTGGGCCCACATGGGCATGTTTGCCTAAAAAGACAATTACATCTGATTGACAAGAGCCGTGACACTGTTTACATAACAGTTGGTAAACTCTTCAAGTAAAGGCGTGGACTGCCCGTCCACCTCAAGGTGTAATGATCAGTCTTTACAGCTTGAGCACCTGGTGTGGAAGTTAGTATGCACACAGACTATATATACAGCTATATCCAAAAGTTTGGGCTCCTTTTGACAAATCACATATTTTAGTGATTTTTTAATTGAAAAGATGTAAACACAGTTACTCTAGGATATGGAAGAAAACAATATTTTCAGGCAAACAAAAGTCAAGTTTAATCAAAAGTTTGTAAAAGAGTTTTAAAAGTAGGAGCAAATTCTGTTTTATAAAGGATTTCAGGTAAATATCAGCTAATAACTCAAAGTATATAAATTCCGATTGGACTGAATGTTAATAGTGAGGGGTGTAACTTAAAGGACAGGTTCACAATTTTTCAAGTGTGTCTTAAAACAACAGTCAGGAGTCCATATGAACAGTGAAAGAGGTTTTCCTCGCTGTAATCATTCCTCCTCTTCATACTGGATATTAAAAGATCCTTCAAATGTGCTTTCAATGGAAGTGATGGAGGCCAAAATCCACAGTGTGTCCACACAGTCATTTAAAAGTCTCTGTGAAGCTTATATTCAGCTTCAGCAGTCTGAGTTAGTCATATCAAGTGGATATCTGACACATTTACAGTCTTTTTAGCATCAAATTCCCTCTTTGTGTTTCCTCGGACAGTGTTTCCCTGTTGAGCTGCAGGTGGAAGTATAGTAACAAAAAGAGGAACTTTGGCACTAAAAAGACTGTAACATTGAAAGATATCTACTTGATTTGACTCATTTGGACGCTGAAGCTTCATATTAGCTTCAGATAAACTTTTAAATACATTTTTGCGCAGAAGGAGGACTGCGGATTTTGTCCCCCATCACTTCCATTGTAAGTGCATTATGAAGGGATCTTCTAATGGTCAGTATGAACAGAAGGAATGACTACAGCAAGAAAAACATTGTGAACACAGTGTTCATTTGGGCTACTGACTGTTGGTTTAAGACACACTTGAACAACTGTGAACTCGTCCTTTAAGCCTAAATCAAAACAGAATAATTTGAGTTAAATTTAACCCCACAAAACAAACCTAAAAATAAGGTGTGATGGCAGTTTTGTACAAATTAGACCAAAATATTTTTAAATACTCAATGTACAGGTAGCCCAGAATAGCTTAACTTGAGTAAATGTACTTAATTACTTTCCATCACTGCATTTATTAAAGGAAATAAAAGTGCAGAAGAGGAAATGAAAGAAAAGCTTTCATGAACCAGACACATGTTGAATATTTTCTGTATCATATAAGAGTTGATTCATGTAAAACTCAGATTCTTCTTTGTGTCAGTGCACCAGCGGGCGTCACCTGAGCATCACCTGGTGGGAGTCACCTGTCCCTGCGCGGTCAGGCGGTCCGGTCGGGCTCGTCAGGTCTCTTCATTAACAGTCTGGCAGCTGTCTGATGGAGCAGATATCATCCCGGCAGGTAAACCGAGCCTCGTTATCTGCAGACAGGTGTGTAACTGTAGTCCAGCACACTGCTGCAAATCACAGGCACACAGATGTAATCTGCCTCCGTTTAATCACGCTGCCTTTGTCCCCAAACTTACTCCAGGATTCACTTTACTCCATTTGTAAAGGAAATTTCACTCCGCTTTTTCGCCAAGTGGACGCAGTGTTTTTAATTATAAAGGAGACATTTTGGCAACGAGAGTCCTGAATGTTTGAACAGTGTGTGTGTGTTTTATAAAGCAGAGACATGAGCTGCTGTTTTCATTATTTTAAAGGACAAGTTCACAATTTTTCATGTTTTTCATGGAAGTATAGTAACAAAAAGAGGGACTTTGGCACTAAAAAGACTGTAACGTTGAAAGATATCTACTTGATTTGACTCATTTATCTTCATTTATCTTCTTCATTATCTGAAGCTTCATATTAGCTTCAGATAAACTTTTAAATACATTTTTGCACAGAAGGAGGACTGTGGATTTTATCCTCCATCACTTCCATTGTAAGGTCATTATGAAGGGATGTTCTAATGGTCAGTATGAACAGGAGGAATGATTACAGCAAGAAAACATAACAGACTTGAACTCGTCCTTTAACTGTTTATACATTAAAAACATTTTATCAGACTTTTAAAACCTGTTTGAAGCAGAAATAATCTGATTGGGTGATTTAAACATCAGTGGGCGGAGCCAAAGAAGCACCTGCTATGTCTGATTATGTGATCGTGTATCAGACTTTAATTTAACCCTAAAAAGCCTAAAATGGCAGCATGCGGGTTAAAATCAGTGGATTTCTGAGTGTAGTTCTGTTAGACTGGAGATGAAGGAGCCTCTCATTAGTATTAGTGTTTCCAACACTGTGCCACTATCAACAGTAGTCATTTACAGAGCACTTAAAGCTCCATTAATCAATAGTTTTTATATTAACAATGGATCAAATAACCATATTAATGTGAAAGTGTTGCTCATAGTTCCAGATCCAATAATCACACAGACAGACGTATAGACCATCCTGATTATAAGACAAACATGAAATTCCTCCAATAAAAAGTGGAACATAAAGCCCACATTTGTGTATCTTGTCTGTCAGTCACACACACACACACACACACACACACACACACACACACACACACACACACACACACACATACACACACTCCTGTCAGGAGCTTCATTATAAAACAATAATGATGTTTTATGATGTGACGGCAATGTGGTTAACGTCTGGTTAGGTTTAAGGAAAGATGAAGGTTCGGGTTAAAGTTACTACATCCTTAAAGTTACAGCCACCTTCATCGCCATGGCTACAATAATAACCACGAGGTTAAAGGGACAGTTCACATTTTGTGAAGTGGGGTTGTATGAGGTTCGTATTCATAGTCAGTGTATTTATTACCTGCAGTAGATTTGGAGTATCAACATGGAAGATAAACAATGTACTGCTGTATTTGACACCTAAACAAATTAGTATCAGTTTAAGTGTTGCTATATTTAGAATATCTTCATCGCTTTACCTTGCCGTCAGACAGCCCCTTCCTTTGGCACTACATTTTCTCAACCTTAGAGTTTCCGTATTCCTACACATGTATTACTGTATTACACCGCAGATCAGATGTTTGAGTCAGAAATGTTTGATTTTGCAGCATCTTTTCATAAAATTGTGATACAATTTGTGATGGTTTATGTCTCTTTTTATGCTGAAATTGCAGGAATTGGGAAAAATTGCAAGCAAAGGAAAATGATCCATTAAAAAAAAAAAACTACTACCAATGATGAGTCATATGTAATCACTTCCTGTGTGCTTTGATGATGAAAGTTACCACGACACAAAATACAAGAATTGATCCAAATCACAAGCGCTCTGTTGATTCGACCATTTCACGTGGAAAAGTTGCAGTAATTTAGCAAAAATTCTCACAAATATCGCAGAGAGATTTCTTGAATTTGCATAAATTATTACGATCACAAAATCACAGAAAAATACAATACAAACAGCAACAATGACGTTAGGAGGAAGCGTCGGGGAGTTTTATAGATATGGACGAAACCAAGTTACAATAACGTAACGTACTCGTGCTGCTGCGCTTGTAGTTCCTTTAATGGGAGCTGTAGTTTTTAATCTGTGTACACAAAGAATATATCGTTTAACTATTAAAATAACAAAAGTTTAAATGTCTGGCAGAGAAGCTGTCGTGGAGCTGAGCGGTCTGAATGAATGACATTTTTATTATTGTGTCATGCATACAACTGTATGCCCAGCCCGCATGGACACCATGAATACAGTATATTGTAAAAAGAAAATCTTTCATCTTCAGATCTAGAGACCATCATTAAATAGTTCAGACATTCTGAAGTTACAGTCTACAGTTGGGAGCTTGCCATATATTACTGAAGAGCCTAAGTAAAAACTAATTAAACAATCTATCTCGCCTTCTTTTCCAGGCTTTTGAGATAAAGTTAGCAAACTTAAATACATCAAAATTAAACAGCCATTCCAGTTTTGCTCATCTGAACACCAAAATATTTCAGGGTTTAGTCGAGCATGAAACATTAACTCTCCTAAGTCATCATAATTTGCACAGTACAATAGAAAATGGGACTCACTTTCCACTTCACCCAAATCACAGTTCTCACACAACCTATTTTCCGGAGTATTTTTGAATCGACCGATCTCAACGGCCAGAGGAAGAACATCAGCTCTCAGCTGTGCAATCAAAGATCTTTGGGTTCTAGATAAACGAGATGTTACATATAATTCAGGGCCAAAATTCTGTTTGATATGCATATATGTTCTTAATTTGGGCTTTAACAACATTTTCAAACCATTTTTCTTCAAATTTCAATAGAAGCTTGTTTTTAATAAAGTTAACATTACAGCACAGGTTGTTCCTATAGATATACAGCATATCCACCTCCTCTAACTGGAGAACTATATAATTTACTCCACATAAATACTTTCTTATTTATTCTGTCCTCTGCCATTTTGATTAGACGGTTCCACAATCGAATCATTTCACATTTTCGTTGTACAGACCCTGGTACCCAGCCCATTTAACCTTGAACTGCTGGGATCAGAGCAAAGCTATGAACCCCCAAAAAACATCGTATAGCTCTATTCTGCAGTATAATTCAATATGGGGAGACACATGCATCATAGAGTTTAGTATATGTACAATAACCAAGATCATTACATACTTTCAATTTATTAATAACTGATCCCAAAGTTCTCCCAGCTGAGTCAGCAAGGGACCAAATTCCAGCCTCATAAGTCATAAATTCATCAAAAAAGAAACCCAAGTATTTATAGACACTAACATACTCTAAGGCCACTGAACCAAAACTAAGTATTTGTGTACTTCTTTCCATACCTTTCTTTCTGAAATGTATTATTTGTGTTTCACTCTTGTTCATCGCTAATCTCCATTTAGGACACCACAAACTAACCATGTTTAACATATTCTGTAAATCAGATTCAGACTCAGCCAATAAAATTATATCATCCGCGTATCATAAAATACCCAATTTAATGTCACCTATACATACACCTAAATTAGATTCCTTAATCTGTAGAGCTAAGTCATTCACAAATAATGCAAAAAGAGTTGGGGAAAGTATATCACCTTGTGTTACACTAAAAGGTGTTTCAAACCAGTCAGTAAACATATCATTGATCTCAACACAGGCAACTGGGCAACTATACAAGGTCTGTATTGCTCTATAAAATCTACCGTCCTCGCCTGCTTCCATAAGTTTAAAAGCAAGCAGATCTCTGTTGATCCAGTCAAACGCCTTTTGGAAGTCAACAAAACATGCAGAAGTAGGTTTACCTTTGGCAAGTCTAGTTCTAATAACAGTCGATACTGAATGTATATGATCAATACAGGCTCGTTTCTTTCTAGATCCATTCTGCTCATTGACAAGATACCGTCCCATTTCTAAATGTTGAGTGAGCCTATTGTTCAGTATATTAGCATACAATTCATAAACCGTACTAAGAAGGCTGATGTCCCTATAATTAATAATCCTGGGGTCATTTTTTGATGATTTTGGAACAGGCTTAATATGGACTTGTACCATACTGTCGGGATTATACCATGTTCAAAACATGTCTTCAAAAGATAAAAGCTCTAAGAGATGTGGTCATTTCAAAGCTTCATTTGGGATACCTTCAATTCCGGATGCCTTCTTCAATTTTGCTTTATCTACAGCCCTTTTAACTTCTGCTATTGTAATATGGTGATTTAAAAATGTATTTGGGCTATATCCTGGTGTATTCATAGACATCTCCATCTTACATTTTGTAGCACAAATATCATTGAAGAATGTGTCATCAAAACCAGGTGGAATATGGTTTCCTGAAAATAAATCGGCAAAATCTCTCTCCCATGTTCCGAGTACTGCCTCTTTTTCATTTTCAATATCATCATCATCTAGAATAATTTCCATTGGGATTTTTGTTAATTTCTTAGGGCCCAGTTTATTTATTTCTTTCCAAAATTGTGGGTTGTTACTTTGTAAGTGATCCAACTCTAATGCTTGTCCTCGTCTAAATTGCCTTTTATGGTTCTGTAAACTCTTATCAAAAATAAACTGGGTTTGCCTGTATCGTTCCCTAAGTTGTCTTTTGGCCAGTGAGTCCTTATAGTTTAGAAATTCTCTCTCTGCTTGTCTTTTATCATTCCAGTATGGCTTAGTCCTACTCATTTGCTGATATACCCCTTTCCTACTTGAAACACCAGTTTTTGTGTTCATTTCATTGAGCACTGTATCACAAAATAATCCATACCAATTATCAATATGACTTTGTGTTTTCTCACACCCCTCTAATTTATTGATAAGTTCAACCAAAGCAAGGCGACACATTAGAAGAAAGAAAATATTTCTGGAAATAATCTAGATCGTCTTTTAGTTGGAGAGACCCTAGTATCAATTTCCAAAAAAGACATCTCAGATGTTCAGTCAGTGTCTCTCTGTAGGAAACTTTATGGTAACGTGTTCAATAAAACAACCTTTGGAGGTGATAATAACTGTATAAAGGTGAGTTCTTCTGTTCCTGAGTGTCCAAAAATCAATTCAGTGCTGCTCTCAAAGTGTTACTGAAAAGAAACCAAACAACCAAACTGATCCAGCAGCTACCTCTCTCTCTCTCTCTCTCTCTCTCTCTCTCTCTCTCTGTCTATGTCTATGTCTCTCTCTCTCTCTCTATGTCTATGTCTCTCTCTCTCTTTCTCTCTGCAGGGTTTTTGTATTCATGAGCAGCTTCGTGGCTCCACCTGACACCTTCGACAACATGGCTGAAAGTGTTTACGGCGGATCCTCTTCCACCGCTGCAGCCGACACTTACCTGCAGGCGAAATGAAGTTACCTGAGAATTACTCTGAACTCTGAATGACCCCCCCCCCCCCCCCCCCCCCCCCCCCCCCCCCACCCCCCACCCACCCACCCCACCGCCTCACCCTGCTCCATTAATTATTCCTCAGCCAATCAGAGAGCGTAGTGACAGCTGGGTGGAAGCTTTTACAGACGACATCCAGTCTGATAAGGACAGGTTTCACTTTAAGGTTGTTTCCTGACGTCTTTGATTCGTTAACGTTACCTACAGACACCAGAAGAGGCTCATTTAAGACTTTTTAAGACCCGTTCAAAGCAAAACAAGAACAATTTAAAAAAGTATAGAACTGGACAATGAGGAACAATATTTAAATACTTCTATATGTTTTTAAGTGTATTGAAAACAGGATTTTAAACTCTTTTTTTCCTTGTGATTTTGTAACTTCAGAGAAGTTGTTGTGTGTTTTATTTCAAATTGATTCCATTTATTATACAGAAATGACATATTAAACCTTGTCAACACATCTGCTTATGAAGTTATTAATTAATTTCACATTATGACCATGAGGGTGAGAGAAATTAAAAGATTTTAAACAGAAAATAGTATAAAAATAATATTTTTTGACTTTAGGGTTAGGGTCAGGGTTAGGGTTGGGGTTAGGGTCGGGGTTAGGGTCAGGGTTAGGGTTAGGGTTAGGGTTAGGGTTAGGGTATTTGGCAAAGAAAAAACTCCTACAATCCTACATATTATAACTTTTTAAAGTGCCAAGTCAGATGAACTTAGGATGTTGGCATGAACGTTATTTACAAAGCAGAAACTCATAATTTCCATAACTCTGATTTGTCATGAACGCATCATCAGCTGCAAGCAAAAGAAAAAAAAATGTTTCATGAGGTTTTTTTTGGATTGAAATAGAAAATTTGTCTAATTTCAGTCCATTTATATTTGACCTTTAAAACTTTTGCTGGCAAAACAAATTCTGTTAACAGTTTTAGTCTCAAATAGTTTCTTCAAGCTGTTTTTTTTTTTGTTTTGCTTGCAGTGAAATATGTTTTGAATTCTTTGCCAAAGGTTTGCTCAAATATGTTGTATTTGACTGCACTATAAGGACACAATAAAGCAAGAAGCCAAAGTCCTTAAATGTCTAACCAAAAGCAGACGTACAAGAAGTTTGCTAAATAAATTACAGTCTTAAAATGAAAAAAAAAGATTTAAATCACAGACTTTCTGATCATAAAACAGGTGAAAAACACGTAAAATTTGATTCCAGCTTTCAATACTGAACGGTTTTGGATTCTCGGTGCTTCAGACGCAGTTTGTTTGATACAAAAAGTAGAAATGATATTGAAACTCTTTGTCTTCACGGTTCTTTTTCTTCCATCTGTGTCTTCTTGTTTTGTTCAGTCAGCTGTAACCTTGTAAGAAAAAACTGTGTCGCTCTTCTATAAACCTGATACACGAGCCGCTCTTTGTTCCTTCACGCTGCAGCTCGGCCAAAGAATGAAGTTTCTCTGTTTGTGCTCAGGATGCTGTGTGAAAATCCATATTTCTAGGAAGTGTGTGTGTGTTTTTTTTTAAATGTAGTTTTAGTCATTACGGCGTTGGGTTATTTAGAGCCAGAGAGACATTTTAGGAGTTGGCTCTGCAGGCTTTCATGTTGGCCCCGTGTGAAAATAAATCTGGAGAGTCGCTGGAGTCCAAATCACAAACAGATGAGCGGGTTCTGCGAGGAGCAGCGGGTTCGGGGGGTTTTGCTGTGTGCAGCCGAGGGAGTATGAATGAGACTTTTAATTGGCGGTGACGGCAACAACTGGCCTCGTTCTCCTGCAGCTCAATTAGGAGCATTCAGGCAACGCTTGACACTTTATCTGAGGGAGGAACCGGGGACACATCCTGACCTGTAAATCAGGTGATCTGCTGCTGCGTCAACACTAGATCCAGAATAGAACGGTTAAAATGTCACAATATGCATCACGGAGCTGAGAAATGGATCTTAATCAACTACACATGAAATAATCGGTCAATTAATCGATTTGTCTGTTATGATAATCGTTTTAAAATAAATGCCTAACAGTTTCTGAAGTGTGAGGGTTTGTCACATGTTGCATCAATTAGTCGATTAATTGATCCACAGAAATAATTGTAATTTTTTTGTATCCGCCTGTCATTTTTTAAATAAAAACACTAAAAATCTTACGGTATCTGCTTCTCAAATGTGATGATTTTTTTGGTTTTCTTTGTCTTGAGTGATGTTAAACTGACTGTTGGTCAATTTTCACTATTTTCTGGCGTTTTTTTTTAGACAGAACGATTGATTGAAAAACTACCTGCCTACATGTGGAAGTAAACTGATTATGTTTGTGTTTGGGGGAGTTGGTTACACAAAATAAGCATTTAACAGAATCCTGCACTGACTGATCAATGAACGCTTGTAACATTTGTGGACTCATGATGGACTTTTTTTTAAAAACAGTATCAAAATTGATGCAGATATCACCTTTCCTATTCTACACATTTTTCTACACCTGCAATACCCACAATGCAATGCCCCTGGGTTCACTCAACTGTACGGATTAGGAGGTGTAATACTGGTGGCTTTCACCAAAGGTTTGTAAAGTTTGAACTGTTTTACACGAGGAACCACCGAAAACAACTGGTGAGTTAAAACATGATGTCACACTGACGCCTGCTGGACGGAAACAGAACTGCAGAGTGATTATTATATCTGAGGCAGGAACATTTACTCAAGTACCGTATTTAAGTACAGTTTTGGGGTACTTGTACTTTACTTGAGTATTTCCATGTGATGCTACTTTCTACATTTCAGAGGAAAATATTGTACTTTCTACTCCACTACATTTATTTGACAGCTTTAGTTACTTTTCAGATGAAGATTTGACACAATGGATAATATAACAAGCTTTTAAAATACAACACATTGTTAAAGATGAAACCAGTGGTTTCCAACCTTTTTGTCTTTTGACGTCTTACAAAAAGCAGTGTGTAGTCGGGGTCACATTTCACATGTCTATGAGTTGTTAACAGCTCCACCAAATAGTGATTTTTCCCTCTAAACTTCTCACATGCTTTCATTTCAATAAATGTTCAAATGATCCAATATTTCAGCAAAAATCAAAGATTAGAGAAAAAGTCCAACAACTGAAAACAGATTTGTGTATCAGAACTTTGTTTTTTCTTCTTTCCTCTCCCATTAATCATCTCACCACCCCTCAGATTTATCTGCTGACCCTTTGGAGGGGCCCGACCCCTAGGTTGGGAACCACTGGACTAAACTAGCTAACTGTATATAAAGTAGTGTAAACTAGCTCCACCTCCAGCAGCTACAACAGTAACATGCTGCTCTAACACTGATGCTTCACTATTAATAATCTAATGATGTCATATATAATAATATATCAGTCAGAGGGACCAAACCACTACTTTTACTGCAATACTTTAACTACATCAAGCTCATAATACTTATGTACTTTTACTGCAATACTTTAACTACATCAAGCTCATAATACTTATGTACTTTTACTGCAATACTTTAACTACATCAAGCTCATAATACTTATGTACTTTTACTTAAGTGGGATTTTTCATGCAGGACTTTTACTTGTAATGGAGTAATTCTACATTGCTGTATTAGTACTTTTACTGCAGTAAAGGATCTGAGTATTTCTTCCTTCTCTGTATGTAACGCTGGTGTTTGTTGTATTGGAGCCAAAAATGGAAACACTAAGAATTTTCAGCCATCAACGTTTTTCTTTCCCCTCAATCATTTGTTTGCAGAAATAATATCACAACCATGTAAGAATCAGTACATAAAACATGAAAATCTATAAACTGCTGCCAAGATACGAATCCTTCAATGTTTAAAGCTCATTTAATCTTCAGCTGTAACGTTAAAGTATTTGTAGTGGAAACTTGCAAAAAACGGTGAAAATCAACCACATTTAAGTTCAAATCCTGCAACATTTAGAAACAACACTCGCTGCTTCTTTAACAACTTTCAGTTTATTTTTCATGTATGAGGTTTCAGTGATGCAGCAAAGATGGAAAACAGGAGTAAAAATAATCTAAGACTGAATCCACCGACGTCCCTTTAAAACCAACAGAGAAGATTTCAGCTCTGATCTGATATTAAACGAGCAGGAAGCTTCGACACCAACTGATTAAAACAAATATCTGTACAAACAAAAGTGACGGAAAAACAAATCAAGAATTTATACCAAAACAGAGCATGTGGTGGTTGGAAAAAAAAACAAAAAAAAACCCCAATAGATTATAGTTTATACATGATCCTTTTATTGGCAACATCCATGTGTTTGAAATGTTCGTGTCATATTTATCACCACTATTATTATTATTATCATTATTATTATTATTATTATTCATATGTAAACACAACACGGTCTCACTGAATTTCATGAAATGAGCCAAAAACTCTGAAATGCAAAATGAAAATTAAATACAGGACGAATTATGTTCAATGTACATTCTTTTTTTTTTATCATCATGAGCTACATTATCTGACAATAACACAACATTTTACACGTTCATAATGTATTAATGTGAAACCATTTCAACTAATATCTAAATAAAATCTATTGCAATTAGCTACTTTCCCATAATATAACTATTAAACATGCACTATATACTGTAGACTAAACATTTTATCTTGTTGTATATTTAAGAATACAGAATAATATATATTCAGTGTGCAAACTTAACCAGTGATACCATCACAAACTCTTGGAGAAATTATTCCCGTCATGTTTCATGCAGAGCAAAATTTTTTTTTTTTTTTTTTTTGCATTTAAAAGACATTTTGCTCATTTCATAAAATTTTGTGAGACCAGGGGCCAGATGTATAAACACTACGTACATACAAAATTCATGCAAAAAAAATCACGTCCCACACATACAGAAGTTTTTTTTTAATTTACAGAAACGTTTTGCACCTCAGATATACGTCAGACATAAACATGCGTTTTGGTTTTTTTGGTTTTTTTTTTAAAGTTTTATTAAGCATATTTTCTTCACTGAGTGCGGTTTTTTTTTGTTGTTTTTTTTAAAAGAAATTCAAGTTCTGTAAATCCCAAAGAAACCTTAACTCAAAAGATTTTTTTTATCCTGTTAAATATTCTACTTTTGGTTTTTTCAATAATTTTCCATTCATGTGCTTCTTATTTTTATGTTACGAGTGCTATAATCTGTGAACGATTACCGATCACTTTTTTCTGATATTAGTCGATGGACGGATGAGTTTACAGCTGCATGTGTGATGAATTAAAAGAATTATTGACACTATATATATGTGCTGTAACTGGCTGCTTGCAGCTGAATTGCACCCACAGGAGCGAAGGTGTTTATTGGCCAACAGGTGATTAAAAAGGTGTGTCTGCATCTGCATTTATAGCTAACAGTGGAAATCAGGCTCCTGTTAAATGCACTCAGTTTCCCAAAAAAAAAAAAAAAAAAAAGAGTGAGATTTATAAAACAGAACCACACATGAGATTTATAAATCTGGCCCTGGCCTTGTAAACCCGAACAGCTTTAAGATTGAAAACCTGATCTACATGCAAAGAGGAGCAGGCAGAAGAAAGAGAGGAGAGAGAGAGAGGAAGAGAGGAGAGAGAGAGAGACGCCTCCACGTCATGCAAACACATCACGAGACTTCAAGGAAAAAAGTCTTTTTGTCTTTTTGCAGCGCGCCAGTTCAAGAAAAACAACAACAAAAAAAAAGAAAAAACAACTGTTGGGTTCCAGCAGTCGTCCTGCAAAGTCTGACAAACATTTTAAAAGTTCCTTCACCTCCTCGTCTGTGTTTAAACTGCTGCTTCTCAAAGCAAAGCTGGAGCAAAAAACAAAAAAAAAAAAGATGTCCGAAAACAGGAGAAAAAGAGCATCTTCACTACAGAACATAAACTGTGTGTGGTTTAAAAATGGTTTACAGTCAGCCTCTGCAAATTCTGCTGTACGTACCTCTACAAAATCTTAAAACAACAGCAATTATGTACTTTTTTCTTTTTTTTTTTAATTTTTATTTTTACAGATCTATCAAAACCTAAAGCGTTTAAACCAAAGTCTCTCTTGCGCGTTTGCCTGCAGCTGCGTTCAGAAGTCCAGTCGCGACAGATCAGTGGCTCAAGCAAACCTGTAAAATACTCATTCCTGGACGTTTTAACTACTTTAAAATTTTCTTCAAATATACAGAAAAAAAAAAACCGCCGGCGTGTTTTTCTTGGCTGAATTACAAAGCCGACAGGTCAGAATCTAAATAATTCCATAAAGCTGAGATATGAGAAAACTTTTTCACAAGAAACAAAACAAAAAACAATTTTTCCTCTGCGAGTTAATCTACAAACGTTTGTCTGAAGCAGATTTAATAAATTTCTCTCTTACAAGCAGCAGCAGCTCGTCACTGTTGGTATGTCAGTACACAACGTTCACGTCATGATGATTTACATTTTTTTACGACTTTTAAAAAAGCGTCAACATCCGACTTTTAATCGCTTTTTTTTTTTTACACCAAGTATTCTTAATAAGACGACCGTGCATTAAGAAGCAAACAAACAGATGTTTCACGTCAGCCAGAGTCATGATATTCAAGGTAATTCAATTCAAATTTAACGCATAATTGCAATAAAACAACTTGTCAACTCTCATAAAGTCATAAAATCTTTCTCCTCACATGACGTGAACGCAGCAGTAAAAACACGTAGTGCACAATCTTCCCCCCTTTTTGTTTAAAATTTACTTTAAAAATCAAGCTGTTAATTAAGTTTACATGATGCAATACTCCGGTAAAATAAATGCAATTATAAATACAGCAAAAGCGCCTCTGAAAATAAAGAGGCTTTTTCACGCAGATTTGACCTGTAATTCGACAACATATTCTTGTTGGCACATGCTCTGTAACATCACATCAAACTACACTCGTCCGCTAAAAGTTTACGTTCTTTTTAAGATTCTTTGATTCTCAAAAACACCAAAAATAAATATAAAAAACCCACATACCTTGAAAAACCAGTAAAACATACAGTACACACACGCGCACGCACACACACACACACACACACACGCACAAACAAACACACACACACACACACGCTCCACCTTTCCTCCACCAAACTGAAACGCTCGCTCTGCGTTAAAAAGCCGTCCGTCAGCTTTTAAAGTGCGACGCCAAGTCACTGAGAGTTCAATAATACTTGGTTAAAAGTTTGGCTTCAGGCGGGGAGGCGGGTGAGGAGGCGTGATTTTTTTGTTTTTTTTTCTTCTTCTTTTTTTTTTGTTTTTTTTTTTTGTGTTTTTTTTTCTCACTGAGCTGTTTTGCTGGACGACGTCTTCAAGCAGATCTTCAGTAAAATGGCGGAGGAGGGAAAAAAAAAAAAATAGTGCGAGGGTGTCACACGTCCACCACCATCTTTTTGTGAATGTCTAATCCACCGACGACCTGCAGGAGACGACAGGAAATGAGGTCACACATCGTTTATTCACATTTATGTCATTTAAATCTTAATGAGAGTGACGACAAGATTAAAAGCTACTAATCGATGTTTTCTAAATGTCTTAAAACAACAGTCAGGAGCCCAAATGAACATTAAAGCTGTTTTTCTTGCTGTAATCATTCCTCCTGTTCATACTGACCATTAGAAGATCCCTTCATAATGACCTTACAATGGAAGTGATGGAGGACAAAATCCACAGTCCTCCTTCTGTGCAAAAATGTATTTAAAAGTTTATCTGAAGCTAATATGAAGCTTCAGCGTCCAAATGAGTCAAATCAAGTAGATATCTTTCAACGTTACAGTCTTTTTATCTTTATTCATCTCTCTGTTATTTGACTTTTAATCTAGTGCCACCAGACATATGTGGGAACACCCTAACCCTAACACCCTAACGCCCTAACTCAAACGCCCTAACTCTAACGCCCTAACCCTGACGCCCTAACCCTAACACCCTAACGCCCTAACTCTAACGCCCTAACCCTAACGCCCTAACCCTGACGCCCTAACCCTAACACCCTAACGCCCTAACCCTAACGCCCTAACTCTAACGCCCTAACCCTGACACCCTAACCCTAACGCCCTGACTCTAACGCCCTAACTCTAACGCCCTAACTCTAACGCCCTAACTCTAACGCCCTAACCCTAACACCCTAACCCTAACGCCCTAACTCTAACGCCCTAACCCTAACACCCTAACCCTAACACCCTAACCCTAACACCCTAACCCTAACACCCTAACCCTAACGCCCTAACTCTAACGCCCTAACCCTGACACCCTAACTCTAACGCCCTAACCCTAACGCCCTAACTCTAACGCCCTAACTCTAACGCCCTAACCCTAACACCCTAACTCTAACGCCCTAACTCTAACGCCCTAACCCTAACACCCTAACCCTAACGCCCTAACTCTAACGCCCTAACCCTAACACCCTAACCCTAACACCCTAACCCTAACACCCTAACCCTAACGCCCTAACTCTAACGCCCTAACTCTAACGCCCTAACCCTAACACCCTAACTCTAACGCCCTAACTCTAACGCCCTAACTCTAACGCCCTAACCCTAACACCCTAACTCTAACGCCCTAACTCTAACGCCCTAACCCTAACACCCTAACCCTAACGCCCTAACTCTAACGCCCTAACCCTAACGCCCTAACTCTAACGCCCTAACTCTAACGCCCTAACCCTAACACCCTAACCCTAACACCCTAACCCTAACACCCTAACTCTAACGCCCTAACTCTAACGCCCTAACTCTAACGCCCTAACCCTGACGCACTAACCCTAACACCCTAACCCTAACACCCTAACTCTAACGCCCTAACTCTAACGCCCTAACCCTGACGCCCTAACCCTAACGCCCTAACTCTAACGCCCTAACCCTAAAGCCCTAACCCTAACGCCCTAACCCTGACGCACTAACCCTAACACCCTAACCCTAACACCCTAACTCTAACGCCCTAACTCTAACGCCCTAACCCTGACGCACTAACCCTAACACCCTAACCCTAACACCCTAACCCTGACGCCCTAACCCTGACGCCCTAACTCTAACACCCTAACACCCTAACCCTAACGTCCTAACCCTGACGCCCTAACCCTAAACATATGTGCATATATTGGTATCAGCAATCGGCCACAATGAGTTGGAAATATCGGCATATTGGATATCGGCAAAAAATCCAATATCGTGCATCCCTACTTTTTCCTTCCGTGGTATTGACAGAGGTATCGGGTATAGTTTTTACTATTAATACTAGTATTGTATCAAAGTTTTAAATTATAGTATTGTGACGACCTCAGAGAATAACGATGTCTGTTTATGACGTTGCTTCTCTTGGCCTGGAACTCACCATCTATGTTGACAAGTCCATCGCTCCCAGTTGGCTAACTTAGATATTGAGATCTGATCACTACGTGTGTGAGTCAACATAACAAAAGGGCTCATTAGTAGCAGCTGTAAATATAAAAGGCTCACGGATCGGACGTCATTATCCAGATAAAGATCACATGTTAACACCTGGTTTAAACGGAGCCTCAGTCTTGTCATCAGAACAGCTGCTCACACTCTGCTCGTGTTTTATGCACCTGTTGCTTTTCCTACTGCAGGTATAGACAGGAAGTAATAATAACACAATCATCAGTATGTTTCTTTGATGCATCAACATCTTCTGGTTGTGTAACAAACCCAAAGCTGCTGGTTGGACTTTAACGTCTTGTTATTCATTTGGTCTCCATCATTGTTGCTGAGTGTTTTCCATATATTACATACATATAACACAGCAGACGCTTCTCTATGAGACACATTTTTCAGTGAGGATGTGATGAACAGGTGACACTGGAGGAGCTGAAGCTTACCGCACAGAACTCCTCGAAGGATATCCTGCCGTCGCCGTCTTTGTCGGCGTTGATGATGGTTTTGTCGACGATCTGCTGCAGCTGGGTATCCTTCAGGTTGTTTCCCACCATCATCTTCAGGACCTGGAAGAGTTCCCCGTTGGATATGTAGCCGTCTTTGTCCATGTCGTAGATCCTGAAGGCAACTGAGGTCCAAAAAGAGAGCAACAAGGAGGAAGATGTGAGTGTTGGTCAGTTTTCACCAATGATAAAGTTACAAATGGCAACAAAATGAATGTTAATCTGGCAAAATATGCAGCAACGTGTGATACAACTGCGTTTCTTGTTACAGCTAATTTGCACCTGTAATCCTGACAAAACTCAGGATTTAAAAGCAGATAGAAATCAAACTACAGCCTGTAGAAACATATTTCATGAATACATGTCAGAGTCCATTTTAATCATGTTTTTGGTTTTTTTTAGCGTTTTAAAGGATGAACGTGTGAATTTTATGAAAAATCCTCATTTTGTTTCAATCTCAGCAATTAAACTTTCAAACCTAAATAATTAATTACAGCGGTTCAAACTTTTTATAAACTGTGGCACCTTCAAAGGAAATCTTTGTCATGGCACCCCGAGCCACACGACCCCAAAATAATTTGTACACAGAAGTTTATAGCAATTGCATGTTATATTATATTATGCCTATATTGTATTATATTGGGCTATATATCAATATTAAGTTATATAAAATCGGCTCAATCTCAGAATAAAAGCAAACAGATGCAGATTTACAGATACATAATTTTGCTAAAAATAAGCTATCATTACAATTGAATAAATTAAATAAAAAAGGTTTTGGGCATTTTATTGGGACACATGTTGATGTGACGAGAGACCATCAGCAGGTCTGACTGACTTTCATGTTTATCAAATATCAGATCGTCTCGTGATCAAAGACGATCAGAGATCTTCGTCTGCTGAAGTCTGTCGATTTCTAAACGGTTGAACAGCCGCTAACAAACCTACGACCCTTAAATCTCACAGCTCTGACGTTCACTTTTTTCTGACCGCTGAGATCCTGCAAAACCCCCCGAGCTGGAAAGCGCGTTGTGTTACTATGACAACCGACAACAGTGAGTTGTCATGTCAGCTGTGACAACCTGCATATAGACGGAGTTTAATATGGCGGTTTTGATATTTATCACTTGTTCATTCATTTTTTGATATGTTCGAAACATAAACTGTAATTAATGTAAATGTCGTAGATCTTTTTCAATGTGGTGAAAGGTTATTAAAAATACACAACAGATGGAACAATATGATTAATCTTCAGGTGACTCCACTGTAGGAAACACTGACGTCACCCTTTCTAAACTCAGAAGTCAGTGCAGCCTCATACTGTGATGCTGGTATGTATTATAGTATACCGCAGAATTTATAGACATTAACAGAAGAAAACCATGTTTGTTTGTATTTCTGAAAGGTTTACATGAGCACCATGAGATGTGACTCATCTACATATTTATCTCTGAGTTTAATCATCATAACAGAAGCACCAGTGTTGGTAACTGGTGACCAGTATGATGGACACTTACAGCGTAACTTCTGCTCCTTGTCACCTTTGACGCTGAACTGGGAGACTCCTTCAATGAACTCTGTCAAAGAA
The DNA here is from genome assembly GCF_910596095.1 of Thunnus maccoyii. Taxonomy (NCBI): domain Eukaryota; kingdom Metazoa; phylum Chordata; class Actinopteri; order Scombriformes; family Scombridae; genus Thunnus; species Thunnus maccoyii. Next base: position 2,995,133 of record NC_056534.1, on the reverse strand, counting down.
CAAAAAAAAAAACATCATTAACTAAAACTGCAGTTAAAATTAAACTGTTGGTACATATAAATGTAATTTTCCCAAAGATCACAGAGATGGAAAATAATATATATATATATATATATATATATATATATATATATATATATATATATATATATATTACACATTATTGTTATATAAGTAATTACAAGACCATCAACCATCCAAACAAAGGATGACTTTGCATCTTTGAAGGATATTTTTTCTAGGATCAGGGCACATCGAGAGAAAAACAACTGGTGCAGATGGAAAAAGAGACTGAAAGTATCATAAAAGCTTCCCAAGACCACTGAAGTCCTTAAAATGACTTCATTAGAAATAAAAAGATGTACTTTTTAGGAAATGGGTAAAAGTGCTTTCTAACTTAAACAATGAAACTAATTGATTGTATTTTGTTAAAAGAAAAATTAGCACAATAAGTCTAAAAACTGCAATATGGACAACATCCAAAAACCGAACAATGTGATGACATAATACAGATTACTCTACAAACATTATTTTGCAGCATTTTATTATAATGGAAAGCTGTGAAAAGGTTTTTTGAATTAAACTAATGAGTTGAGTTGAGAGAACTGCAACTGTGACTGATGTTCAGAGAACAAAGTTCATCTTAAAGGACAAGTTCACAGTTTTTTTTTTAAGTGTGTCTTAAACCAGCAGTCAGGTGTCCATATGAACAGTGAAAGAGGTTTTCCTCGCTGTAATCATTCCTCCTGTTCATACTGGATATTAAAAGATCCTTCAAATGTGCTTTCAATGGAAGTGATGGAGGCCAAAATCCACAGTGTGTCCACACAGTCATTTAAAAGTCTGTGTGAAGCTTATATGAGTCTTCAGCAGTCTGAGTTAGTCATATCAAGTGGATATCTGACACGTTTACAGTCTTTTTAGCATCAAATTCCCTCTTTGTGTTTCCTCGTACAGTGTTTCTCTGTTGAGCTGTAACTTTGATATAAACATATGTAAAATATTGACTTGGTTTGAACAGTTTGGACGGTTTAAGCTTCATATTAGCTTCAAGTAAACTTTTAAACATGTTCTCATAGAGGGGATCTTCCCGAAAGAGAAACATGTTTCACTGTTCATTTGGTCATCTGGCTTGTTTTAAGCCGTCCTTTAAAGATCTCGACAGCAAAAAGTGATGCTGTTGGTTTCCAGAGATTCAACTAAAATGTCTTTAGTATGTTGCCTGTCGATCATTTCTTGCTGAAAGACTTGTTTGACACTGTGGAGCATTTATTAAATGACTGAAATTAATGTGTCAAAAACATTTCATGCACAAATTATATGTTGAGTTCATTGAGAAAAGACAAAGACAAAAGTGTTTCTCCTCAGAAGTTGGTATAAATGACGATGATCGTGCTATTCAAATGTCATTATAATCACTGCTTCCATTTTCTTGGCATAAAATGTCAGACTGTGTGCTGCATCTTAGCATTGTTTATGGATTTGCCTGCACGCTGCACTACACTCCTCATGTGCAATCAGAGCAGCAATAATGAATAAATAAACAGTACAGGGACAGAAGCATGTTTTCATACAGTATTTGTAACACTAACAGGTCATTTTTAAAGACTGATGTCAACAGTAAAAACCTTTGGGTGGTTAAAACAATCCCAGTAAAAATCGATTAAGGAGGGAAAACTTGCTTTTTTAATGATGTATTTACCTTTAAAGTCGACTTCCCCGTTCCCGTCGGTGTCAAATATATCGATAACTCGCTGCACGAGGGGATTCTGCTGGAGCTCTGGTAAGGACATGAACTCCTCCACGCTCAGAGACCCGGAGTTATCTAGGTCGAGTTTCTTAAATCTCTTTCCTAGCCTCTTAATCTCATCAGCATCAACTGGAATGAAACACAGAGAGAGAGAGAGAGAGAGAGACAGAGAGAGAGAGAGAGAGAGACAGAGCGTTATTTACAGTCAGAGAGAGATAAACAAACAAGTTTCAGCGAAGCACGAAGAGCTGTTTACTCTGGACAAATGCTGGCCCACCACTGACGTTGAGCCACGCTTGTTCCTGTGAAGTTCAGGCTGCACAGTAGTTAAAAAACAACCTGCTGTCCAGCTTTATTCTACCTTCCTGCCTCTGTACCTGATCTCCGGCTACAGCTCGACCAAACGTACCTGGTTTCTTCTTGGTACTGGCCATGTCTGCTCAGAGCTGCTGGTCCTTCGCTGCACCAGTTAGGCTGAATCTTGTGGTGCCGGACCTCCCCCGGTGCCTCGCCTCTAAGCCCTAACACCGGGTCATGTGACACCTCTTTCAACACTAATCACTCTGCTGATAACCATGAATCGACTGCAGAGAGGAGGCGGGGGGCCATATTATGTTTCCAGTATTATTATTATTACTGTGGGAGTCGTAGAATAAGAGGTAGCAACATATAAGACTTTTTTTACTTTAGATTGTATTATAGTTTTATCACTATGTCTTGTTTTGTCCGACCAACAGTCCAAAACCCAAAATTATATCAATGAAAGACAAAGAAAAGAAAAAAACATTTTTACTTCAACAATAACTTTAAATCACTTTTAACATCTCTGACAAGTGATTTACTTTCAATTAACTGATCAATTATTCGTTGCAGCTCTACTAAAAAATAATTAGCATATTCTATATTCTATATCATGGAATATTCCTCCATCTCAATTATATATATATATTTAGTATTGTATTACTACTGTAGTGTATATTATATATGCTGCACATATATTTTACATTATTATGCGTATTGTATTCATTATTCACACCTATACTTGCATTATACTGTATATATACAGTATATAGTTCAAGCATCATGGCTGCTGGAGTTGCACTACAGGATTTTTGGCTCAAATATTTTCACAATTCACTTATTAAATCTAAGGGATTATAATGTATAGCTTGTATTTATTTTAAGGTAATCTGTCCAATTTCTTTAACCTCTTATTTTAGTATATTCACTATATTTAAAGCTTTTTCCAACTGTCTGAATTTGCAGCAGAGTTGCTTGATGATGTTTACCTCAGACTCACAGAGGTTGAATGAAATGATCTTTGGGTTCTTCACTTTGTTTTGTGTTTGGTTAAAGTAAGCGGAAAAAGGTTTGTAGAAGTTTAAAATGTGTTTGGTAATAACCTGCTGCTGCTTAAACTTTTAAGGTAAGAAACGTGTTCGTGCAGATTCTCAGTCGTCCAGGTCATGGTGTATCTGAGCAACTAGACTTGTTGTTGTGTTCTGTTCAGTTAAGAACTCAAGTTAAAAAGTCTTTTGGATGAGAAGCGAAATATCTTCAAATATCTCAAAGCCCAGTTGCTGTTGATTCAACGCTTTAGGACAAGCTAAGGAACATCTTTTCACATATCTTACTCCTCTTACCTGTTAGTACAGTACCACCTTTACTCCATAGTATTTCACAAAATTCCCGTAAATCAGGAGGAGGAACTAAACTCAATAACATACAGTAAGAGGAGGAGGAACGCTGGAAAGACATAACCAACAGGTTCAGTGACATACTACAGATATTATACTAAAGGTTTGTCAGAGCAACAGCAGAGCTTCAGTCGAGTCTCTCCACTTCTGTCCAAATAAAAATTAAACCGAGTTCATCAAGTCTTTCTCAACAACACAGCAGAGTCTCTGCCAAACACTGGTGAGTACAACTGATCATATTTAATGTTTCAACAACCAGCTTTAATATGACACTTTAGCTCTACTCAGACAGGTGGTTCAACTCTTTTCATTTCATGCAGCTGCTTGTGAAATTGGTTACAACAGAACTACGGCTGCTTTTGCTCACTTTTCTAACTTTTAACTGAATCTCTGTGGTTTGGAGTTCAGTTTCACATTGACTTCCTTCAGTGTTTCCCATTCATTCATTTATTTATTTATTCACAGTAAAACTTTGCCCGCCCCAAATTGATTTTCTGTTGAAACTGCGCACCCCGCTCTCGCCGTCTCTCATACACTCCACAACAGACACAGACTGACTGACTGACAGACGTGACTCGTTCTCCCCCCGCTGCACACTAACACCCTCTTGAGCTTTTACCCTGCAGTCACATTATGCCATCTCCACTTAAAAACATGAACGCTTAAAGATCAATTGTGCGTCTACATCGCTTTGTAAAGAGCCGACTGTATACTTTAAAAACAAGGGACTTCATGGTGCATTCAGGTGCACCTTGTAAACTCTGAAATCTCCAACGCTTTGTACCACAAAGCATATGAGACTTCATGGTGCATTCAAGTGCAACTCGAAAACTCAGAAATCACTACTTAAATTGTTGTTTAAAATGGGAAAGTTTCTTTTTTCTTTGTTGAAATACATACAGTGCATCTATCATTACTTTCTTGTTCTTTCACTACAGCATTTAATAACTAGAAATGCATTTCCTGCGGAAAATGCATGTGAATGCTGAAACTGAAAGGAATCACAAAGCATTGCTGAAAATACCAAATACTTGTTCAGGATCCCCATCTGTACAAATACAATTTGATTACCATGGCATGTTACATTTAAGAGATTTGGTAGTTAATAAGTAGTATGGTGGTGCTTTATTTATGACCACAAAATAATTCAGTATGTCGTGCAGATTCTCATGGAAAACCTGTGTACCAAGTTTCATTTCATTAAAGACAACAGAATTGCTGAAATATCATGTTATAAGGTTACTTTAGCGCCACCTCTAGGCAGAACTTTATGAAATTTTACACACTTCTGTAAGGTCACCTTGTGTACAACATCCCTAAATTTGGTCGCAATCCGATTCATTATTGAGGAGTTACCGACCATTAAGTGCATTAGGCCATGCCTTCAAAAGTTTGCTAACCAATAACAGACAGACCGTAAGTAGTATCTGAAAACAAATGAATAAATTGTATTCGGGGTCCTCTAAACATGGTATGTACCAAGTTTGGTGAAGATTGGATGAAATATGTGCCAACAGAAGCAAAACGGGCGTGGCCTATATCAATCTAATCAGCATCATCCAAGGAACATCCTGACCAAATATTTTTTTGATGGGTCTCATCATTCATGACTTATTAGCCAAAACGCAAAACATTTAATAAATGACCACATGGTGGCGCTATTGATACCATGTTTTAATATGTTAAACATTTACAGATGGGACACCTGTACATTGAAAATCTACATTATACCACTTTTAGTTTTTGAGATATTAGCTTTCAAACATTCCTCCCATAGACTTTCCATTATAAATTTTAATATTAAAAAAATTATATAAAATCACTGGAATATGTTAGAAAAATAAAAAGTAATAGCATAAGTTGAAAGCTTGCAAAAAACGTACGGAAGAATAATAATAAACTAGACTAGAAAATGCAATTTCTCTAGAAATTGCGTGTGATTGCTGAAAGCGGATTCAGATTGCATAACTGGAAGCTGAACACTATTGAAAAATCTAGATTAAAATTAGCAATGGGTGGAATTGAACCTACACCCTCATGTTTATAAGACAGACATGCTATGCATTGAGCTAACATGTCTCACAGCAATGCAAGGCCAGATTTTGGTGTTTAGTCTGTCAATTGCATGAAATTGACAAAAAAGCAGTTCTGCCCTAAGCGGGACTCGAACTCACAACCTTTGGATCTAGAGAGGAATTGACTTATGGTACATGATAGAGATGGGAAGCAACTTTGTACATTACAGAAATATTATGAGGAGCACTGCAGTGAGCAGGTATTGAACACACAACCTTGTCATCTAAGGTGAAGCTGATCAGAGAACAGTGTTCTAAACCACTGAGCCAACAGACATTCACAAAAATGGGAGGAAAAAATCTCCATTTTGATGATGAAAATGTATTTGTCTCAAACTAGAGCTTGAGGCCCAGAGATTTGTACATCATTGGTGAAAGCAAGACTAGTTTAACATGAGAATGTATGATATGTGCAAAAAGTGTTTGTAGGAAGAGAGAACCTGTAGGTTTAAGAAACTGCAGTGAGAGGAGACACACATCCTGCAGATTGTATTGCAGTCAATGAGAACATGACAGGGACTCTCTATCAATTAAGGTTCAAATCTCAAAAATATAAGTCCTATGTGAAATGTATTTACATTTTGAGAGAGAGGAGGCTTGTGGCAACATACTGAGGCAAGACATATGCTTGAGATTAAAATATGGGAGTGATAGCAGTTTAGAAAAATATTTCTGGTCTAAAAATATCTGTGCTCTCCACTGTGCCTTATCACATGACACACTGGCAAGACATGAAAAAGTCTGCAAAACCCCTGACTTTGGGCTTAAATTGCTGAAAAAGTATAAAAGATATCACTAAACAATCTGATAACTTTGAAAGTTCAAAGTTTTGTGAACATTTTACAGTTTGAATGGTGTCTGTGCGATAAGGGACTTCCGAGCAGTTGAGTGTCAAAGTGACCAAGGTTCCAACTCAGTTGGACGGTTCGTCCCATAGACTGCCATTATAAATTTTAATGTTTTAAAAAATTACATATAATCGCTGAAACATGTTACATTTCAGAAAAATACTAGCACACATCTGCTGAATGAGCTGCACAGATTGACAATTGAATGGTTTTTATAGCACAAAGTATGCAACAGTTGAAACGCATCAAAAAACGTACGGAAGACGGAATAAGAATAAAGAGTGAGAAGAACAAAGTGTGATTGCTGAAAGCAATCACACAAGATTTGGACAATAATATTCACATAGCAAAGCAAAACCATATTCCATTATCCAAAACCATTATCAGCAAACCCCAGCATATTCTTGTACAACACATCTCTAGGTATCTCTGATGATTTTCCATGCAGTTATACTCATGACAACAAAATCCCATTCATCCTCCCATGCCAACACATGCTGTACTTAATGGAACAGTAAACATACATGTTTCTTTTAAACAAATCAAATAAGAAATGTTTTTCTTTTCTTTCACACTACACATGTAGATATGTCTGCTGGCAGCTGTCTGCGATCTGAAGATCAGTTTCTGTGCTCCATCTGTCTGGATGTGTTCACTGATCCAGTCACCACACCATGTGGACACAATTTCTGCAAAAACTGCATCACTGAACACTGGAATGTTAATATCCCTTGCAAGTGTCCGATGTGTAAAAAGGTTTTCTACACAAGACCTGAGCTGCACATCAACACTTTCATCTCTGAGATGGTTTCTCGGTTCAGACAGGAAGCTCAACAGAAAGCCAGCAGCAGCAGCTCAAAGCAACAAGCTGCCAAACCAGGAGAAGTTCCCTGTGACGTCTGTACTGGTACCAAACTGAAGGCCCTGAAGTCCTGTCTGGTGTGTCTGACCTCCTACTGTGAGACTCACCTGGAGCCTCATCTGACAGTGTCTGGTCTGAAAAGACATCAGCTGATGGACCCTGTGGCAAACCTGGAAGACAGGATGTGTATGAAGCACGATAAACCTCTGGAGCTGTTCTGTAAGACCGACCAGACATGTGTCTGCATGCTCTGCTCTGTTTTGGACCACAAGACACATGATGTTGTTCCTCTGAAAGAAGAATATGAAGGAAAGAAGGCAGAGCTGGGGAAGACAGAGGCTGAAATTCAGCAGATGATCCAGAAGAGACGACTGAAGATTCAAGAGATCAAACACTCCATTGACTTCAGTAAGAAAGATGCAGACAGAGAGAAAGCAGAAGGTGTTCAGGTCTTCACCACTCTGAATGAGTCTCTTGAGAGAAGCCTGAATGAGCTCATTGAGACAATTGAAGAGAAGCAAAGAATGACAGAGAAACAATCTGAAGACCTCATCAAAGAGCTGGAACAGGAAATCTCTGAGCTGATGAAGAGAAGGTCTGAGGTGAAGCAGCTCTCACGCTCTGAAGACCACCTCCACCTCCTCCAAAACTTCCTGTCCCTGAAAGCTGCTCCAGCCACCAAAGACTGGACAGAGGTCAGCGTCTATCCACCATCATATGAGGGGACTGTGGTGAGAGCTGTGACTCAGCTGGAGGAGACGCTCAGTAAAGAGATGAAGAAGCTGTTTGAGGTTGAGCTGAAGAGGGTCCAGCAGTATGCAGTGGATGTGACACTTGATCCTCATACAGCACATCCTAAACTCATCCTGTCTGATGATGGGAAACAGGTAAATCATGGTGATGTGAAGAAGAATCTCCCAGACAACCCAAAGAGATTTTCTCATTGTAGTTGTGTTTTAGGAAAGCAGAGTTTCTCTTCAGGTAGATTTTACTTTGAGGTTCAGGTCAAAGGGAAGACTGACTGGGATTTAGGAGTGGCCAGAGAGTCCATCAACAGGAAAGGACAAATCACTCTGAGACCTCAGGATGGTTACTGGACTATACGGTTGAGAAATGGAAATGAGTACAATGCTCGTAATGACTCTCCAGTCCGTCTCTCTCTGAAGTCTCAGCCTCAGAAGGTGGGGGTGTTTGTGGATTATGAGGAGGGTCTGGTCTCCTTTTATGACGTAGATGCTGCAGCTCTTATCTACTCCTTTATTGGCTGCTCCTTCACTAAGAAACTCTACACATTCTTCAGTCCCTGTAATAATGATGGTGGTAAAAACTCCGCCCCTCTGATCATCTGTCCTGTCAATCAAACTGAGTAGAGTAATCACCTGTTTTATTTTATGAGAGGATTCATTGTCTTTTACAGGAGCAAATATACACATTCAGTATCATAAACTGTACACTTTCTTTATTAAGAATAAACAAGAACTTTATTACAAGAGTATTTTGTGTATCACATGAAAGGTGGGATCTCTATTCAAAATTAAAACTATTAAAACTTCTGATCAAATCCAAACAACTTTATTCTCAATTGTAGTTAAAATAAAAGTTTACAAAAACCCCTAAATTTTCAGTTTCAAGTGTAATAAACAGTCTCAGGCTCCATCTTTGTCAATGTGAGGTTTTGTTGCTACTCTCTGCTCTATATAATAGTAAACTGAATATTTTTGGGTGTTGGACTGTTTGTTTGAATATTGATTAGATTGATTATCATTTCAAGAAATCTGTAAATATGTGATTGTAAAACCTGTAAACTAAACTATGTCTGTAGTTTTAATGTAAAGCTTTAAATACATGGCCTGAGTAAGCAGTGACTTGTTGAACACCAAACACAAAAAATAAAACCTGGTTTACAGAGAAGCTGTGTTTGTGTTTCTGTTACAGTTCATTAACAATCACAAATTTTTTTGTTGCTTTTATTTAACAAACACTTATTAGTCTACATATGCATCTTTGTATCATCATATTTTAACAATTCCTGTCTGCATTGATTACTGTTTTTACTTAATGGACATACAATCTATAAGGGTTTGTTTTGCTTTGAATTACAATGTTCAACAGGTTTTGCATTACTTACATGTTCAATAAGGTTACTTAACATTACACCTTCAGTGCAGTTGTCAATATTTCAATTAAAAACATGCATCAGTGCTTTAAATCAACTAAAAACATGATTCCTGCATTTTTATCCTGTTTAATTACAGTTAAAATAAACTATATCGTTAATTTGCATCATTTTGATTTGGTCACTCTACACTTCTTCAGCTCTTCTGCAGAAAATGTTTCTCCATAAACACAAAGATTAAATCATTCCCATAATGCACTTGGGCAGCCCAACATGGGTCAGGCACTGTGTTTGGGAGAAACAACTGAGATAAATATGATGAAGGTCACATGACAGACAAGAGTATCTAAAACGCCAGGCTGCTCCTCCCTCCAGGTCTTCATGTCACATCTCTAATACCTTAACATAACAATCTCCTTATTTAAAACAGAAAACTATATGTTCAGTTGGGGTACAATGGAGTGAAAAGCTGTCTGTCATAGAGACCTAACAGCCTTCTGCATGTCTGACCACCTTTACATCACTTCCTGTTGCACTGCAGTAACAACAAGAAGCTTCTCTGTGGGCCACTGACTGTTTATGACACAGAACGACCACTAGATGGAGCACAACACAAAGGAACAATGAGCCCAAAGTTACTGTACTGTTGCCAAGCAGCAAACTTGTTTCTAGACAGAACCTGATTCCTTAAAAATCCCTGAAATAAATAGCCTTCTCTGGTGAAAAGTAGAATTAACTCATATTTTTTGGTCCTCTTTTGAGAAATATAAGTGTTGAGAGTAAAATATTAGACCAAATTAACTGATGTTAACATGTATATTTGTACCACGTCTGGATTTTGTTGATGATCATTACAGCCTGAGTGTGAAAACACTGCAACACACCTGCAACTTCTCTTTAATTAGATATAGAATTATTATTATTGTGGAGACAGTAGTATAAGAGGTAGCAACATATATATAAGTATTTTATTTCACATTGCATTATAATACCTTTATCACTATAAAAAAATTAGGGCTGCAACTAATGATTACTTTCATTACCAATTAATCTGTTTATTATTTTCTTGAGTAGTTGTTTGGTCTATTAAACATCAAAAAACAATGAAAAAGGCTGATAACAATATTCTAGAGCACAAACTGCTTGTTTTGTCCGACCAACAGTTCAAAACCCCCAAAATATTCAATTTACTATAATATGAGACCAAAAAAAGCAGCAAATTCTCACATTTGAAAACCTGGAACCAGCCAACATTTTCTGTTTTTGCTTAAACAGTACAAATAGTATGATACATCGTTGCAGCTCTAATAATAATTGTATATTAATACTATATTGTTATTATAGTCTTATATAATATGCTATATCATGGTATTTTCTTCCATTTCACTATATATTTAGCATTAGCATTACTGTAGTGGATATAACATGTGCTGCACATATACTTAACATCATATACTTTAAATCATTATGTATATTGTATCCATTTTCATACCTATAAACCTACATACTACAGTATCTTTTCATTTAAACGTTTGCAAATTTCACTTATGCAGTCTATATTATAATATATATGTATTGTGTATATTGATATATGTAGATCATTTTAAGGTAATCTCTTTAATTTCTTATTCTTACTTCATCTATTTTCTTGCTGTAACTTTAATTGACAATAAAGTCAAAGATCATTACAGTCATCAAGATTTACTAAAACAGGTTGAGGATTCAAACCATCCAACTCCTGCTAACAAACACTTTTTAATTCTTTAAATGTTCCAAACCTCAGATTGACAGCAGAGCTGCTGACATGACGTTAGCTCTGTGGCTAACAGGGTTCACACTACAACTCCCAAACTCTCAAAGGACAGTGCTGGCAGTGTGAAGCATCACTCAGTACAGAGATGATAGATTCTACATTTATCCCTGTCAGGACTGTGGTGGTTCACCACAAAACAGTCTGAACAAAGACGGCACAAACTTATAGACACAGTTTGTAGATTATAGCAAAGATACAAATAAGGTTGCACATAAAGCAAAATATAAAAATTCTATCTGCATGAGGTTAAATTAAATAATCTTTCAGTTGTCGTCAACCATTTTTCATCTTCTTGAAATTGGAAAAAGTTTGTAGAAATATAAGTGAAAAGTGTGTTTGGAAATAACTAACTGTGGCTGTGATTTGCAGAAAAACCTCAATTTTTCAGTGCACATAATTAAGCTGAGCAACATCATTTCACATGTCTTACTCCTCCCACCTGTTACATACACTACCATCTCTGTTCCATGGTATTTCACGATAACCGTGTAAATCAAAGGGAGGAAAAAATCTCTCAGAGCTGTGGTGAGAGGAGGGGCAACAGTGGAAAGAAAAGAGAGCTCCAACGTCACCCTCAGGAAATGAAACTAGGTTTGTCAGTGACAGCAGAGCTGCAGTCGAGTCTCTCCACTTCTGTCCAAATAAATATTAAACTGAGTTCATCAAGTCTTTCTCAACAACACAGCAGAGTCTCTGCCAAACACTGGTGAGTACAACTGATCATATTTAATGTTTCAACAACCAGCTTTAACACAGCAGACAGGAAGTTCCACTCTTTTCATTTCATACTGACACTTGTGAAATTAGTGACGATATAACTAAAGATGTTTTTACACAGATTCAGTGAAACAACTTTAATTGTTTTTTAAACAGTCTCTCTGTGTCAGTTCTCAGGACTTTTGTAACTTGTAACTGAATCTCTGTGGTTTGGAGTTCAGCTTCACTCCAACCTTCCTGGTCTTATTACTATTTACTGATCACTTCCTACAGACACACTGCATTCTATTTCCTGTAGCTGTTTCACATTAAAAGCTTTCTACCAACAAGCAGCAGATTTTATTGTGAAGCAGCTGCAGGTAATAAAAGGTGTTTGTCACCAAGTTAGCAGAGCTTTGTTAGCAGTGCTATTCTTCAATAACAGTTGGTCTACACAACAAGATATGGACATATTCTGTGTTATGTTGTCAGTGGTTCATTTTAAAGATTGTATGGAAGAATAGTACAAGCAGAAACAGCCACAATGAGCTGTTAGATAAAGAGCTGCAGATGACAGTCGCTTACTGTGTTTGTGTAAACCAGCACACATACAACATTAAAGGTGAACAAGACCTTTAACCTGGCTGTGCAACACTGGAGAAAATTATTTGGGCTTGCCAGCTCGTCTTAAATGCTTAAGGTTGCTCACTGCATATTTAATTCAAAAATAACTACGAAATATCACATGGGATACTTGATGGAGCAGTAAACATACATCTTTCTTTTGAAACAAAATAAAGAATGTGTTTTTTTTTTCTTTCACACTACATATGTAGATATGTCTGCTGCCAGCTGTCTGCTATCTGAAGATCAGTTTCTGTGCTCCATCTGTCTGGATGTGTTCACTGATCCAGTCAGCACACCATGTGGACACAACTTCTGCAAAAACTGCATCAATAAATACTGGAATATTAATGTCCCTTGCAAGTGTCCCATGTGTAAAAAGGTTTTCTACACAAGACCTGAGCTTCACGTCAACACTTTCATCTCAGAGATGGTTTCTCAGTTCAGACAGGAAGCTCAACAGAAAGCCAGCAGCACCTATTCTGACCACAAGACACATGAGTTTGTTCCTCTGAAAGAAGGATATGGAGGAAAGAAGGCAGAGCTGGGGAAGACAGAGGCTGAAATTCAGCAGATGATCCAGAAGAGACGACTGAAGATTCAAGAGATCAAACACTCTGTTGACCTCAGTAAGGAAGATGCAGACAGAGAGAAAGCAGAAGGTGTTCAGGTCTTCACCGCTCTGAAGGAGTCTGTTGAGAGAAGCCTGAATGAGCTCATTGAGATGATTGAAGAGAAGCAAAGAACGACAGAGAAACAGGCTGAAGACTTCATCAAAGAGCTGGAACAGGAAATCTCTGAGCTGATAAAGAGAAGGTCTGAGGTGGAAAAGCTCTCACGCTCTGAAGACCACCTCCACCTCCTCCAAAACTTCCCGTCCCTGAAAGCTGCTCCACCCACCAAAGACTGGACAGAGGTCAGTGTCCGTCCGCCATCATATGAGGGGACTGTGGTGAGAGCTGTGACTCAGCTGGAGAAGACGCTCAGTAAAGAGATGAAGAAGCTGTTTGAGGTCGAGCTGAAGAGGGTCCAGCAGTATGCAGTGGATGTGACTCTTGATCCTGATACAGCACATCCTGAACTCATCCTGTCTGATGATGGGAAACAAGTAAATCATGGTGACGTGTGGAAGAATCTCCCAGACAACCCAAAGAGATTTTCTGATTGTGTTAATGTTTTAGGGAATCAGAGTTTCTCTTCAGGCAGATTTTACTTTGAGGTTCAGGTTAAAGAGAAGACTAAATGGGATTTAGGAGTGGCCAGAGAGTCGATCAACAGGAAGGGACAAATCACACTGACACCTCAGGATGGTTACTGGACTATATGTTTGAGAAATGGAAATGAGTACAAAGCTCTTGCTGGTCCTCCAGTCATTCTCTCTCTGAAGTCTCAGCTTCAGAAGGTGGGGGTGTTTGTGGATTATGAGGAGGGTCTGGTCTCCTTTTATGACGTAGATGCTGCAGCTCTTATCTACTCCTTTACTGGCTGCTCCTTCACTGACAAACTCTACCCATACTTCTGTCCCTGTATTAATTATGGTGGTAAAAACTCCGCCCCTCTGATCATCTGTCCTGTCAATCAAACTGAGTAGAGTAATCACATGATTTATGTCATATTTATTCACTGTCTTTGAAGAGAGCAAATATACATATTCAGTGTTGTACACTATGCACTGTACAATTTCATCTTTTCTGAGAGTATGTACTCAATTGTATGTATGAAATTTATGTAATAAATGTGTTACAGTTCATTTACAATCACAAATGTTTTTGCTGCATTTATTTAACAAACACTCATTAGTCTACATATGCAGCTTCGTATCATCATATTTCATTGTCTCCTCTCTGTACTGATTACTGTTTTTACTGATAATTGATCTTTTGTTTTGCACTGAAGGAATGTGATACAACGTGCTCGACTCACAATAATAAAGCAGTGTGCTGAATCCTGTAAGTAGTGAAAATGAATAAGAAAGGCTTTAATTGCCAAATTGCAATGGCAGTGACAATTAAAAAAAGTAAACTAGGTGTGCTGTCCAAGTCTTTCTTACTCGTTTGCACTGAAGGATATCCAACTGTTATACTGTATAGCACTACTTATTGTTGCAACATGTTCAGTAAGGTTGATAAACTTTACACCTAAAGAGCAGTAGACTATTTAAAATGAAATACAACTGTGTTCTGTATCACCTAAAAACATGATATGAATTGATTTGGTCACCCTACACTTCTTAAGCTCTCCACTACATGAACACAAGGTCTAAATCATTCCCATAATGCACTTGGGCAGCCCAACATGGGTCAGATACTGTGTTTGTGAGTGTAGGAGCCATTTATGTTGATTGTTGGCATGTCATTTGTTTAGTTATAACTTGCAGTATTATTTTGGACACTGGGTGGCGGTCATTAGATGCACAGGGTTGTATATGTAGGGGCATAGGTGACAGGAAACGGGAGGCACAGGCAGGTGGAGCACATACAGTTCTTACCAGATCGGGAACAGATGCACACTACAGCTGGTAGGACAGAAACCCGGTATGTTCACGACATGTACAAAGACTTCAATAAAACAACAAACTAAACGGCAGCCAACTGTTTTTGAATCTGCATAAGATCACTCCTAACCTAACCTACCTGTGTATTAATGGCAAACTGGAAAAACAGGGAAAGAAAGGACATTGAAAAATGAAAATTGCCATTACAGTGAGAGACAACTGAAACAAATACGATGAGGGTCACATGACAGACAAGAGCAGCCTCAGCCCTTAACACAGGGCTTTTCAAACTTATATTTGTTCACATTTTGGCAAATTGGTACCACTGAACATATGTTGAATTAGCCATTATCAGTTCCTGTTTGCAATATACTCATGGATGTACAAACAACTATCAGTGGACAACTTCACTGATGATTTAGGCCTCATCGTTTTCGCAGTAAAAAAAAAAGTCATATTTTCACTCCTTGCTAATTTATTTCCCCTCCCACGGCGGAAAAACAGTTACATGAGCCTTGAGAAACTCCAGCAGGTTAAACTGAGCTGAGACACAAACACTTTTAGCACCGACTGACTAAAAACACGCTATAAATGGACCTGTGATGCAACACCCTGTGTAGGACCTGGTGTTGCACTGATACTCTGCATTCAAAAAGAATCTAATGTTGTAAACACATAATATCGACAACCCCCACTTTTCAAACATAACACATCCACAATAGATCATTGTCTTATATTTAGGTCGATTATCAGCTATTCTGTTGATTATTTACTCAATGAATCAATTACTTGTTTGGACTATAAAATGCCAGAAAATTGGCGATCGAGCCCAAAATACAACGTCAAATGTCTTGTTTTGTCCCAACTAACAGTCCACACCTCAAAGATATTCAGTTTATTGTCATCAAATACTAAAGAAACCTGAAAATATTCACATTTCAGAAGCTGGAATCAGAGAATAATGACATTTTCTTCTTAGAAAAGGACTCCAAATGAAATAGTTGGCAACTAATCATTAATTTACTAAGTTCTAATAAGCAGCTCTAATATAGTTCATCACAAAACAAGCTAGTCAGTCACTCCACATGCTGTTTGACCTTGAATCGCCTCAATAGTGAGTCACAACTTTGCTGGCAACCTAAAGTTCAAAAATATTTCAGGTAATATTTCCTCTGGTTTGCCATTTTAACTCCAGTCCGACAAGCTCAATACAATCTTTCATTTCTTTTCATTGCGCATCCATCACACAGATAGTTCGAAAAACATGTGAAGCTTCTGTGGAAAGCAGCAGAGCTTTAGCCAAAATTATCAAGACAAGCCTACGAGTACGCCGGTCCATTACACTGCCATTTTTGTGAAAGTATCCAGTGAGGGCCCTCTCGACAGGAGTGTCTTCTCCCTTTAATTTACTGCCTGGGAAACACAACACCTCCACGACATGGTGCTCAGTCACGGTGCTGATCCCTCTGAGCAGGCAGCCCCCGCTGAGGAACAACCCGGTCTACAATCTACAATAAACCTGACTGGTTCATGTCTGACAGATTATATACACCGTTGATGTGTTTGTGACTCTGGAGGGACTGAACAGCTGTGTTTAAATGAAGTATCTTCATTTTTTTGACTGTAAATACTAGTTTGAAATCAAAATTATCCATAAATTTAGGTATTTATGTACTTTCACTTTCATGCTTCAGAGATCAAGTTACTCATCATTATTGAGACTAGAGCTGCAACTAACAAACATCTTTATAATCAATTAATCTACAGATTATTTTAACCATGAATCATTTGGTCTATAAAACATCAGGAAACAACATCTAAACAACAGTCTAAAACCCTAAAATATTGATGATATAAACTATCATTTACTGTAATGTTGTGATGTGTAATCTAATGTCTTTTTAGCTGCTGAACAACCAGCAACACTCTCAGCGTCCTGCTTTGCTCATCATCCGACTGAAGCGGCTTTAACTCCCATAAATATCCCTGCGCAGGGGAAGTTCATTAGTTCAGTGGGGAAACATACTACAGCCAACTGACCCGTGCAGGTGAGGGCTGAGACACCTGAGAGCCGACGGTATGAGAGGCGGACGTTCGGTGGCGACTTTCTTGAACGAGTTAAGACCCCAAAGCCAACTGCGGTAAGCTGAGACATCTGTTGGAACCTCTGCCAAGTTCACGCGACAGGGTCGGGATTAGAAAACCAAAAAGATTTGGTGTCAGCTTTCAAGACCTGCAAAGTTCATGAAAATGCTGAGCTGGTTTTCTGGAAATCAAAACAGTCGGTGTGAAAGCAGAGCAGAGCTTGTAAATCTAAACCTAAAGCTTTCCCAGGTCTTTGACACCTTTATTAACAGCTCGTTAGGACGCAGAAACACCCAAAAACCTCCCACACACACACACACACACACTCAGCAAACTTATCCAACACCAGCATCGGTTGAAGCAATTTTGAGACAAAAATGACTCAAAAAGTAGGTCCGGACGTTACAGTCATTATTTTCTAATTAAGCGGGCAGCTTTCCTCTCTGGAGCTGAGGTCACGGCAAGGCGACAAACTAATTAAAACTGGGATATTGCTGTGACTAAAAATAAACGAGGCTCTCCCAGCAGCCCTGAAACTGACCTTTACAGAGCGAGGAGGCATTTTTAGCCTCCGAGTGTCGAGAGTCTGGGTCAGACTGCAGGAGGTGGCGCAACATGTGGTGATGTTCGCATTCATCACCAGCCGCCATCATATCAGTTCACTTCTGTTAGGCGTCCCAGACGGTGTGAACATGTCTGACTTTTCACCCGATGGATCACTATACCATAATCAAACCTGAATACTCTCTGAGTTCTGGTTGTATTTTGTGTGTCGCAACAAGTATCCAAAACTATCCAGTGCTGTACATTTGCAGTAAATGCTTCATTAGATTCATAATCTTTTGACAAAGTGTTTGTACAGCTGTAATAATATTACACACTGGTGCATTTGATGCTTGACAAGCCTATTCTGTTAAATGGAAAAATGTGTTTATACTTAAAGCAGCTATAATTTATATCAAAACAATGTATGAAATGAAAGTGTGCAAAGACTTAAAGTTGACATATTCTGCTTCATATTCTGTTATAATGTCGGATGTTAAACATGGACAAAGTTCCAAAACTTGTGGTGAATGCATGTGCTCCCTGTAAGACAAGCCTCTGAACGCTTTGTTTGCAATGTTTTTTTTTTTTACTTTCCAAATGAGATAACTTCAGTTCATCCTTCATCCATAACCAGTCGTTTGTTCTTTGTTCTCGTTGTTCACTCTCATATTTCAGATCTGATTCAGCTTCAGACATTTGGAGTAAAGAAGGAGAAAAAGAAGTGAAATCCTGCTACTATAGTTTGTTTACATAGCTTCCTGAAACTGACCAATCAGAACAGAGTGGGCTCATCGGGAGGGCGGGGCCTTAAAGAGACAGGAGCTAAAACGGCCTGTTTCAGACAGAGGCTGAACTGAGGGGCTGCATAAAGGACCAGTAGAAGATAAATAAGGAGTTTTTAACTGGAAATCATGTAAAGATATTCCAGTAGAGCACCAGAATATAAATATAGAGCTGGAAATGTGCAGAATATGTGTATATTTCTGGTACTGTATCAGTAGCAAAACTGAGGTACTGTTTAAAAAACCGACAACCAGCTCTACTAATGCTTAAGCCAAAAAAAAAAAAAAAGTCAACTCATTGTTTCTTTTTTCTGAAAAAAATGTCCAAAACACAGACCACATTAAACTGATTGTACCCTCCCATGAATCCAAAAGTTACAAACTAAAGGAGCAGCTCAGCTCAGAAAAGGCTCCAAATTGTAAACATCTGAAATCTAATCTTCTGATTTTCACCAGTTTTTTAATACTCAGAACAAACATTGAGGGGCCCCTTCATTTCATTTAATAAAAACTGAAAGTAATAATATACAAGGATGTAAAATAGTGACACAAATGTTGTGTGTGTTCCATGTGATGGTGAAATGATATTTACTGATACTTACAGTGTGAGCACATGTCCAGGGCATAACTGGCTTCATTTCCCTGAAACAAGAGAGAAGATCAAGACCAACGTTCAACATTTAGACATCTGATTAAAAACAAAAATTTTTGTCATTTATACCAAAAGGGGCAAAATACTTTATACATATTATTATATATGTGTTTGAATCAAGTAACTGGGTTTTTGGCCAGTAGCCCATCGGTACATGACACTGAAGCAGGGTCTTAAATTAACGCCCACCAAGCGCCAAGTTTCAGTTTGGCGGAAAAATCAATTGAAGTCAGCGGCCAACAAATAATCTCAGCGTAGGGTCACGTCGCTCTGTTTAGACCGGCTGAGACTAATCTGACCCTCACTGTCCGCTGTACCTAACATAATGTAAGCGAGCCCAATCAGAGCAGCTTACTATTTAATTGGCGTTTTCTACACGATGTCTGTGCGTTTGCCGTAACAAACATCTGCGTTACACGTTGTGTGGCGACACGTTATCGGTGTTAAACCACCAGAAAGAAAACATTCTCCCGTCGTCGTTAAGTCACGACCCATTTTTATAGCATTCAAACCGAGCAAATTTATTTTTTCAAAAATATCCTAAAACACACGTATGTCATCTTTTTTATTTATGTATGTCATATCATTCGGGTCGTATTTGCGCTTCGCCATCTTGCTTTCGAACATCGACACAAACTTAAAGTGAACGTCAATCAAAATGATGGTTACCATGGCTACGGTGCAAGACTGCTACACCTCTCTGACTGCATGCCTGTCAAAATTTTTTTGTTTTTCAAAATAAAAGACAAGTCCAACATCAGATGCGCATTAAATATTATTTATTTATTTTTAACCAGCTGTCCGCGACCCACCGGTTGAGAATCACTGTCTTAGAGCAGTTTGCTGCCAAAACAAGCAAGAGACAAACAAAGAAACGATTCATTTGTCGAAGGCAAAATAATAATGAAACTTGAAAACATCGAGGAAAGCAGAAATCTTGAAAAAGCTCAGAATAAAAACTGTAAATCCAATGTTATCTGTTCATAAATGTCTCTTTAAAGTGATGCTTAAGTTAAGTTTTCATACTTAAAACTTGAGGTAATTAATTTTAATCAAATAATAGGCTACATGATGCAGCTTCATGGCCGGTAAAATATTTCAAAATAAAACATCTCTGACTGGTAGAAATCTTGTGCCTCTTTATGTTTATGAAAAAATCTGTATAATCAACTCAGATGTAAACAAAAATGAATTGAACTCTTTGTGTTTTGTGTTCTTGGCTGATTGTTGGTGTTCTTCATTATGCATGAGAGCGACAGAATGATCTGGACTGTGCCAGAGCTGGAAATGAGGCCAACGTGCCTCCTTGATTTGCCTCGTCTCATCTCTCTGGGATTTACAGAAACTGAAACAGGCTGCAGCTCTTCTCCTCCACTGGAGACAAGGAGGTTTTTTTTTTTTTTTTATTCCTGCCCTCCAACACATAACAACCGTGATATAATCTGAAGGTTGCTGTTCCATCACCACTGACTCTCAAAGTCACACGTTTCTGGCCTGTAATAAAGCTCACTTTCTGACTCCTACCACGCAAGCCACTTACAAAAAAAAATATCTATTGTTGAAAATGTTATTAGATTATTTAACGTAGATATATTCTGTCTTCATCAGATGTTTCTGTTGGATCTCTGCTCTCGTTGGCTCGCTTTCTTCTCTGATGTAAAGACGTTCAACAAGAGTAACAACAAACTAAGTCATCAATAAGAGCTGCAATTTATTATCTCTTATTCATAATTCATAGATCCAAATGTTTTCTCTTGTAATCAATCAATCATTTGCTCTACAACAATCATCCAACCAACAGTTTAAAACCCAAAGTTTACCAACACATACTATTTTTTTAAAAAGCAGCAAATACTCACAATTTATTTATTGGATAGTCTTTTTACGATTAATGAATTTCAACTGTATCGCCATTTAGAAATGTAATAGTTAGTTTATTCATATACATATAAAATATAGCTGATCACACAGCAAGGGCTGCAATTAAGGATTATTTTCATTATTAATTCATCTGAGGATAAATAAGTCTATAAAATGTCATCATAACATCCCAGAACCTACACAAAACAATCTGTTTATTTTCATATATTACAAACAAAAGCATCAAAAAGTCACATTTGACAGTGAAATATTGTCATTCAATCATCAAAATTGTTGCTGATCAATTTTCCCGACTATTGATTAGCTCTACGCACGGCACAGCTGTTGTCATTAACTTGTATTCATGTTCATAAAAAGTGCAGGAGATGATGTTTGCTCAGTTATTTATTGATGACCTGCAGTCATAACATTATTGTCTGCTTGTTCAGTTATCTGCCAACATAATCAGTGTCAACCAATGTGAAAGACAACAGCTGAGTGGTGAATGTGACTGTATCAGAGAAACAGACCGTCAGTCAGACACTTGTATTGATTGTAGAGCTGCAACGAGTAGTCAACTGACAACTATTTTAATAATAGATTGATTGATTTATTTTTAAAGAAAAAGGACAAAACTTCTCTGGTTCCAGCTTCTAAAATGTGAATATTTTCTGGTGTCTTTAGTCTCTACGACAGTAAACTGAACAAAATAAGATATTTGAGGACGAAATCTCGAGCTTTGGGAACCACTGATTGACATTTTTCACCATTTTCTGATATTTTATGGACCAAACATCTAATCGGAAAAACAGATTAATTGTTAGTAAAAATAATCATTAGTTGCAGCCCTATCATCATTTAATACACATTTGCCATTTTTTAAGCAAAAATGCCAAACATGAGCTGGTTCCAATGCAAAGATTTGCTGCTTTTCTGTGTTTTTATGTAACTGTAAATCAAATATTTTAAGGTTCTGGACTGTCGGTCGGACAAAACAAGACATTTGAAGACGTCACATTGGGCTGTGGAAATTTACAGTGGACATTTTTCACAATTATTATTTTTTTATAGACTTAAATAATTGATCAAGCAGCTCTAAATCAGCAGGTGAATACAACAAAGCTGAGCAACATCAGGATGCAGAGGAGTGGTTCAATTACAAAAGGCAACAGGTGGTTTTGGATATTAAACATGTGCGTTTTTTTCTGAAAATTACAGTGAACTACAACATACTGTAGTCACTAAGAAGGCGGTTTGTTTCCCCCAATCAGTTTCACTCCAGATTTAATTATTGTGTTTGTGAGTTTAATTGAAGCTGATTGATTGTTGTGCCAACCACTCAAACACTCCTCCTCCCCGCTCAGTGAACACATCTCCGTCTGAACGTTCATCACAAACCAGCCAGTGTTTAATTCATGTTTGAATAACAACAAAAAACCCCTGAATTACACATCTGTATTAACAGCTGTTATTTGTCGCTATTTCCTCTGTTTCTAATGACAAGTTAGAATCTCACTCACTCAATCATATGAACCAGGCGACGGTGCAGGGTGCCGCCAAAAGGCCTTTAATGTTCATCAGTGTTAGAAACATATTGGGGGTTTTCTATTCTGTGATAAAGTTGCTCCTGTCAATCATGCGGCGAGCGTAACGGCAGTGAAACTGTGCTGCTGTTGAAAGAAACCTGTTCACATATACTGCAATTAAATACACTGAATTTAAAATATAACTATCAGCCGGCGAGCCAGCAGGCCGATCACTCAGCTGCGGCTTCATTTACACGCCGAACATGAAGAAATAATTTATGAATCTGATCTACAATTAAATGTGTGCCTGTATATTTAGGGCGGTGGAGGGGAAGCCCTCATCAGCTCGGTTTACTTGCCACTTTATTTGAATCTCTGACATCAATCTGAGTGACATTATCACACAGTGTATTCACAGTGGACACGTCAGTAAAGCAGCCTCGCTGACTTACTGTCTGTAAAACTGAACCTGCAGATGCATCAACTGTCGTGTAGGTTTTTAATATTATATTTTGTGGTAATCATTTTATAGTCAAAAGGAAACAGGAGGCTAAATATGAAACAGGGGACATTGTGATCACATGTTATGTATTTTACAATATATATGAAGTAAGCCGCAAAAACACATGGAAACACATGTGGGACCAGTCTGCTGTTTAGGATATTTTAAGATCTCCATCAGCAATCATTTAGGGCTGCAACTAATCAATCGATTAGTGAAAATATCCGTCACTGTTTCCCAAAGCCCAAAACGCAACCTAAAATGCCTTGTTTGGCCCCGACCAACAGTCCAAAAGCCAAATATTCAGTTTATTATCATAGAGGACTAAAGAAATCAGAAAATATTCACATTTAAGAAGCTGGAATTTAAGAATTTTTAGCTTTTTTTGTCTAAAAAGTGACTCACAACAATTATTCTATTAAGTAGCTGCCTATTAATTGTCTGCCGTCGACTGATCGTTGCAGCTCTACAATCAATATAACTGTTGGACTGACGGTCTGTTTCCTCTCCTGGGTTTCAGCTGGTTAAACATCTCTTCTCTGATCACCACAGTGTTTTAATACAGTCACATTCACCACTTAGCTGTTGCCTTTCACATTGGTTGACACTGATTGTGTTGACAGATAACTAAACGAGCAGACAATAATGATTTGACTGCAGGTCATATATAAATAACCGGATAGATAAACTACCAGGATAGCCGAGAAAACAATTAATCCATTAATCACTAGTCGGAAAATTAACATAAACTACAACAATTTTGATAACGGAAAATTCGAATGTTCGTTTTAGTCAATTTTCCAGCAAAAATGCCAAAATTTCACTGTTAAATATGACTATGTGAGGCTTTTATTTGTCATGTATGAAAATAAACTGAATATTTTTGGACTTTTGGTCGAATAGAACAACACTTTTTTAGATCTTAATTTGGATTTTGGTATATTATGATACGGAAATGTGAAGCTAATTTCGACGGCAACGTTACTACACTTCCGCTGTTACTTAGCCGCTAACTTGACGCACCTCCAGCTAGCTAAGCAGCTAACCAGTATTTGGCTATTCGCTAGCTTAGAGGCTTAACGTCTACGAAGCGATATATCGAAGTTAATCTATACATGGACGTTTGATAACGCGTGGGGTGGAAAACACATTAAAGACACAATGATAAACCAGTACTGTCATAAAATCACGGACACAAATGTTTTGATTTTAGCACCGTGCTAACGGTAGCTAAGCTAGCAGGATAGCCGAGCGCTAAGCTAGTTAAGAAGCTAACAGGGTAGCCGCGGGAGAAGAAGCTGTGTTGACAGAATTAGATTTTTAGTTTAAAATTAAACACTTAGGTGTGTCTTACCATGTTGCCGCCAGAGGATCTTCAGCTGCTGCGGGAGAGATTTAAAAAAGCTGCGGTCCGCTGAGACGATGTTACACTTTTCAACGGTTGGACGGACACAGAGCCGAGCTGCGTGTTTCTGACAGCGGAGGAGAGATTCACCGCAGCGGCAGCAGAGAGACCCGCAGAGAGGGAGAGAGAGAGGGAGCGAGAGGGGAGGGGGGGAGGCGGTGGAGAGAGAGAGAGAGAGAGAGAGATGCGGTAGAGAGAGAGAGAGCTGGTGGAGAGGAGGGTGGGGGTGGGGGGTGGAGAGAGAGGCGGTGTACTGAGGGGGTGGGAGGCACTGGAATAACCACTGGAATAATAATACCATAAACCACAGAATACAGATCTTTCATTATTTCATCCTGGACTATACAAGGTCTGAGGTCGACTGCCTTTGGCATTGAGAGCAGAAACTCAGACTTCACCAAATAAATTACAAACACAGACATCACTGTCCTGCAAGAGACCCAGGACACCCAGTACAGAGGAGATGGTCCCACTCGCTGCCCAGTAAACTACAGAGCTGCTAGTTAGTGATGGCAGATCATTTGGCTCAGCTCATCAATAGAAGCCGACTTCTGGCTTTTATTATTCAGCCAAATGTAGCATTGTTTTGACCTATGATTGGTATGTGTGAACATTTATCACTTAAATTATTCAATGTAATTACACTAAACCTTATAATTTCCAGAATACCATAATTTCACCTTATGTTTGGAATAAGAGCTCTATTAGACATGTGTATTTAAACGTTTCATTTATATTGAACTATCCAAAACAGTGTCAGGCCAGTGTTTAAAATGCCAAATGAAATGAATAAATAAACACAGGGCAGCTACAGTCCCTCAGAAGTGTACACCACCCCCCTCGCCTGCTTTAAACCTGTTGGTATGATCTCTGTCTGTCATCACACGTGACTGGTCGCACGCACATACACATCAACACAACATCCAGTCAGTGCATGGAGTGCACGTGGCCGAGCTGTGCGGCAAAAAGATCATCCTATTACACTGTCTTGTATTAATTTACCAAAAAAAAAGAAAAGAAAAAAATAAATCTGCTCTCAGACGGGAGCCAACTCGTTCATTACCGACACATCACTACTGGTAGCACCATCCACTAAGCTAACAGGGAAGAGACTGGGGAGGCATGCTAGTATGGTACAAATCAGAACTAACCCACTTGCTAATCAAAACAGGAGCTTTTTAAATCTGGTTATAAATAAATAAGGATCTTGCCCCAACTGAGAAAAACATCCTCCTGTGTGCTACTTACACCCCCCCAATCGAATCCCCATATTTTAAGAACAATATGGTCTCCATCTTGGTGGAGGAGATTAACCATTTCCAGTCTCATGGCCACCTTGTAGTCTGTGGGGATCTCAATGCCAGGACAGGACGAGAGCCTGACACACCACCTCTCCAATATGCCCCCTCCCCCACCCCCACCCCAGACACATCTACGACAAAGCAACAAACAAACAAACATGGGTCACAGCTCTTACAGCTCTGTCGTTCGCTGGTCAACGGTAGGCTTGGAGGGGACTCCTACGGTAGGTACACCTACAGCTCTTCTCTGGCTAACAGTACAGTAAAGTACTTCATCACTGACCTCGGACTGGTGTCTCTCAGAGCGTTCAGCCCACTAACATCTCTGTCAGACCACAGTAAAACCACGGTCTACCTGAACGGATCAACACGCAATCATGAAGTATCAAAGCCAACCAAACTGCATACTATCAAAAAAAGCTACAAATGGAAGGAAGGTAGTGTGAAAACTACTTCTAAAACACTACTGGGCAACAAGAAGTCCAATCACTCTTAGACCAGTTTCTAGAGAAAACCTTTCAATGCAACAGTGAAGATGTAAACAGGGCAGTAGAAAGCCTTAATGATATATTTAACCTTTCAGCCTTTTTATCAGACCTGAAGGCCTCAAATAGAAATGCTTAAAAAACTAACAACAATGACAAATGGTTTGACGATTAATGTAAAAACCCCAGAAATCAATTAAGGAACCTATCGAACCAAAAACACAGAGACCCAGAGAACCAGAACATACGTCTTCACTATGGTATGAAAATACAGTGAGGAGAAAAGGGACCAACATGTTAGAAACCAGCTACACACTATTGAGGAATCCATAAAAACAAACCACTTCTGGGAACATTGGAACTCTCTCAACAAACAAAAACTTGAGGACAAAATAGATATAAAATATAAACCAGTTCTCCAGTTTCTTTGGTCCAATAGAGAAGAATAAACAGCAAAAACACAAACAAGATAAATACAAAATTTAGAGTCAACCATAAAAGATTATCAGAACCTCATAGACTCCCCAATTACACTAAAAGAACTACAGGACAAAATGAAATCACTCAAAACCAAGAAGGCCTGTAGTGTTGACGGCATCTTAAATGAAAGGATAAAATTCACAGACCTCAAATTTCAACTGGCTATACTAAAACACTGTAACGTCGTCCTTATCTCCGGGATCTTCCTCAGTATTTGGAACCAAGGACTGATAACGCCGCTCCACAAAAGTGGAGACAAAGTCGACCTCAGTAACTACCTCAGGAAAATCCTCTGTACAATCATAAACCACAGACTCCTACAACTCCACAAAACAATGTCCTGAGATCCCAAATTGTCTTTTTACCAAATTTTTGTACAACAGACCACGTCTCCACCCTCAGCACTCTAACTGACAACCAAATAAACAAAAAACAAATTATTCTCCTGCTTTGTTGATTTCAAAAAAGCCTTCGATTCAGTTTGGCATAAAGGTCTAAACTGTTAGTGGTGTCAGGGGAAAAACCTTTCACATCATTAACTCAATGTACACAAACAACAAGTGTGCTGTCAAGATTGGCATTTTAAATTTTCAGATTATCTTTTTCTTACATTATAGTTTGGTTGCTTAATGCTTTGCATGTAAAATCTTAACATGGAAAGTAACTATTAGCTACAGATAAATATAGCAAAGTAACTAGTCGTGTTATAAACTTGTACAATCACAAAACTACACATTTATAAATGACTGCAACTGATACAAAAGTACTGGTTCAGTGTACTGGTTTATTCCAAAAGACACTTTATACTCTTCAGTTCAATACATAACAAAACAGCAAGGGTTATGCATCAAGTTAACATCGTAACGAAACAAACAAAAGAACAAACAAATAGATCATATTTGGCAAAATGAATCCAGCCGTGCACTTCAAGTGAAAACTGAACATAAAGAGCAGTCGTGACATAAAAGGTAACACAAAGTGAAGAACTTGCAGCCTGTGATAAGCACCAAGTCTCAATAAAAAGACAGAACAAATCATCCCATTTTCAGCAGAGGACATTAAAGGAATAGTTCAATGGTTTTTTTTAATACACTTATGCGTTGTTTTTTCCCAAGAGTGAGATGAGGAGATCATTATCAATCTCATGTCTGTGTGTTAAGTGCAGAGCTATAACCCGGAGGTGATTAGCCTAGCTTAGCATAAAGACTGGAAACAGGGGGAAACCGCTAGCCTGGCTCTGTCCAAAGTTTTAAAAATAAACAAAAAAACCCCCATTTATTACATACCTGTAAAGATCACTAATTAACATGTTGTTGCTCGGTTGTTTAATACGTACACTAACAAGAATGAAAAAATGACAAATTGTGGTTTTATATAAGTTGTATTGTGTACATATTTCTTGATGATCAACAGTTTATTCAATTTAACCACCCAGTACTTCTGTGCAGCGTCATTTTAACATGTGTTTGTGCACAGATTAAACAAATGAGACATGTTATTTTGTGAACTGTAGAGGTGCTGGTACGTCAAATGTTTTACCTTCGGACAGAGCCAGGCTAGCTGTTTCCCCCTGCTTCCAGTCTTTATGCTAAGCTAGGCTAAATCCCCCTGTATTTCCGCCTGTACTTCAGCTGTCAGCTTGCACTCTGATTTTGTAGGACTGATACTAGAACTTGACGTTCACTTATTTATTTTGGATTGTTGAAATATTTCCTGCTATCCAGTGGTGGAGAGTAACTAAGTACATTTACTCAAGTACTGCAGTACAATTTTGAGGTACGTATATCTATACGAATATTTGATACTCGATACTTCCACTCCACTACATTTATTTGACAGCTATAATTACTTTACAGATTCAAATGTTACATAAAATAACATAATGATGAGATCATAAATTACTATGCATTATTACAGATTAAACCAATGGTTCCCAAACTTTCTGGTTTGTGGGCCCAAAATCAGTGCGTATTTGTGTCTCTTTATCATGTTTCAGATGTCTGAGTTCTTCCAACAAAGAGACATTTCCCCTCACATGGTTTCAAATAAATAACTGTTTGAGGCACAAAGAGGTAAAACTCTCCAATATTTCACAAAAATGCAAAGACTAAAGAAAAATTCTGAAAAATGAATCTAAGTTTATGTAGCAGAAATTTGTTGTTTCTTCTTTCCTACCCGATCTATCATCTCAAGACCCCTCAGATTTATCTTGTCACGCTTATAAAGTAGTTCAAACAAGCTTCACCTCAAGCAGCATCAATGAAATGCTGCTTATGCACTGACTCATCAGTATTAACAAAATTTGTACAATTTATTTAATATATCAGTCAGCCACATTTTCTGCAAAACAGGTACTTTTACTTTAGTACTGTAAGTAAATTTAGCTGGTAAAGCTTCTACTTTTACTTAAGTAGGATCTTAAATGCAGGACTTTTACTTGTACTGTAATATTTTTACATTGTGGTATTAATACTTTTACTTAAGTAAAGAATCTGAGTACTTCTTCCACCACTGCTAAAACATATCCTCCGAAGAATAAGCATAGACCAGACTGCTAGCTGATTTTCTCAAACAGCATTGATTATTTAAGGTGGATTTTTCCATTTAATAGCACAACACATAACACATAAAATAGCCAGAACTTGAACAATGATGAACACACTTTCATACACTGATTCTTCTCTCTCACAAATACACTCACACATTTAATAAATAAGGTAAAATGCTTCCTCTGTCCTCAGGTGTCTTCCATCCTGGTCTTCAGCTAACACCATGCTAGCTGGTGCGCTCAGTCCCTCCCGCCATATGCTGTGATGAACTTTAGTTATCGAGGGGTATTGCTCAAAACCTGACGGCTTCTTATGACTGCACCTTAAAGGAACAGTTGAAGCTTGTTTTTTTGTAATCCACAGAGTAACATGAGATGATTTCTGTGTGTTTTCTCTGTGTCCAGTACAGAGAAAAGGGCTGTGGTTAGCCTAGCTTAGCACAAAGACTGGAAGTAGAGGGAAATTGATAGCCTAGCTCAGTCAAAAGTGCACAAATCTACCTTCCAACATCCCCAAAGCAGCCTGATTTACATGTTGTGTCTTATTTATTGAGCAGGTGTAGAAATAGAGATGTAAAAATTGCAGTTTTAGCTGTTGTTAGCATTGGAGCTATTTGTGGTCCAACAACTACTGGGTATATTTTTGATATCAGTTAGCCCCATTTCACCTAGCCCCATTTCTAACATTATATAACGTATATAACATATGTAACTCTGTGTTTTGGGTACACAGCTAAGCTACCCTAAGGGGAAAATTGAAAATGTCCGCTTTGCATCTTTACTGGTCGTATTTCAAGTCTGCTGCGTTAGCTAAAGCAGGCCAGAGCCAACACAACATCCTGAGTGTTCTGGTCAGAAAAAGGGCTAAGTTTTCCCCTGCGTCCAGTCTTTGCTCTAAACTAAGCTAAACACATACTGGATCTATCTCTGTAATGGTTACACAGACTTAAAATTTATATCAATCTTCTGATCTGACAAGCTGATTTCTCAAAATGTCTGATTGTTCCTTTAACCCTTTAAACTCCTGCTTTAAAGCTACACTCCACTTGGTGCTCGTACCAGCAAAATCATAAACTGTGACTGACATCGAGATGTTGGATCACTGCAAAGAAATCCACACACACAGGAAGCAACATATTAAATCTCAAGAGTAAAATTCAGATACGTGGTCTTAGATCTTTTCTCTCTCCTGTCCTGTTGGTTTCCTTTGATATAAAACATATAAAACCAACTGAGTTCTTGAATACGTGCATGCTGTGTGCAGTCTACTTGCATCCTTGTTTAAACTTATGCCTTTTTATTTAGTTTTCCCTCTTGCTGGCCTTTGAAGCTGCCAAAAAAGCAACGTTATCGAGTGCAGCTTTAAAACAAAAACCCCTTAAAGACCAGCATAGCAAACAGCCGTTTTCTCTCCCCTTCTTTAATAAAACAACACAAATACCAGACCTCGCTGACTTGACGTACGCCTTTAGGATAAGGCTGTCCTTTTATTTTGATGCTGATGTTCAAAGGTAGTCCTGGTAACTGATGTCCTCTGCTTGGTATTCGGTGTGTGTGTGGACTAGTGAAAGGATGAGCTGACTCAGTTGAACGCCTCCTTGTTGATCCACATGAGGGTCCGCGTCTCGTTGGGTTTGCATTCGTACTCGATGCTGCTGAATTTGTTGCCGAACTGGCAATGCTCCCTCTTGTAGTAGTTGTAGTATTTTGCCTGCCACACCGTCTCAAAGGTCCCCGCCTTGTTAAACTAGACATAGAAACACATGTTATATATGTCCTAATATTATTTAAATTCATACAACAGTTAAGTTATAGTGTTAGCTTATTTGGGTATTGTTTTCCTGGTGCTAGAATAACTCGTTGCTTAAGGCAGTTTTAATGTGATGGGTGAAGGTTAAGTGAAGGATATAGCTGGCAATTTTTTTTCTTATAGTCAACAAATCTCATGTTTGGATCCAAACCAATGATGAACTGATCTACTAACAAGTATTGTGTGTGTATCCAAAGTCTGATATGTCTTATTCCTCTGTTAGACCTCTGTTGTTGTCCAAAAACTATTAAAACATGTCAATGAGAAACACGGTACTACTGATTAGATGTAACTGTGGATGACAATCATCATGATTTTGTTATATTCAAATTAATCGTCATTCAACTTTTTCCTGCCTCCTGCTGACTTGTCAGCACATTGGGTTTTCACAACAAAATTGGATTTAATTCAGTGGAGCACAAGTTAAAACTAATGCCAGGTGCAGACTACACAATATTTTTGTCTGATAAGATGTTGATGTGTCTAATTAGGCGATTATAGAGTCAGAAATTCTTGCTGCGACTTGCTGAGAGACATGACAGACTACATGTTGGTACTCCACCAATCATAACTTGTAACTTGTAATTAATGTCTTCAAAGTTGTCGTACTCAGTGAGAGGTTAACAAAAAATCTGACACGCTAGTCTGTTATCAGGCTGATAAATGTAGTCTGAACCTGGTATAAGAGGACCTGTGGGAACTTGGAGCAGCCACTTGTCTTATCAACAGTTACCTGATGTCTCATTATAGGTGACTCGTTGTTGTTGTGACTTCGTCTTACCTCTTGTTGTTATCTTACCTCTATGCTGACCTGGACTGGCTGCCGGTCTCCACTCTTGGTGTGCGGGACGCCCTCGGTGTCATACAGAGCGTGATAAACCACCGACTCCTCGTCCTTGGACTGCTGCTCCAGAGGGAAGATGATACCTCCGATGTTCATGGTGCTGTGATGAAGATAAAGATGTGTCCTTTAGTTAGTGGACCGCCACCCAAGTACTGTGATGTCTTACAGAGGATTCACCAAAGCATCATCTTCCTGCACTGACTGAAGGTACATTCAGTACTGCTGACAAGCTGACAAGCACTCATGACCACACTTCATTTGAACATATGGTATTTGGTATTAATAAAAGTCAGCCACTTTCAAACCTGAGACTATCCTCAACAGAAAAACTACAGTACTGTTTGTTCCCCATTTTTATATTTTCTTGGAAAAGCCTCTGACCTTGAGTTAAACGCACAATATGTAAGTGTTCATTATTCAGGAGGCTTTTACCGGGAGCTGAATTATCCGCTGAGGTCTCATCCTCTCCAAAACAATCATACACAGGGATTAAAACCGGTAAAAACACTGAATAAAGCAGTTTCATTTAAAAAATCTGTGTTTCTCCGATGCTGTTCTGTGGACAGAGGACGTCCGGGAAGGGCTGATAGTCCAGCTGCTGCTAACGTTTTCTGGACTTGTTTCTCTGATAACTTAAGATCCAGATGTCCAATGACTAAAATCCTTCATCCAGATAAATGATATACTTAAAAAGAACCAAAACATTTATCGTAAAAATGTGGCTTAAAACTGAATAAAAGCCAGTTTATGACAGTTTCTGGCAGACAACCACAACGCAGACGCATGCATCATATGTTTTTCATTTAATTATGACACAGTAAATGCATATACATATAAAGATAATACATATTACAATGTATTGTTTTTCACTTTATCCATTTATTTGATTTGTTTTTAATGTAGACATTTTAAAATCTTCCATACAATCAACATCTCTCTAAACCAGCTGACTAGAGTAACCAAAAACTCTACTCTGGAGTGTCATTACAAAGTATGATGAGATTATATTTTTATGATGCCTAAAATTATGTTATAGGTATCAGAACTGAACTCCCAGGATCACACATATCATACATTTCATTCATTTCATTTTAGATTTTTCTATCTAATTGAAATGAATTTTTTGTAATTCATTTTATTAGTAATGCCATTTTAGCGACATTTTGGATTAAATAAAAATATATAACCTATATTCAGATTGAAATTAGTCATAATGAGGCGGTGTTTGACCAGCTGGACCCCGCCCTGCTTCACCTGAGACTTCACTTTAATCCAACAACAGCAACAGAGAGAAATGATCTCTGTGTGTTTGCATACAGATGATCAGACAGACAAACGAGGCCTCCTGTCACCACCAGGGATGCAAAAAAAAAAAAAAAAAACCATCACACATGATCCACACATGATTTATTCAGACTGATATGTGACGCTGCAGGCCTGCAGGACGGAGGCCACGGAGCAAATAACAACATGCACGATTATCGCTGTGTTTTCTATTTATTTAAGGTCATTTCGTCTAATTATGGAGGAAGATATTATCCCTATAGACGTTGTCTTTTGTATTTCATGGTTAAATAAGAGAACAGGCCTAATGCTCTGTTCAGTCCCTCTGCTCATAAAACCAAATATCTAACAATATAGCGATGAAAACAGGGGAAATAACGCTTTTAAAATCAATTTCTCCTTACGTGGCCTCCACCTTTCCGGGCTTCACCACCACCTCGATCTTGTATTTGGAGCCTGTGAGCAGTTTGATGGTCCTGCTCTGGCCGAACCGGGTCCCGTCCACCTTGAAGAACACGGGCCCCTCGTTGGGCTGGATCCGCAGGGAGATGGAGATGTTGATGATCGGAGGGACGTCGTCCATTATCCCGATGTTTTACGCTTTATGGAGGCAAATGTGGGTCCCGTGTTGAGGGAGGGGGAAGCGGATGATGATGCGGTGATGCTGAGGAAGGACCAGTGTCAAGCTGGGCCGCGTATAACACCACAACTACCGGTTACAGCTGTCACAATTAAAGGGCCAATGTTATCTATCAGTGGTGGAAGAAGTATTCAGATCCTTTAATGCAGTAAAAGTACTAATACTGCAATGTAAAAATACTCCATTACAAGTAGAAGTCCTGCATGATAAATCCTACTACAGTAAAAGTACATAAGTATTATGAGCTTGATGTAGTTAAAGTATTGCAGTAAAAGTACATAAGTATTATGAGCTTGATGTAGTTAAAGTATTGCAGTAAAAGTACATAAGTATTATGAGCTTGATGTAGTTAAAGTATTGCAGTAAAAGTAGTGGTTTGGTCCCTCTGACTGATATATTATTATATATGACATCATTAGATTATTAATAGTGAAGCATCAGTGTTAGAGCAGCATGTTACTGTTGTAGCTGCTGGAGGTGGAGCTAGTTTACACTACTTTATATACAGTTAGCTAGTTTAGTCCAGTGGTTCCCAACCTAGGGGTCGGGGCCCTCCAAAGGGTCAGCAGATAAATCTGAGGGGTGGTGAGATGATTAATGGGAGAGGAAAGAAGAAAAAACAAAGTTCTGATACACAAATCTGTTTTCAGTTTTTGGACTTTTTCTCTAATCTTTGATTTTTGCTGAAATATTGGATCATTTGAACATTTATTGAAATGAAAGCATGTGAGAAGTTTAGAGGGAAAAATCACTATTTGGTGGAGCTGTTAACAACTCATAGACATGTGAAATGTGACCCCGACTACACACTGCTTTTTGTAAGACGTCAAAAGACAAAAAGGTTGGAAACCACTGGTTTCATCTTTAACAATGTGTTGTATTTTAAAAGCTTGTTATATTATCCATTGTGTCAAATCTTCATCTGAAAAGTAACTAAAGCTGTCAAATAAATGTAGTGGAGTAGAAAGTACAATATTTCCCTCTGAGATGTAGAAAGTAGCATCACATGGAAATACTCAAGTAAAGTACAAATACCTCAAAACTGTACTTGAGTAAATGTACTTAGTTACTTTCCACCAATTCCAAACACTTTATTTAAAGATCCTCTCCAAACATTCTGAATATGCAAACGTTTTACATTTCAAAAGTTTTCCTGCTGGACACCAGACGTCTCCTCCTTCACTGTAAAGTCTCGGTGTTTGTGCACCAGAGGTTTCAAGTTTCCACATCACACTTGTGTAAGTTGAATATCGGACCAGGAAACTTTCCTCCTTCAGCAGATGAATGTGAAAACAAACTGCACAGAGAACAACATCCTACTGAAGGAACAAGAAGAAACAGGTTTTTGGGTGGTAGTGGACTTTAAAACCCTCCAAATTAGTATTTATAAGCAGTCAATAAATAATAAATGGTTTATAACACATTGTCATGTAGTAGACATCAGTATTTATTAATGTATTAGTCATCAACTAGAACTCATCATTGGTATGTGGGGGCTGCTGAATAAATAATAATCAATGACACACAGCTGTAATAATATAAAATTTGTCTTCAGGAGAATTAATAATTGATGACAAATGTTGTACATTAATAAACGCTTAAAAATGTCTTTATATCTGCTTTTAACTACATTATAAACCATTTACTAAATGTTTATGTACTGCTTATAAAGGCTAAACAACAGGACTTAGTGTTTTATTATATCAGATATTAGTTTTTTTAAATTATTGATTAACTTGCGATTATTTTTTAGTGATTGACAAATGATTTTTGCTCATATAACGTAAACAGCCTTTTATGTTTTCCCAGAGCATAAGGTGACGTCTCAAATGTCTTGATAAATAGATTCAAACATGGTTTAATTTCAACATTTCAGTAGCTTTGCTGTAACTTGTGAAACCGCATGTTGGACTCAATAAGAGGAACAATGTAATGCAGTGAAATGAAGAGAAATCAAACCACGGAGTTAAGAAACTCTCTCTGAAATGGTTTCAACAAATTCAAAGCTTCTTAAAAATGTGATTTATTGCATCACCATATTTACATCACAGCAATTAAACAGTTTTGCTTTATCATTGACTTCTTACACTATTTGTAATGATCTAAAATCAGCCAGTAATGATTCTGTTTCATTTGTTCTTTTTTTACCATTATCTTATTTTTCTTACAAAAAGGTTAAAAAATATGTACAATTATATATATTTATTCTAATTACAGACAAAAAGTATAAAATATATATATTAAAGTTAAAAATTAGGCACTCAGAAGTGCTCAAGGTGTGATAAATTAACTCCTGAAGGCTGCAGTCGGTCATCTGTCCAGCTCGGCCTGCAGGATCTCGCCCCAGGTCTCGGCGTCCAGCGGAACCATCTTCCTGCCGCTCAGCTCCTCCGCTGATGTCACGTTGCTGAATCGTCCTCTCAGCCAGTCTCTCTTCAAACAGCTGCGAGTGTAGTTCTTCACTAAAGTGACCTGCAGAGAGGATACAGGCGGTAGTCAAGACAACGGCGGTGGCAGCGAAGCCTCAACCACATCCTGTCTTACATATCTTTGACCTTTTAACCTGTAAAGACTTTTCAAGGTCTCTGAGATCATCAGACGTAAAACCGCGGCTGTTTTATGGTCTAAGCTACATCTCACGAGCTCTTTCTCACCTTCCAGGACAGGCCGTCTCTCCTGTCGCTGTCCACCTCTCTCTGACAGACGGCTCGGACCAGCTGACACTGCCTCCTCCACAGCTGGTCGCTCTCTTCGATGATATGATGCCACAGCTTGCAGGTGCGCGAGGCGCTGCACAGGCTCTCGGCGTCCAGCTCGCTGAAGATCTTCACGCTCATTTCCGCCGGCAGAGTTTCGGCAAAGTTTTGAGGGTGAGCGTCGTCGGCGGATATCAGGAAAGGCGTTCCATCACAGAATAAAAACACAGACGACATCCTCGCGGGGTCATGCTGCATAATAGCTTCAACAGTTTGAAACAGCCTGGAAACACAGAACAATAAAGAGCAAAGTCAAAGAAATAAGTCATATTATAGGAAGTTTGCAGTTGTTAACTGTGGCATGAAACACATGCTCCTGTAAAAAAAAACAAAAAAAACACTTACTTCCACTTATTATTATCCTCCTCAACATCTTTTTTTGTGCTCATCTTTAACTCTTTATGCTTAATATATCTTCCATATATTGATATGTGTAACGATATGCACTTTCCTGTGTTTCCATGAAATGGAAAAAAAAAGAAAAGTCAAAAGCCAAAAAAGGTTGGAAACCACTGGTTTCATCTTTAACAATGTGTTGTATTTTAAAAGCTTGTTATATTATCCATTGTGTCAAATCTTCATCTGAAATGTAACTAAAATACAAAAAAAGTACAATATTTCTCTCTAATACTCAAGTAAAGCACAAGTACCTCAGAAATGTACTGAAGTACAGCACTTAAGCAAATGTACTTAGTGACTTTACACCACTAGGAACAGAAAACTGAGTTTGTCTCTGGACTTCAAGACAAAAATCACATGTAATGTAGTTATAAAACACTGTTCTGAGCTGCTTATCCTGCTCTATCATGAGGTGTCTTTGAGTCAGACGCTCCCAGTTCAGCTCCTGGGTCCTCTGAAAGATGCTGCTGAAGGCCAGACTGATCCTGATACTCTTCCTCAGATGAGACCACACGGACCAAAAGTAATGTTCATGTACAAGGTTCATCCCTCTGTTGGCTTCTCTAAGCGGTCGACTGGAGAGTCTCTGCAGTGTTTCAGCTGCAGTTGATGAGTAGTTGTTGTACTGTATTTATTGGGACAATGTACAGTTTTAATGTTAACATTTGACGTACTGCACCAGAGTTAGCTTTAAAGCTAATTTTCATCTGCAGTCCCTTACAAATAAAACATATAAGTGTGGTTGCAGTGCTCTGATCTTCCTGCAGAGGGAGCAGTCTGCTGTGTTTCCTCCGTCAGTAAGACACAGACATGTCTGCTATCCTGAACAGTTACATTCATGTGGTGCCTTCAAATACAAAACCCATGTCTTTATCAAATATATAAGTCTTGTTTCCAGACTAACAGACATTATTTAGTTGTGTGACAAGATGAATTTTGGAACATCGAGGAAAGCGACACAACTGGAAACTATGTTTATATCAGCACATTGAGATAAAACCTGCCTACAAAAACATTTCCATGAACCACAAAACAACGGCGGTTATTTAAGTGTGTAAATCCATATTATGTGTGTTCTCGGTGGGTCAAAGCTTTCGTGTCTTCATCGGCGTATAATCATCATTTTAAACAAAAGGACATGTTTTTGCAGCTCGGACTCTGAGTCACGTTTAGCTACACGAGTCTGTGACCTCACCCCGGCTAGCATAAGCACGGTTAGCAAACAGCTAACAGCGACCGAAAAAACACTCAAAAAGCCATTTTTTACAGTAGAACGATGATATTAAACGTCTGCCGGATTATTCCAGTACAGGACGACCATGTGCGGTGTAAATAAACGTGTTCTTACCGTCAGTGCGTTGCGGTCGCTGCGGGTCTGTCTGACAGCTGGGCGTTTAAATGTCTCAACGGCTGTTTACACACACGCATGACGTCACTGTGTTTTTGATGGAGTGCGCATGCGTACAAGGGTCTCGCATTATTTTTTTACGTTTTAGCTTTTTAGTCCAACTATTTATCATTTGTCAAATTCTCTCTCTCTCTCTCTCTCTCTCTCTCTCTCTCTCTCTCTCTCTCTCTCTCTGTGTCCCTCTCTCTCTCTCTCTCTCTCTATATATATATATATATACTGAAATGGACCAATATGAAACCAAACTTTAACTCTATTTCTAGTTGATACTGAGTTCTATTAAAATTATTTAGTCAAGCTGCAAAATAAAAAAACAAAGACCCCAAACAATTTTTAAACATATAAAATTATTGACTAATGCCTCTTGATTGTTAATCTGCACCCATTTATTTATTTATTCCTCCTCCAATGTATTATGTTGTATTTATTGAAGGTAAAAAGGTCCTTGCAAAATACCCTCACTGAATGTTTTTTTTTTTTTTAAATTAATTACATAATATCATAACTGAATTCCCTGGCACTTTGTTTCCTCTCTTTGTTCTTCATATTCATTTATATGTTACTGTTTATTGAATTTTTTGGGCTGTTTTCAATAATGTTGAAAATATAAATATATACTGTCTATATATGTGTGTGTATTCAGTTGGTTGCAATCTGCAACCTCACCACTAGATGCCACTAAATCTTACACACTGGTCCTTTAAAGTCATGGAAAATAAAAATGCAATTTCCTTTTTTTTACATTTTAATATTATTTTAATCTCTTGTCTGTTTTGATTCATTTTTTGGTCTGTCTTTTTTGTATGCGCCTGATCTAATGCGAAGATGATGATGCCATGATGTATGTTTGTACATGGAATACAATTAAAAACAAACAAACAAAGCAGTAGAGTGACGTGAGAACGTTACGTCAGGCGGAAGTCCCTCCTCTAGGAAGCTGACGTCACTTCTGTCTGCCAGTCAAACATCGCGGGGTCAGATCAGATACTCCACTCATGTTTTTAGAGGACTGGGGCTTATTTACTGACCTGAGGTTCAGTCGTCTGGACTCTTGAGTCCTGCTGAGAATCACAATAATTATCTAGTTTCCAGCCAGCAGGTAGGAAGAGCTGCGAGCTTTAGTTCCTGTTTCTCTGAGATAAAGCGACCAACAGAGAAACTCATTTAAACTTAAGTTACAGAAGCTTAATTCCACTTAATTACTTCCTCATTTACCATTTTCTTGCTTATAAGATTGAACATTGAAAGCTTATATATCCATGTGTTTTCCTCAGAGCCTCCAGCAGGTTGTTGAACCGGGGTGAAGCCTCCCGCCGCCCGCAGAGCAGATGTCCGGTTTCAGCCTCCTGCCGGTGGACGGCGGGGATCCGATCCCGCTGCCGCCCGGGGAGACGGTGCTGGGCAGGGGTCCCCTACTGAGAGTGAGTCCTCCTGTGGCTTTAAGTTAGTTTATATTCATACTGGCATTACTCTTATTTACTCACTGGTTTATTTAACAGTGATTATTAATAAGGGCAGTGGTGGAAAGTAACTAAGTACATTTACTCAAGCACTGTACTTTAAGTACAATTTTGAGGTACTTTACCCGAGTGAACCTTGTTGACCTTGTTACTTGTTGATTACCAGATCAGCTGCTGCAGTATGAACACACACACACACACACTTTATGATCAACGGGGAGTCAATCAAACGAGTCAAACTGCGTCTCATCAGAACAAATCCTGCAGTTTTTTTAAGAATGAAATCAACCTGGACTAGATCTAAATCTACTCTTTTACACTCAGGAACTAAAAGTTTATCAAGATGACCTTTTGAGTGCTGTTGTTCAGTAAATTCAGACTCTTCCTCAGAGTGGAAACACTTCAGAATAAAACCATCAGTCTCGTCCTGCTTCAGCTGGACCAGAGAGGAAACTGTAGACGGAGACAGATAGAAAGAAAGAGGAGGAAGAGGGAGTCGTACCACCTGAAAGATGGCTGGCAAAGTGTGATTTAAGTGCAGAGCATGAAGATTTAGCATTAGAGCCTGAATACTGCTGCTAACAGAAGGAGAGGACAGATATCCAAATATGATTACATAGACTATTAACCACATAATGCATATTTATTTGTTTCAGTTGCCTG
Organism: Thunnus maccoyii; assembly: GCF_910596095.1. Taxonomy (NCBI): domain Eukaryota; kingdom Metazoa; phylum Chordata; class Actinopteri; order Scombriformes; family Scombridae; genus Thunnus; species Thunnus maccoyii. The sequence continues at coordinate 2,954,722 of NC_056534.1, read as the reverse complement.
ACAAAGGAACTAACTCACCTACTTGAGTTTACCTGTTTTCACTGATGCTGCTATTTTACACCAGACTAGCTTGCTTATTGTTAAGCTGAATGCTGGTCTGTTTCCTAAGTTACGCTGCTGTATTGAGATGTTTTAAATATATATCATGCAGCAAATAAGACATATTGATGAAGTATAAATTATATATGAAGTGCTGCTACTCTTACAATGATAAAGATCCTCCAGTATCAGGAAGATGTTCAGGAATCACAGAGAGCTCTTATGTTTGGTTGTCCAGTGTCCACATATTTCTGGCCATGTCGTGTTTATAAAAAAAAAAAAAAGGGAATTACAGCAAACTCATAACCAAAGTGACACAGAGAATAAGATGTTTATCAGTTCAGTTGTCCAGTATTGTGTTAAAGCAACACGTCATACAAGAATAGACAGTAACACTGATGATGATGCATTTAAAGTGATAAATTAAAGATAACATAAAAGAGTTAGTGAGACTGATGACTACATCAGGCAACAAATAAGTTCATCTGAAAGCAGAAATACACAGAGAGAATCAGGCTGTAATGTTGTGATGTTTCAGTCCTGACATCAAGGTATGAATCAAATATCTTAAAGAATAAAAATGTTTCTTTCACAGCAGCAAAAAAAGGCCTCGAATGGAATAAAACGTGTCACATTTTAACAAACTAGATTATCAGTGATGTGCTCAGTATATTCCAGCAGTATATATGAGGTGGAACTTTAATATCGGTTCCTATTAACGATCATTTTCATTATTGATTAATCTGTCTATTTTCTGGATTGGTTTTGTCAATAAAATGTCAGAAAATATTGAAAAGTGCCCGTTATCATGTCCCAGAGTCAAACAGGATGTCTTCACATGTTCTTGTTTTATCCGACCAGCAGTCGAAAACTCAAAGATATTCAGTTTACTGTCACATATGACAAAGAAAAGCTTTAAATAATCACATTTGAGAAGTTGGAACCAGCAGATGTTTGGCTTTTTTATTAAAAAAAAAATTATTAGATTATCAAAATAGCTGACGATTAATTTTCTGTCGATTGATTAATCAACTAATTGTTCCCGTACTTGTACTTTTAAACAGTTTTTGTTCAGTAGAGAGAAGCTGATCAATATAAGACAGACTTCCTGAAGAATAGAGTGTCACCTCTGAGCTGCAGGTGTCTTTATGAACCACTGGAGGGCGCCGTCGCTCTGACAACATGGAGGCAAATCTCTGATCAGCTGCACTGTTTATCTTTGTGGTTCTTGAATTATTATAATAATCCCCAAAATTACAAATGTTCTGTAGTTTATTGTTACTTTTCTCTACAGCTGCAACTAATGATTGTTCTCATTATTGATTTAATCTCTTGATTATTTTCTTGATTAATTGATTAACTGTTTGGTTTATAAAATGGTGAAAACTGTCGTTCAGTATTTCTCAAGAAGATATTCAGTTTACTGTCATAGAGACTAAAGAAACCAGAAAATACTCACATTTAAGAAGCTGGAATCAGAGAATTTGGACATTTTTTCCTTAAAAAATGACTCAAAACGATGAATTGTTTATCAAAATAGTTAATTTGATAGTTGACAACTGATGGATTAATCGACTAAACGTTGCAGCTTTATTTTTCTCTTCATATCTGAGTTTGTGAAGCATCTTTGCTTCCAGAAAAAAGAGATTTTACTCGTTTTGGTACCACATGCAAGAAGAATATGTATAAGGTTCATAATGTTCTGTTAAAAAAATGGTGAATATAATATTTAAAACCAGGTGAAACTTTGATTTGATAAATAATACAAGAAGCCAGATAAAAATCAGATTATAAATATATAATTTACAGCATGAAAACACTGTAGTTTGACCACTTTGCATAATAATTACATAAGGCTGCAATATATTGATATAATGTACAGTGTATTATTGCACATTAATAACAATGAACAGCGTATACTCAGCAAACACTATAATATAGTCATATAAGTCTAGTCTTTGTATATTTATCTATTCTATTTATTTTTATATTTGAGTTTGTTTAGTTATTGTATATAATTTGTACCTTCATTGTATTTATTTATTTTATCTACATCATTGTTTTTGTATTGTGATTTATGTTAAAGTTCTCTCTCTCTCTATTGAAAATATTTAGTGATGGACAAAAATTGTTGCTTTCAAGTTGAACTTTTGTCGTCATGGTGACAAAATGTTTTCGGATCCCCAAAATCATTAGGATTCATCCTCTGGAGGACCATGAATATTCTCATAAATCTGCTTTATTCTGTACTGACGTTCTTCTCCTGGTTGGTCTGTGTTCATGTTGTCTCAGGTCAATGATAAGAGAGTCTCCAGACATCACGGGCTGCTGGAGAACCTGGACGGACGGCTGCGTCTCAAACCAGTACGTTTGTCCTCCTGCTCTTTAGGTTTTAGACCCTTAGATATAATCCACATATACTTTAAACTAGGTCTGTAGTCTGCTGGTCGACTGGTCGATTAGTTGGTCGATATGCTCTCGTCCGACTAAATTCTCATTGGTCAAATAATGTCAGTGTTATTTTCATAAGGAGAAAAGTGCTACATCAACAGCTTTCCAGGATTAATCCAATATTTCCTGCGGCGGGAGGGACAGACTAACAAATTACCTGTGAAAACAACGGGGGTGTATTCAAAACACCCCCGTTGTTTTCACAACTTTGAACTCGCCCAACCTAACGGAGACTGCTGGGTCTAACTGTACTCAACGGTTACTGAACGTTTACTGAATCTGTGTTTCTCCATCTTAACACAACAAGAACTCCCGCCAGGACAAAAAATGTTTTTTAATATTTGATATCCGAAATCTGAAATAATATTATATAATATTATCCGAAATAATATTTGAAATCGACAGCGTTTGGGAGTCTCTGAACAGCGCTGCTCCGGTACGTGAGTCAACCTCTGTGTCGTTGCCTGGGAAACCACTGGTCGCGCGGCTCCGTTAAGGAGTATGTTTGCGTAGCGAGCGGGAAAGAGCGAGGAGCAGAGAAGTGACGGTGGGCAGAGGAAAAGGTTAGTAATAAGTTGTCAGTCTGGCAGTAAATGAACAGTACAGACTACAGTGTGTCAGTTAATAAATGCTAAAAAGTCACGTCTGTTGTTTCCCCAAATGCTGGAACAGTAAAGGAGGTTAGCTCCAAAGTTAGCAACAATGGGTTAGCAACAATGGGTTAGCATAACCTGAAGACACAAACCCCCCCCCCCCCCCCCAAGATTTTCTTTGGTTGACTATAGCCCTACTTTAAAGCAGCTTTAGTTTATATTTTCATAATTATGTCTGATGTGTCAGTGTGTAATGTGTTGGGCTCGTAGTGATGAACCTACAGAGAATTATCAGTGACTCTGCAGCTCCTCTCGGCTTTACGGAGCTTTATAGTGAGTTTCAGCTCATTGTTTATCTGTCGGGCTGCAACTTTACTGTTCTGGTTCACTCTCAGTGTTCTCATAGCATCGTTTTCAGAGAAAAAGCCATAAAAAGCCACTGTACACTACCTGCTCAGCACCAAACAGACACAGTTAGCTGTAGACTAGCTGGTGAACATAGTGGAGCATTTAGCAGCTAAAGAGCCAGATATTTCCCTCAGGAGTTGGTAGAGAGTAAAAACAGAGCTAAAAGAGAGTGAATATTGGACTTACATTCACCAGGTGGACTGAAATATGACTCCACATGAATGATAATGTTGCTCCGTAACTGCTGGATGTGGAAATAATTCTGCTTTATTACTTTAAATGCACAATTTGAACTTAACTTCTAAACATGATTGATGTGTTTCTTTAATTCCTGAAGGGTCTTGAGTGGATTTCTGTAACCACATATGAATCAATGACTTTTTCCAACTGATACATAAAAATACATAGATCTTAATTAACCTTTAGGGGGAATTGATTCATTCCAGCAGCAGATGTCAGATGGAGCTCTTTTAGTAAGTTTAGGAATACGAAGGATAAGATGAGATGGACATAAATCACACTGACCTCAGCTAATTATCCTTTCTGTTTAATTGGCTTGAAGGGCTGTTAATGCATCAGCAAGCCTCAAATCACCGTTTTAGTGAAGTAATTACCACCACAGTCAGTCCGTTTTAATCGTGCCTCTTGATCATACACAGGAAAAAAGTCCACAACCACAGATATCCTTCAGCCTGAGGCTCTGATGCGTCACCAGCCGTTAATCTTCATACCTGCGTCATAAAACGAGAGAATTTTTCTGTCAACAGGCCAGATTGCTGGCAGTGTTTGGCTGCAGGGCCGGTCAAGTGTAAAGGAAATAGAAGATTGAGTTTGAGGAGGGAAAAAAAACCAGGTCAGTCACTGTGACCCATTTAACAGAGATGGTTCGGAGCTGCTGCAGATAAACACTGAGGCCTCTACACACACACACACACACACACACACACACACGGTGATAACAGCGGTCTTCCAGGTTCGTTGTTTATCACACTGTGAGAGAAGCGTCTGATAAAATCTTGGTCTCGTTTTGTGTCGGTCTTTACGATATCAATTTTTAGTCTTGTCAGACCGCGTGGTGAGTTACAGAGATACTGTACGATGGAAATAGAAACGTAAAGGTTCAAGGTAACGCTTTAAATCAGCTGTCAGTGTTTTACTGTGTGAACATTTCTTTAGATGGAAAAACTTTGTACATAAATTAAGCCAATTGCAAGGTGTTTTAATTGAGCCAGATGGACATGCCTTGCATAGGAAATGCAACTGTGTCTTAAAGGTCCCCTCCAGACCTGTAAGATATATGAAAAGGACTCTGCTTTGAATAATCATTTGTGTCTAATATGTTTTTTTCCTGCAGAAAAGGTACAATTACTTCATTAAAATCCTTAAAGAGGACGTATCCTGCACATTTCCAGCTCTATATTTATATTCTGGGGCTCTACTGGAATATCTTTGCATGATTTCCAGTTAAAAACTCCTTATTTATCTTCTACTGGTCCTTTATGCAGCCCCTCAGTTCAGCCTCTGTCTGAAACAGGCCGTTTTAGCTCCTGTCTCTTTAAGCCCCGCCTCCTGATGAGCCCACTCTGTTCTGATTGGTCAGCTTCAGGAAGCTTCGTCCGGCTCCGGAGGCTACGTAAACAAACTATAGTAGCAGGATTTCACTTCTTTTTCTCCTTCTTTACTCCAAATGTCAACTTCTCAAATCCATCCGTACATGTTGGAGCCTGTTCGAAGCCGAACAATCTGATGTCATCACGAGGAGGAAGTAGACGTAACCTTTGTGTTCAGAGCAGGTTAAAGTCCTGACTTACATATGTTCACCTCAAGTTCTTGAACTTTGACTTTAACATCCAACGTCATAAAAGTATAAAAATAACAGAAAATCAAAAAAAGCACCAAAAACTGGACCACGATTGGTCACAAATCCTGCTCATAGGTTCACGTACAAACTCTGAACATACATCATTCTGCACAGAGAAGAAGAACAACATCCAGTTGAAGGATCAAGAAGAAGAACATCTCTGAGTGGAGGAAACTTATCAAATACTTACTGAGTTTCACATTCTATGATTGATCAGTGTTTTATTACACTTATCTTTTCTTTCTTTTCTGCAGTCGCTTGTTACTTGTCAGCTGAAATATACAAGATGGCACCAAAAATTCTCAGAACTGTTGAAAAAGACTGTCATTATAAATCTTTCAGTAGTTCTCTTTCCTTGAGATGCAATACACTTGTCGCAGCGCTTCTCTCATTCCTGGAAACATTTCCTGTAGAGATTCTTCTTCCTTTCAACCCCTTTGTTGGTTTCACCAAGCTGTAGCTACCTAGCGGGGAAGCCGATATGTGCACCTTAGTCCTGTGTTATCAATGGCTTCTGGGAACGTTTGGGTCCTAAAAGGGAAACTCTGAGCTGCAGAGTCTCTGATAATCCTCTGTAGGTTCATCACTACAAGCCAACACATTACACACTGAGAGATCATATAGTGGTGTCATAAAATATAGATTACAGCTGCTTTAAGGCAGTTAAGTATGTAAAACATGTAAGTTTTCATTTGGCTGAGTTTACTATCAAACTGCAATGAGATGTGTTTTAAAAACGCCGCCTGCTGGAATAAACTTATCTAATTTTTGGACTCCACTGTATATATTTTTGGGGGCATTTTATGCCTTTTATTATACAAAGAAAGTTGAGAGATGATGGGAAACAAGGGGATTTTTTTTACAGATTTAATTTTGTCACATTTGAACATAGTTTGGAGGTTGTCTTTTTTATATCTTTTTGTGGTTTTGACCTCCAGACCCACCTGAACCCGTGCTTCGTCCGGTCGTCCCTCACCGACGACCCTCGACCTCTGCAGAAAGATACCTGGCACCCTCTTCATCACGGAGACCTCTTCTCTCTGCTGCCGGGCCAGTTTGTCTACAAGGTGGTGGCTCCCAGGTACTTACACATCAGGGGGGGAAAAAAATGCTCCTTTCCATATTAATACTGTGAAGATCAAGAGATGAATCTCATTCGCTGCAGTTTCCCCAGACGTCTCCGTGAATAATTAAATCAACATGGAGGAGGCTGCTCTCCACTGTTTAATTAAAGTCTTTATCTTTTATCTCAGCAGACCAGTCTGCGTGGGATTGAATGCAACGTTCTATAAGTGTTATCCATCGACTCAATTAAAAGACAACATTAGGGAGAATATTGATTAATGTGGTCTGTGATAATGTTTTATCTATGAGTTATCGTCTCCTCCTTTGTCCTGATGCCACGTCTGTGTTTGAAGTTTAGATCAAACGGACTGAAAGGACACTTGAGCAAATGTTACCACTGTTCAAACCAGCAGAGGCTCATGTAAAATGCATGCAGACGCAGCGTTAAGGTCTCACAAGTTTTTAGTTTCTGCAGCATTTCATGTAAAGTCGTCTCCCAAGAAATTCTAAAAGTTGGATTTCAACCTTTGAATTGTTGAGTCTGAATGTCATTTATTTACTTTTTGTTGAAACAGTCAATCGTTTGAAGAAGAGGAAGATCTTCCCGTGTCACCCGAGCCAGATGTCAAGCCAACTCCAGCTATTAGACAAAACCGAGAACAGACTCCACCCTGTGAGGAAGCTACGCTAGCGGCTCTGTCCAATGAAGAAGAAGAAGAAGAAGAAGCCGACAGTCCCAACAGGAAGTTAAAGGTTTGTTGAGCGGTGCACTGAGCAGGAAACTAAAAGATGTCGATGTCTGTAAAGGAAAAGACCAAACACGCTAAAAAAGTTCCATCATTTAGACATTTTAAAAGCGTTGATGGATTTAATAGATTCTGGTTTGAAAACGTAATAACTACTGAACAGAAGAGATGTCCCAGTAAACAGTTTTAACTGTATAACACAGTGACGTTATAAGAAGTTTTCATAGGACAGTTTGATTTTCAAAATTTGTGAAAAAGATGTAGTGGTGTGCTGGAGGACTGTCTTGATCATATAGAACTCTTGAAGATAATGGTCATCGCATAGAAGGAAAAAAACAAACTTCAGGCACTCATGCATGGAGCAGGAGTGGAAAAACTCTGGGATTAAGTTAAAAAGCCTTTATTCAACACGGCTACTAAAAAAACCGACTGGTTTTGACCATAAAGGTCTTCATCAGGGTACAGAGGTGAACAAACAACCTGATTAGTGAATGAACGCAGGTGTTTGACAGCAAATGGATCACAATGAGAAGCCATGTTTAAAATGGCACGCCTCCATAGACTGTATAAAAATATGGACGTAGTTACCGTGACGTCACTTGTTGGTTTCTGAAGAGCGGTTTTGAAGCTCAAAGCGAGCCGCTCCGGCCGTCGCCATCTTGGCAGTGCGTGATGCTGCTTAACTCCCAGCCAATCGAAAATGGGCAAAGAGGCGGGTAGAATGGCTGAAACAAGCCACCTAGCGGCTGGCGGACCTGTCACTCAAAGCAGCCATGTCCTTCATTATGCAGAACTTTACGGCTTAATAAAATTTAAACGGGTGAGTTATAAAAAAATTCACCCCCCGTACAGTTGTCATGAAAGAGGAAATTAGCTACAGAGACCAAAACTGTTGTTTGTACCAGGCTGTAAACATGTTTATTTCTGCTGTAAAGTTGGACATTTTAACATGGGGGTCTATGGGGATTGACTCGCTTTTGAAGCCTCAAGTGGTCGTTCAAGGAACTGCAGTTTTTGGCTTCATTTTACAGCCCCGGAGGTTGCTGCTTGCACGCCTCTTCAAGTACTCAAGAAATATCCTGCACTAAAATGAGAAATAAATGACCAAAGCAACATTAAGACTGCATGTTACTTAAATTATGTAACCATATACATGAATAATATTCTACATTTATAGAAAAGGCGTAAAAGTCTGCGTCAACGATCCCCTGATGAACATCTTTACTGATTCTAAACCCTCAACAAGGAGTCATTACTATTATCCTCTTTGAAGTGTTTTGGCCACAGTTTGATTTTGTTCAGCAACAAGGATGAAACTTTCCACTGGTCACACAGACAGAATAACCAGAGCAGAGAGAACCAGGCTCCAGCTGGATATGAATTTCTATATTTTACCACCAGCTGTCAACCCACTGAGGTGCGACAAACGTCTACCTGACCGACAAACTCACACACCTCTCGTTCTCCTGCGTTTCTCTGCATTTTAAACATGAATTTAGCTGTCAACACCCAGCAGGTAACAATATCAACAACAGTAATCAGTCCAGAAATCAATTAATTAGTGTCATCAGGAAAAATTAAGTAATTTTAAAACTATGAATGTGTAATCTAAGAGACACTGAGCTGCGTTTAATGTCATTTCTAGTCAACCGTCTTAAACTCTGAAGTCCAACAAAGCTGCAACATACAGACGCTGCTCAGTCAATAAAATGCAGAAGTAATTTAATTATAGTTTAATAGCAGGATTTCGGGAAATGTTGATGATTATCGTGATAATACCGTTGATATTGATATACATGATAATCATAGCGTGAACATGTGATAACAGCACATCACTACAGGATAGTTATTTAAACACTGTAGCTTCACATAATTAAATGGAACAAAATGACCTGATAATCAAACTGTCATCATGTTCATGTTAACTGAGTTGTGTTTGGAAAGGTTGTTTTTTTTGTGTGTGTGAAAAACATCCATCAAACGTTCCCAGACTCCAAGGTGACATCTATAAAATTTCTATTTTTGTCAGATCAGCAGTTCAAAACTCACAAATATTAAATTCTGAATGATATGAAACAGCAAAAAAATATGTAAATCCTCACATTGGGGGAGCAGGAATGTTTGGACAACCAATCACAGAGTGGAACTTCACACATGTTGTTTTACACAGGAAGTGGAGAATGACCAGCGTGACGTCGCTCCACCTGCACCGAAGAGGAGAGTTTTACCCGCGTGGATGATGGCGGCTGTTGCGGCGCCACACACGTCTTCCTCCTCCTCCTCCCCGAAAGGTACCACATCCGCACTTCCTGTTTCTGTTAACTGAGAGAACTGGTCGGCATTAACTGATATTAATGCCAAACTGCAAGAGCTGATTGTTTTGTTTCTTGGACTCCTGAAGTTGACTTTTGAACTATCCTGACTGCTTCCAGTAGCAGAAAATATGAAATACAACAAAGATGTAAAAGATGGAGAAAGAACTAAACCTGCATCAGAAAGGAGGGATTTTAATGCTAACTGACTGTTTAGGTATTAAATAAACTGGCCTCAGATTTCCAGTAAATTCTGTGTTTTGCTGATTGTGAAAGTCATTGTTTCCATTGGCCAGACAGCCAGAGAGGCTTTTTAGTCCATGAGTTGGTATTTCAGTGTTTTTCAGTCACAGGTGAGTCTTCCTGTGGTTGGTTTAAAGGGACATATGATGCTTTTTGTGGTTTTCTGTTATTTATATGCTGTTTTAATGTCAGATGTTAAACACCCAGAGCTTCAACCTGGGTGTTTTTTTCTACCTTGTTGACGAGCTAACGTCAGCTCGTTAACAGATAAACAGCCGTCCGTTCAGTAGCTTCGGTTGCTAAGGTGGTTGCTAAGGTGTTTCCATGTGTCGTTCACGTTGTCCAACATGTACGGATGGATTTGAGAAGTTGACATTTGGAGTAAAGAAGGAGAAAAAGAAGTGAAATCCTGCTACTATAGTTTGTTTACGTAGCCTCCGGAGCCGCAGGAAGCTTCCTGAAAGCTGACCAATCAGAACAGAGTGGGCTTATCAGGAGGCGGGGCCTTAAAGAGACAGGAGTTAAAACGGCCTGTTTCAGACAGAGGCTGAACTGAGGGGCTGCATAAAGGACCAGTAGAAGATAAATAAGGAGTTTTTAACTGGAAATCATCCAAAGATATTCCAGTAGTCCTTTAATGAACCAAAAAGTTACCCATACAGTGACAGAAATGTGTGCTTTTATAAAGTCTTAAGACCTGACACTCGTTCAGATTAAAGAACAACTGCAGCTTTAGATCTGCTGCGAGAAAGAAAGTGATCAAAGCCGCTCAGGTGCCAAAAACGACAGCTGCGTGTCCTCGTGACTGTCTAAAATAAAGAATAATTATATTAAAAAAAATCATTCAGATGGTGGTCGATGTTTGAAACTCCATCCTATACAAGTTGGACACTAGTTGTCTTTCCAGCCACATGTTTTTATTCGCAATTCATCATTTTCAATTTGCACATAAAGAAACGCAGAAGATTTGAAGAAATATTGCAAAAAAAAAACAACTTCTTCTGCTTGTCTGAGGTGTAAAAGATGGCGTGTTGATAAAAGAGAAAACAGAAGGTCAGGAAGGAAAAATACTAAACGGTCTGCTCATCGTCCCGACCTTGATAACAGAGCCAGAGTACAGTCAGTCAGTGTTTGGGGGGGAGAAGGAATGAAAGTCAAGAGGCAGAGTGTGTTTTCCTCTAGTGAGCAGGTGATGTTATCCAGAGAGCTGCCTGAAACCGTCCGCTGACAGCTGAGCGTGACCGCCAGACAGCCTGAACGTGTCGCTTTTATTAATAGTAAAGCGGCACATTGTCGGTCAACTGGAGTGATATTTGATGGATTGACGTTACTGTAACATCCTGGTTTGCCTTTCCTTGTGGATGTTCTTTGATATGTACAGTAAATAGTGTGTGTGTGTGTGTGTTGAACAGCTACTGTCTCCCTGAGTGCTGCTGTTTGATTGTGTGCTGCTCTAATATTTACTCTGGATAAAAGCAGCTCTGCTCTGCTGGATGGAGCCTGAGTGACTTATTATTACTGCCTCCATCACGCTCCGTCTGCTGCACTTAAGAGCTTAACTGGGCGCTGAGTGAACGGATGGAAACGTTCCAGTTTCCTAAAGACAAACTTGTGATGTTGTGCTCTTCAGTTCAGAGTTAGACTGAGTCACACAGAAACTCACCATTATTGTCATTACAGATTAATCGTTTTGTCTTTAAAATGGCAGAAAACATTGAAAAAATGCTCGTTAAAATGTCTCAGAGCTCACGGTGACGTCTTCTAATGTCTCGTTTTGTCTGATCAAGAGTTCAAAATACAAAGATATTCAGTTTACTGGCAGCTGTGACACAGAAAAGCATGAAATCCTCACATCTGAGAAGCTTCACCAAGCATTAAATATTATAATTACATGCATGCTGTTGTTGATTATTAGAGGCTTTTTCATGATAAAATGAAAAAGAAAAATGTTGAAAAATGAAGAATTTTTGGCATTTAGAATTGAAATCATGTGACATTAATACACATTCCAGCCACTGTCTTACAATAATGTCTTAAACATATTTAAATACTGTTAATCACGACCTTTCTCCGTCCGTCTACAGTCATTAACATCATCCAGATGTTTTATTATCAGTTCTGTCTCTGATAACGTTTTATTTATTTTGTTTTTCCTTCTAATCCAGCGTCTCCTTCACATGTTTTTTACTGGATGTAAATGTTGAAACATGTAAAAGATTAATGCAAAGCACAGAAAGCTTCATGATCACAGTCTGATGACGTTTTGTTATTTTAGAGTTTCACCGTCATAATAAACATTTATCAGACAAATACACGATATTATGAATGCAGCAAATTAAATATCTGAAAGAAATGAAGATACTTTAACACATCGATGGAAAAATCATAAAAATATAGATATTAAAGAGATATTTTGGTATAAACTAGTATTTTTATGGTCATAAACAGTATGTAGGGTTTACAGTTGCTTCTTTAAAATAAAAATGTAAAATAATATTTTTGTAGCTATAAAACTGCACTCAGAATATTAATGTTTCTGGATTTCTGTAAAAGAATAATTAGTTTCTGTGTAATACTGTGTAAAATGATGACGATGATGATGATGATGATGATGATGATGATGATGATGATTCTTCTCCCAGCTGTAAAGAGAAGAAAAGAACCTGCAGCGGCGTCAACCAGCACGAAGCGAGCAGCAGCCAAACAGGCCACGCCCACCACGACCTCCTCACCTGAGGGGGCGGAGCTCAGCGAGGAGGAGGAGGAGGAGATGCCGAAGAAGAAGAGGAGGAGGAGGAAGATGAGCGATGAAGAAGAAGCTAAGTCCAAAACAGTTGAGTACAATTTATAAAACTAATAATAATCAAAAAAGATATTTATTTATAGAGCACATTTTGTACAAAAAGATTCTTCTTCTTCTTCTTCTTCTTCTTCTTCTTCTTCTTCTTCTTCTTCTTCTTCTTCTTCTTCTTATTATTATTATTATAGTCAGATACTACCCTCTATTTACATAAGATGATGAACTAAGAATTGTCAGAATGTTATGATAGATATGTAGAAGATAAATAAGGAGTTTTTAACTGTAAATCAAGCAAAGATCTTCCAGTAGAGCCCCAGAATATAAATATAGAGCTGGAAATGTGCAGGATATGTTTCCTTTAAGAATTAATCTCTCTAAATTTTTGCCCAAATAAGGTCTTCTGGTTCAGCGTCCTGTCAGTGGAACCTGTAGATGATTAGGGACAAGATTAGAACGAGGCAGTAATAGTCTGCGTTGGGAGCATGTTGCTTCAGGTGCTGATGAGTCCAGTTTGAGCAGCAGAGCCGTTAATATGAAGGCTGATCAAACGCCAAAACACTGCACAGAAGTTTATAATAATCCAGAAAGTTGTGCTTGGTTCAACTTTTATACCGGATGATTCTGTGTTTTTTTTTTTGTCTGTGCGTTTCTCCTTCAAATGTAAGAGTGGAGAGTCTGAAACCTCCTTAAATCATCATCATCATCATCATTTTGAGTCTGTTTCTGTTGACTTTCAGGACTTTCCTTCGCAGGAGCCCGCAGTCGGGCTGCAGAGTGAACCCGACAAAACGCAGGAGGAGAGCGACAACGAGTCCGATAACTTCGCCATGGAGGTGGAAGAGGAAGGACGGGGAGGCGAGACGTCGGCGGCCGACAGAAGCTCCACGACACGGACGTCTGACGCCAGCGGATCGAAGAACAACAAAACAACAAAAAACGGACAAACGACGAGCAAAAAAGCAAAAAATGGCGGCTCTGCGTCCAAACCCGGACTCAGAACGGCGTGTCCGTACGGAAAGGACTGCTACAGGTACGCTCACCTCTGGACAGATGAGGTTAGAAAGAGAGAGAGTTAAAGGATGAAGGGAATTCATTTCAGCTCCTGCCAGAGAGCTTTTACCTTGATCTCTGAACAAGAACACTGAACCAGGTCCAACAGCTGCCCGGTGTCATCAACTGCACATCACATCCTCACTGATGAACCTCTAATTCTGCTGTTAATATCGTCACTGATGAGAAACGATCAGAAAACTGTAGAATGTCATTTAAAATGTGCTGAAACCATTTCAGCACATTTTAATCCTCCTGCAGTAAACTGATCAGTTCTGAAGGAGCGTCGCAGTTACTGATCACATGTTACTGGTTGTAAAAGTTATTACATCACTCAGCAGCAAAAGTTACACGTTACTTTACTTTGATTACTGAGCTGTCAACTCTGACACACACACACACAATAACTCACACACTCTCTTTAGTATTAAACACATGTAGAAATATAAAACGAGACGTTTGAGGTTTGGCAAGCAGGAGACAGTTTAGAAGGTTTTAGCCTCGGTGATGCACACAGCATGATTCACTGGTTTAGTCCAGTGGTTCCCAACCTAGGGGTCGGGCCCCTCCAAAGGGTCAGCAGATAAATCTGAGGGGTGGTGAGATGATTAATGGGAGAGGAAAGAAGAAAAAACAAAGTTCTGATACACAAACCTGTTTTCAGTTTTTGGACTTTTTCTCTAATCTTTGATTTTTGCTGAAATATTGGATCATTTGAACATTTATTGAAATGAAAGCATGTGAGAAGTTTAGAGGGAAAAATCACTATTTGGTGGAGCTGTTAACAACTCATAGACATGTGAAATGTGACCCCGACTACACACTGCTTTTTGTAAGATGTCAAAAGCCAAAAAGGTTGGAAACCACTGGTTTCATCTTTAACAATGTGTTGTATTTTAAAAGCTAGTTATATTATCCATTGTGTCAAATCTTCATCTGAAATGTAACTAAAGCTGTCAAATAAATGAAGTGGAGTAGAAAGTACAATATTTCCCTCTGAAATGTAGCGGAGTGGAAGAATAAAGGTCCTTTCTGAGATGCTGAACATAACGAGGGAGCAGGGAAGTGTGTAGAGTGTCTGACATGTTCCTCCTTCAGCAGATTGAAGACGTCTCATCTCCTCCACTGTTTGTTTTTCCAGGAAGAACCCGGTCCATTTTCAAGAGTGCAGTCACCCCGGTGACACTGATTACGAGGAGGAGGAAGAGAAGGAGGAAGAGGAGGAGGAGGAGGCAGACCGACCCGAGTGCCCCTACGGCACCGACTGCTACAGGTCAGACATCACAGCACGGTCGTTATCGCTGCCGGATGAAAGGAAGAGATTGAAAAGAGTCACAGTAACGGCAGAGATGTTCATTGGTTGATACGTTAAACTAGAGCTGCAACGATTGGTCGATTGATCAATTAAGAAAAAAAATCATTTTTAAAGGAAAAATGTTAAATATGTGCCGGTTTCAGCTTCTCAAATGTGATGATGTGAAGCTTTTATGTGTCAAACATGACAGGAAATTTCTTCACTATTTCCTGACATTTTATACACAAATTGATTTATTAATCAATTAGGGATGCGCGATATTATCGGCACGTCATCGGTATCGGCCGATAAAAGCTCTAAAATGAAATATCGTGTGGATTCTGCATAACTACACTGGTTGTGTGTTGGGTTCTGAATGCCCATGCACAACACTGATATCCTACACTTAATACAGTACCTGAACGCATCCTGTGTGACACCGATGGACGACTGAAGCCTCTGTTGCTGCTCCCGCTACGTCGCCTGTGTAGAAACAGTGTGAGGTTAATGAGAAATGGTGTCGTTAGGAAAGAAAACATACAGCAAACATACAGAGTAAACAACACAACAAGGTTCTGTTCTGTATCTTTAGTTATTAGCGTAGTTTCTTCCTCCTGGATCAGAACCAGGAAGCTCCGGTTTTTTCCGGTTTCATCTCACAAACTAAATCTTGACTTTGACTTTGTGTCTCCGGCAGGAAGAATCCTCTTCACAGGAAAGAATACAAACACACAAAGAGACCAGGTAACGCTGCTTTTCCTTTGTTTACTCCTCCTTCCCTCTTGATGATATTTTCGTGCTAATTAATTAACAATCAGTGCATCACAGTAAACATAATCAGCATTCAGGGTTGGTTCCTTAAACCGTGTTGAGAATTTATTCAAAGAAATGAGTCTGAATTTGACGAACAGAAACACATTTTTAATAGAAAATCAGGAGAAAGTAATTAACGAGGGTCTTTCATCCAGATTTAATTAAGTCTCAGAATGAATCAGTTATTGAACATATCATTTTCTCATGATTTAACAACAGGCTCATTCTCTTTTTTTTATTCACATTCTGTTATTATAATGAAAGAAGATGAAATTAGGAAACTGCCTCACATCTGTGATGAAGGTTTTTATTTTACTTCATGTCACCAAATCTTTAATTTCCTGTCGTCTTTTTCTCAAACTGCTTGTGTTCAGAAAGAAAAAGTTGAATTCTTTCTGTGTTTTCACTCAGAAAGAATTCAGTCCTGGTCGAATTAAACTTATTCAAACAAGACAAGAACATCCTCAACGAAGAGAGAAAGGAAACGTTACTGCTATGAACAGAAAGTAAGAAGAAAACTGAAACAGACAGTTTGATCAGTTTTAAATCAAAACAGTTTCAGTCAAAACATGTCAAATCTACTCCAGTAATGATAAAAGAAGCTCATCACAGTCATAACGGATCTTTTGACAGCAGCAGCCATGTTGGGACATCAGAGCGTGAAGCTGCTGAAACTGCAACGTTCTTTATATTATCTGCACATTTAGAAACAAAAGCACATATGAATAATCAATAGACTTTTAAATTACAGTGTTAAAAACAATATACAGTGATGCTCACAACAGGAAGGTTTAAACCATAACTAACAGATAAAAGACAACATCATATAAAAGCTCATCTATAAAAATACATTTTTAAGAGATTTAAAAGTGTTTACTGACGTTCTGACAGGCTGTAACATCAGCCCACAAACAGCTTTAAAAGTGATTTAGTAAAATTTTAAAATAAATTCTAAAATGGACTGGCGGCCAGTTTGTTAAAACCTGTCGACGCTGACGGCGCGTCGACCAAAATTCCTCAACACAAATCCAACCGATCGTCTGACAGGCAGACGGTTGATCGTTCAGGCAATTAATCAAACATCGTGACCTCAAACTGCAAAAATCGTCAAAAATCTGGGAGAAATTCAGCCTGAGACGTTACTATCCACAGAAATGTCTCCGTCCAGGTCACATGACCCTCCCCTCCCGCTCTGACTCCGTTTGGACGTTCACATGTTATTCCAAACCAACTGGCGTAAACACATATCTATAAATGTGAGTTCTGTGTGGTTATTTCATAGGGATGAGTGATAAGTCACCCTAACTCAGACACATATTTGATATTGTCGTGCAGATGTTGCAGAATTAGAGGTTAGGTTGTATTTTGGTTCCGATGAAGGCTTCCTAAAGTTAACCGGTGTGTTTACTCTTTGACGAATGCGAGGGTGGAGGAGTCAGAATGGAAAAGTTCAAAGCTCAGGACGAAGGGAACGTAGTCCAGATTTCAGCAGATGAAGGATAAATCCATTTGATTTAACGGGAATATGTTCCAATTTTTACAATATTTATATAAAAATCCACACAAAATCCAAATGCAGGCCAGAATGTTTGAATATTACTGTATATTTCCACATTTAAACACCAGAGTCCAGATGCATGAAACTCTGTAGATTCATTCAGACTAAAACTGTGTGTACGCATGAGGATAGAAGTATGCAGACGCATCCTCGTACACATGGTTTTGTTTTATAAATGTCAGTCGTTGTGGAGGCAGGCGCACGTGCACGAGCCTCTTTTCACCCCTACAATCAGCCATAAATGGATGAAGACGCCCTGAAGCAGCTGCTGGCTGCTCCACCTGTCAATGAAACACACAGGAAGGAAGAAATGCAGTTTCATTGACGGTGTTGCAGCAGCGAGGTTCTCTGATCTGTGAGGATATGAAGCTTTTATGTGTCAAACATGATAATAACTGAATATATTTAGATATCACGTTGGGCTCTTGAGACATTACATGATGAGCATTTTTCATTATTTTTTTTTTTATAGACAAAACAATGAATCAGGAAAATAATCAGCACATTAATCAATGAATGAAATAATTGGTAGTTGCAGCTCGATATCTTTCCAATCAGCAGATACACAGATTGCAGGTCATTGAATCACTCTGCAGTAATCTTCATCCTTCCAACACATTTAACACACAAACATTACTGTAAGAAACAACCATCATAGCAAAATGTTCACTTATTTCTTCTCTAAACATTATTACTTATGTAATTAATGTCATCTGAAAAGAACAGATTATTATTATTATTTATTATTATTATTATTATTATTATTATTTTAAGAAAGTTACTAAAGTTAATTTGCACATTGTGTAAAACAATAATATAAACTTTTCTTTAATACAAATTGCAGCTTTTATCCTTCGACATGACTGACAGAGGTCTTCCTCCTCAGGACCAACAGCAAACATCAACCCAGTAAATATTTCCATCTATTCAAACTGCAGAGGTGGAACTGGAGTCTCCCAGGACAACAATACATGTATACGTATTTTTAAAAAGCTCTAATTAAAACAGAAAACAATGATATGAAGTCATTAAAAATAAGAATGATAGAATAAAACACCTGACAAACCTCTGGGGACCCCACTCAGTAGGATTAAGATTAAAACAACAATAAGCTCAATTATCCATTTATTTACTTATTTGTCACATTATGGTTCCATTTTTCATGACATTAATTTTCAGTGAGGTTTTCTAACAGTGCCAACAGCTGTCGTTATGTGCGACCACTACGCTCAGCTGTGCAGCTATTTATACCGTCCATATCAATAATTCATCACATTGACCAGATCAGCAGTGAAATGTCATCATTTTAAACAACAGAAATGTGATCAATGATTAGTTTGTATCTCATATTGAAATCGACTTGACAGGATGTTTCATAATTAAGGATAAAAAAAGATTATTAACAGCTAAATAAAATGAAACCTCTTATGAACATTAGATAAAGAATACTGAAATAGATCACACAAAAGTAATTAATCAATATTAAGTTAATAGATCGATGTGTAGACTGCATGAAAATCACACAACCACTGCAGCTGCTTAACAAACTACCGTATTTTCTCTAATAGTGGCCGGGGCCTTTATTTACCTCAACTGCAGAGGGTACTAGGCCTTTATTGGAAGCAGGCTTATATTAGAGAGAGGCCTTTATTCCTAATTCCCTGTTTGATAAGTATATTTGCTCATATTTTAGTGCGAAGCCTCCCTGTTTTCTTATCTGCTTCCGTTCATGCTATTAATAAGATTAAAAGCCTTCATTTCCTGACTTTTATTGTGAAACATTACACAAACATTTCAATATAACTTGTGTGAAGTATGACCGGTCAAGTACGGGAGGGGAAATATGGCCAGTGTCAGTAGACAAATCTGAGGTAACGTTATGCTGGATATAAACATTAATAACCAGTTAACAGCACAGTCAAATATCTAATATCAACCAGCCGTCTCTTTAGCTCCAAGCTAACTTTCTTCCTCCCACCTCCGGCTAGCCGTGCTCTCCTCTTGTCAGCTAACAGCAGCTCACGCTTCTGTGTTTTCCAGTATCTGATCCTTTTCGAGTCAGTGTCAAAATGTCTTGCAGCTTTCGCTCCTTAATTTTCCTCCGCAAATTGCAAAACTCTCTTTGAATTTGATGTCAAACTTCCGTCTGGTGGGTGCCATGTTCGCTCTCTACAGTGTTGTGTCATTGGTGTTATGGAGAATTTAGTCACTGACACTTTCACAGGTCCTATATGCTACTTCAACTATAGCTACCGTCATCTTGTGGCACTTGTACATTACTACAAACCACAGTCACATTGTAACAGGCACTAAGAGGAGGGGGGCGGACATTTCTTTTCATTTGATAACATTAAAAGTAAAGTTAGGCTTTGCTGTCGGTTTCCCAACTCATTTTAATAAAAGATGAGAGAAAAAGAGAGAGAGGGAGCTAGAGAGTGAATGAAGAGCTGGGGCCGGTAAGAAAGCAGTGAATCAGATCAATAAAAACAATATCTAATTGTTTCACAGTGGTTGCTTTCTAGAGCACAAATAAACACACCCACACACCCCCGCACACCGCTGCACAACCCTGCAGAGGTGTGCAGCAACACCTGATTTGGTCTGAATACGGCCTCAATCCATCCTTGTTTTTTCCCTCCCTGGCCTTTATTTGGGGCCTTTATTTATTCGTGTCGACCACACCCCCGGCCATTATTGGAGACCCAGCTTTTAATTGAATACCGGCCACGATAAACAGACGATGTTTTATCACCTTATTTTTCAGTCTCCATCTTAAATCACTAGCTGGCTCCAGAAGAACATCTGTATACTGGTCTGAAGTCTGCGTGAGGTGTTCATGTGGTCATTCTGGTTTTATAAATACCAGTTTGTGTGCGTGAGGAAATGGCGTATGTGTGTTTTTTTATGTGTACAAATCGTTTATACACATCTGGCGTCTGAAGCCGAGTGAGATGGTTAAAGCCAACAAACACATTTACAAGATGAATTTCCATCTGAAACCATTTAGCAACAGATCTGCCTTGACCCCAGAAGAAGAAGCATCTCTCACACACACACACACACACTCCACCTGTCACCAGGCTGATCAGGATCTATAAACCCATCGAGGGGACGTATTGATCTTTTTGTTATTGGGTTGTTTAATGTCATTTCAGAGCCTTCAGGGCATCAAACCCCCGCTGCTGTAGTGGAAATGACCTTGTGACCTGGTTATGAGATCCTCCTCTTTGCTTATGTGTTGCAACATTTGCATTTTGATGTCTCAGTTGACATTTAGTTGATATTTAATTTACGCCCGGCGGCTCGACGCTCTCTCGGCAGTTTGTCGGTTGATTTAAAGACACGGTGATTCACTTCAACCTGCAATTATACTGACAGGAAATAAAATACAAACACGATGAGGCGTCACACTGTTGCTCCTGAAAACACCGCTTGTACATTCATTCACGGATGAAAAGTAGAAACACTGACGGTTCCAAGCTGTATTTCAGTTATTACTTAAATTAAATTAATAATCAGTATTTTTTCATTTTAAAACAGATTTTTAATGAAACCATGTCAGAGTTAGAAGGCTGTTTAATATCTGTGTCGATTTCCAAAATAATGTGTGACAATGTTTGATCTGGTAATAACAGACGTTATATACATCAAGTGTAATCAGAGAATCATCACAGGATGATGAAAATGTTTAAAAATGCAAATCCTGCTGTGTTTTATTACAACTTGATTGTAATTTCATCCATCATTTCTATCAGTAATCACATCAAGTTCATATCTGAAGTCTGTGAACTTATTATTACAGTAAAATAACATTTCAGTGACTGAACAGCTTTGTTTAAGATATGAACTCTGCGTTTAAGTTTCTCATCATTAAACCATTTTTTCAAGCCAAAATGCCAAAACAGTCTCTGCTTCCAGCTTCTCCAGTGTACAAATATTCATCTTTTTAATAGATGAATAGTTTAATATCAATGTAAATTAAATATTTCTGAGTTTGGGACAGTTTTGTGTCAAAACAAGACATTTGAAGGCGTCACATCAGGCTCAGAGATGTTGTGATGAGGAGGATTTATTTCACCATTTTTGACATTTACTAAACCAGTAATTGAAATTTTGTGCGGTTCCCTCATTACACCTGTGTTAAAAGAATTTACCCTCTTTTTTTTGCTGGGTCCGTCTCCTCCTTTGGTTGACGCCCCCGTCACTGTCTCCTCTCTCAGCTGGTCCTGGCCTTCTTTGCCAAAACGGGGTTTTAAGAACTCCGTGGTGAAGGTCTTTGGTTGTGTTCCTGCAGGGTCTTTTTCAGTCCCGTTGCTTCTGGAGGAGAACAGCTATTGGGGCCCCACATTGGGAGCCAATTTGTAAGGTGTATAAACCAACTGAGGAGCCTGTTTGTGTGTTGCACGGTGAAACGCTCCTTCTTGTACAAGAAAATCAATTCAACTTTAACTTTGATACTTCGGATCCAGTCTCCATTATTTAAAATTCATTGAGAAGAAATTCTTTTAACAACCTGTACTTAATAAATAAATGTTATATCACAGATAACTATAATTGTATAACTATTCTAATAGTATAGTTATACAACTATATCATTAATCAACAGCTGTCCCGACCAGATGTTAACGCATAAGTCTGGTGATTTTCTATATTTTTCATATCATCAACAAATCTTGTGTTTGGATCCAAACCAACAATGAACTGGGTGACTTGTTCCTTCATCATGAAGAGTTTGGTCATGTTAGTTTATTTAGAAACGGATCCAAAGACTAATAACAGCGATCAGGTTTTCAGTCTCTGGAGAGTAGTTCTGTGTAGTGATGAATGCATTTCCTTCCTCATAAAAACATTTGACATATTATAATAGTAAAGTATTTTAAATCCTGCGTTGTTTTTCCTTCTCTGCCTTTGTTGGCACATCGATGTGTTTCTTGCTGAGTTACAGTCGCTTGTAGTTCAGTGGAATAATGTGAAACTGTTGGCAGGAACGTTAAATCCTTTATCACTCCATAGCGCTAGTAGAGGTCAGAAACTGGACTTGAGTAGCTATGAGGGAGCAGCAACAAATTCATCCAATAGTTGTTGAGATATTTCAGTCCAGCTCTGGCCAGCCGTAAATCCACAACAGATTATCACTTGTTAAAAAACTTTCCACCAAGTTTCATTGACATCTGTTGACAGGTAAAAAACATACATGACCAAAGCTGCTTTGTGACAGCAGTTTCTACATCTTCTGTCGTCTCTTTGTCTCTTTTCCTCCCCACTCAAAGTAAATGAGTAAAACATTTCATCACAGATCTTTTGAAGTACAAACAGTTCTGTATTTTTTAGGTGAAACAAACCTTCCGCGGTGCCGACGCAGGAAGTGAAAGCCTGTTTTTATCGTTTCCTTCTGTGACTCAGTATGTTAATAAATCCTCTGATGTCTCTGCAGCTCGAACCACACGTACCGTTCCCAAGTCGTCCCCCGCCGATGACGACGACTTCGAGGACGACGACGACGGCTTCATTAACGACAGCGAGGACGCGGGAGATGACTCAGACTACGCCCCTCCTGACTCAGACGACAGCGGTAAGGAGGACATCAAAAGACTGCAGAGAGAAGCAAAGACCTTTCTGAAGAGGAAAAAGTAGACTCAGCCCCCCCCCCCCCTCCTCTCTTGTTTTATTTGTTTGTTTGTTTGTTTGTTTTGAAGCTGCACCGGGCGGCTTTTTATGTGCACCAGTTTAATGAGACTAAATCACCTGGAGGAGCTGCAGCAGAGAAACACAAAAAATCTCACCAGCTGAGCTGAGAATGAGTCCAAACAGTAACGTCTGACCTACGATTTGTAATCTTACTGACTTATTCTTTGATCAGATCCTGATTTAAATCAAAATTGACCAATTTGACACCAGAGTTTTGTACAGCTGTCTGTGTTCACACTTTTTACATGTTAGAACTTTGGCTTCTTTTGTTCCATAACATCAAAAGTAAGATATATATATATATTTAAAAAACATCTAATGATACCCAGCCCTGGTGCCTGTCAGCGTGTGTCAAGTAGTTAAAGTTGAAAATCTCATGAATTTTTTACCATTTTTATGCATTTTTTATTTCAGCAAAGTTCTTGTTTGTGTTCAAGGATAAAACACTCGATTTTCTTCTTCTTCTTCTTCTTTTTGTCATTTTTAACCTTCCAAAAAAAAACAGCACAGGAAAGAAAAAAAGCAAGTATATGTACATATCATATACATACATGCTTATACATACAGGGCACATTGCAGGAAATACACATAACGGCCGATATAACACAATGATACACAAACACAGATACCTTGTTCCTCCACACAGGAAGTGACAGACGTGACACATAAAAGCAGCAGTTCGAGCTCTGTGGACCCTCCGCTGTTTACTCACATCCCCCTGAAAACATTTCTTAAATTCATATCTGTCAACCCTTCGCAGGGGTCGTCATGGCAACCGCAAAAACACAACAACTGACTTTAAATAAACGTGTGTTTTTTTTTTTTCCGTGTGATCTAAATGAAGTAAAAATGTTCCCTGCGTGCTGCGAGTCCAGACTGTTTACAGGCTTTGATGGGTTCGTGTTTTGGGGGACTGGGACGCATCATTTAGAGTGCTTTCTAAACTGGGAATCACTGGAAATACTCCCAACAGCAGTCTGGAGAAGGATTAGTCTTTTTATAACATCTTTTTATTTCGGTTGAAGCTCCACCTGTTATTGTTGTTGTTGTTGGGATTCATTCTTGCCTTGTAAATATGTATAATGTTGTAGTTTAAAGTATAGATCTTTATATTTTTTACTTTATTTGTTGGACTGTTTTTTACTTTGTTCAAATACATTTGTTCAAAATGAATTGTTTCCTGTCTTGATTTAATGGTGGCGACAAAAACTGCGGACTTTAAAAGGTCAAAGGGCTGAAACACATCACCACAAACAAGTATTTTACAAGAAAAATACCAAATTTCACACAGTATTTATTCATTTATTGATCAACTGCTGTTATAGTTTCTATATATTTAATCTCTACAATCTCTACATTCGGTGCCAAATATCTAATCCTTTACTAAAAACTTTACTGAAAACAGCCAAATTTAAAAAAACCAGTAACATATAAACAAGTATGGAGAGTAAAAAGAGGAAACAAAGTGTCGGGAATTTAATTATGACATAATAATAATAAAAAACATTTGGTTAAAGGATTGTGCAAGAAGCTTTTCACTTTCAATAAAAATAAAATAATACATATGAGGAGGAACAACAAGTAATATCAGTCAATAATTTTATAGGTATTAAAAATTGTTTTTTTATTACACAGCTTAACTAGAGAGTTATAATAGAGCTCAATGTCATTTAGAAACAGTCAATTTAAGTATGTTGAATTTGCCAAAAATAACTAGTTTAATTAAGTTTAGTTAGTTTAATTTTAAAAAGCTAAAGCTGATTGTTGCCCGTTGATTTAACTTATTACTGCCATAAAGCGTCAACATTTGACCCGTTTTCCTGTATAGAAAGGTTTGCTCGTCATTCCAAAATATTTTTATTAATATTTATTTATTCAGATGTTTTCAGAGACTTGTTTACCAATAACTGTCACGTGTGTTTGTTTCTGTTGATTAGTTACTGTAAATCTGTCAGAATTAATTAATATGAGAGGAAATTATCTGATGTTACAAGTTGCAGCTTGCATGTTGTGAATTTAATGGAGAATTATTAATATATTTTTTTAAATTTTTTGCTTAAAACCTTTTAGTTAAATTAGTCTAAACTAACAGTCTGTGGTCATGATATCAGCTTTCATAAGTTAATCATTTCTACAGCTGATAATATAATACAAAACATATAAAATACCAAACATTTACGTGTAAATAATACAGAATACTTTTTTGATCCAAAATGATGGTTTTCATGCCAAAATACAAAGCAACAATAAGTTGATTTTACAAAATATATTACTAGTAAGTCAAAGTTGATTCTTCCTTTTGTAATTATTTTGTAAGTATATTTTATTCTCTGAGCTTTTTTCTTTCAAATACAGAAAATAAAGACTCATGAAGTTGTGTTTTTTATTGTAATCTTCTGTATATTTGACTGTTTCCTGTTAGCGGATCACTGAAGTCAGTGAGATTTCTCATCTTGGAAACGTTTGAACATAATTTCTGTTGGTTTGTCGATGAACACAGTTTGATTCTTCACCTTTCAGACTGTTGTTTTATTAAAAAGCTGATTGTTGAGAGCAGATTGTACATTTAGCTTCAAGGCAACTGATTTCTTCTTCTTTTATGTGTTTAATTTTTTCCATCTCCTTCCACTCACGTCCTCTTTGACAACACTAAACAAACAGTGCAGCTGCTGACTGAATATTATAATGATAAATATTAATACCATGTCTTCAACAAACACTTTGGCATCTTAATAACATCTTTAAAATTTTACATCCAGAGCAGAACAAAACAAGTATGAATATGATCATTTTTATATTCTTCCTCTCGTGTTTTCTTACATTTTTTAAAAAAATCCACAATGTAAATTGTACCTTCTGTTGTCAGAGCTGCAGTATCTACTGCTGTAACAACTGTCCACCTGTTTGCAAATGTTTAATAAACATTTCGTTCGACAGTATATTCAGCACAGACGAAGGAGTTTAAACAGTGACAACAGGCTCACAGAGAGCAGATCTGAAGTCTAACTGCCAGTCTGTCTGGCAGCTGACACAACCTCCATGTTATGCATTCATTGATGATCATAAACAGGCAGGCGGCCTCATGAATTTCAACAGGAAACAGCTGCAAGCGTCTCTGCTCACGACTCCAGATCAGCAGTCTGACCAGGAGCTGGACACAACAACACAACAACATGCTCCATTCGATGTTTTATTCATGAATCCATCAACTCTGCTGTAGAAAGTTATTTTTCAAGGTTAAGAAGCTTATATTCAGCTTCAGCAGTCTGAGCTAGTCATATCAAGTGGATATCTGACACATTTACAGTCTTTTTAGCATCAAATTCCCTCTTTGTGTTTCCTCGGACAGTGTTTCCTGTTGAGCTGCAGGTGGAAGTATAGTAACAAAAAGAGGGACTTTGGCATTAAAAAGACTGTAACGTTGAAAGATATCTACTTGATTTGACTCATTTGGACGCTGAAGCTTCATATTAGCTTCAGATAAACTTTTAAATACATTTTTACACAGAAGGAGGACTGTGGAGTTTGTCCCCCATCACTTCCATTGTAAGGTCATTATGAAGGGATCTTCTAATGGTCAGTATGAACAGGAGGAATGATTACAGCAAGAAACACAGGTTTCACTCAAGCAGCAACCTCCAGGGCTGAAACATGAAGCCAAAAACTGCAGTTCCTTGAACGACCACTTGAGGCTCCAAAAGCGAGTCAATCCCCATAGACCCCCATGTTAAAATGTCCAACTTTACAGCAGAAATAAACATGTTTACAGCCTGGTACAAACAACGGTTTTAGTCTCTGTAGCTAATTTCCTCTTTCATGACAACTGGACGGGGGGTGAATTTTTTTATAACTCACCCGTTTAAATTTTATTAAGCCGTAAAGTTATGCATAATGAAGGACATGGCTGCTTTGAGTGACAGGTCCGCCAGCCGCTAGGTGGCTTGTTTCAGCCATTCGGCCCGCCTCTTTGCCCATTTTTGATTGGCTGGGAGTTAGGCAGCGTCACGCACTGCCAAGATGGCGACGGCCGGAGCGGCTCACTTTGAGCTTCAAAACCGCTCTTCAGAAACCAACGGGTGACGTCACGGTGACTACGTCCATAATTTTATACAGTCTATGGTTTCACTGTTCATTTGGGCTCCTGACTGTTGTTTTAAGACACATTTGAAAAATGGTGAACCTGTCCTTTAAATCTTGCATAAAGAATTCAGACACTCAAATAAAATAGTTGTAATTAAAGTTCCCCTCCCCTAAAAAAACCCTGTTTTTCTTCTTGTTCCTTCAGTTGGATGTTGTTCTTCTTCTCTGTGCAGAATGATGTGTGTTCAGTTTGTTTTCACATCCATCTGCTGGAGGAAAGTTTCACCTTAAATCTCAGTTTAACACGTGAACCTACAAGCAGGATTTGTGACATCACAACTAGTTTGGAGCCAAAGAGAAAAATACGTAAATTCTTTAGCTGCTAAATGTTCCACTTTCCTCACCAGCTGGTCTCTAACTTTGTCTTTTTGCTTTTTGTCAGGTTTTCCTTCAGATGTTGTCACTTGTCTGCAGGGGTTTGATCACAATCAGCCACAAGAGCGTCAGCGAGGTCCAACGCTGTCTGACAAACTCTTCAGTCACTGCTTACTGAGTATAATTGCACTTCATTAGTCAATCAATATGCTTTTTATTTGTATTGTCATTTCAGACACTCCAGGACATCATTTAGCCTAGAAATCAATGACCATTACTGCATCTTAAAGGCAATAACCCATTTACTTCAAATGGCTTGTACTGTGACCCACAGATAACCTTTTTATAGATCATGTGATTTTTTAAATCCAGGTGTTGTTTTTCTACCATTCCATTTTTTGTATGATAATGTAATATTGACAAAGATTGACACAACTTTTGTTGTTAACTGTGATCGACTGCACAGCTCAAACAAGTTTCATGAGTCTGTTAATTGATTTTTTATATCACACAGAAATTGATAGAAAACAAACAGCCTAGAACAGAGAAAACGCATCCAGAAATCTAAAACTTAAAGAAGAATAAAGGCTGATGTTTCTATGTTTTTCAAATTGTCAACAAATCCCGTTAAACAGAGCAAAATCAACAATGTGTTCCTCCGTCTCTCAGCTCCAAGCTCATTGGTTCCTACTGAAGATGTAAATCTTTAGCTCACAGAACAGCTCACAAATATATAGTTTCATATTTTCAAAAAGTCTCATTAATTTCCTAAAAACCAGGAATAGAAATCAGGAAAACTAGTTTTTAACAAACAAACAGGAGGAAATACTCCATTTGTTGGGGACTATTTTAAGTGGCGGATTAATCCACATTTTGTGTTCTAGTGGGTGTTTCTGGCAGGAGGAAAGTGTGTGTGTGTTGTTAGGAGATCAGTTCATTGTTTGTTTTAGTCTTTTTGTTTGATTTGTTGACAATAAAAGACGACTAAAGGTTTACAGTCATGCTAGCAGCTCCGTGAGGCTGTTTGGTGCTTTGAGCTAAATGCTAACACATCTGAGCTACATTTGCTAACAGACTCTTTTCATGGCAGAAATTTTGGCTTGTCAAATCTGGAGCAGCACCGGTGAACTTAATATCGTTAATGATGACTGCATGGTTCCAGCACTCTGGTATTGTGTATGCTCACTCACTGCCAGGGCTTACTGGAAAATGTCTGCGGTGAAAAGGGTCTATTAGCATCAAACACAAGATGATGAGATTGTCTTTAGTTTTTCAGATAATTTGTCGGGAGATCACCAAATTTATTATAATTCATCCTGAGGGGTACATGAATGTTTTGAACCAAAGTTTATGGCAGTTCATCCAATAGATGTTGAGATATTTCGCTCAACACCACAAATGTCAACCTCATGGTGGTGCTAGATGAAAAGTCAGAGGTTCACCAAAGTCAGTAGGCTTCATCCTCTGAGGAACATGAATGTTTGTATCAAATTTTGTCCCATTCCATTGAGTATATGTTGAGATATTTCACAGGATAAGTGAAAACTTTGACCCCAAATTTCAGGGGATCACTAAAGTCACTACAGTTCATCCTCCAGGCACCTACAGACGGGTGACACATTAAAGGAAAAACCGGTAAGTCTCAATTCTAGACCCCTACAGTGAGGGGATCCAGTGGCTCTGTTATGCTATGGAAGGCGTTTTGCTGGCATGGTTTGGGTCCACTTGTCCCCTTAGAGGGAAGGGTCACTGCTAATCAATACAAAGTTGTTGTGGTGTGATCAGCTTTATCCTGTGATGAAACATTTCTATCCTGATGGGAGGGGTCTCTTCCAGGATGACAATGCCCCAATTCACAGGGCACAAAGGGTCACTGAATGGTTTGATGAGTATGAAAATGATGTAAATCATATGCTATGACCTTCACAGTCACCAAATCTCAACCCAATTGGGAGATTTTGAACTGACGTGTTAGACAGCGCTCTCCACCACCATCATCAAAACACCAAATGAGGGATTATCTTCTGGATGAACGGTGTTCATCCCTCCAGAACAGTTCAGACACTGTAGAATCAATGCCAAGGCACACTGAAGCTGTTCTGGTGGTCCAACACCTTAATAAGACACTTTATGTTGGTTTTTCCTTTGATATGTCACTTGTCTGAATGTGTGCCAAACTTCATGGCAATACATCCAATAGTTCTTGAGATATTTCAGTAAAAGACAAAAGTGTCAACCTCAAGGTGGCACTAGAGGAACATTCAGGGGATCATCATAGTAGAATCCATCATCTGGGGAACATGACTGGCTAAAACTGAATACCATTGCTAAAAATATGGAGTTTCACCAGACTTTTCCTTTAAACAGCAAACATTTGCAAGTTCTCTTATGTACAAACACAGTAAAAACTTTTACAACAAGTAACAAGAATCCAAGAATTTTTCTCACACATGCAAAAATCCCCCAGGTGGTTTTCCCACATGTAACACAAAAACAGTCCACAGTGTCTCCACTGAAGCTTTGATGCTGTGATGTAATGCATCATCGTCATTGAAACACACCTTTGTCCCCGTGCTTTAAGACGTCAAACTGGCAGGATTCTTGTTACCTTGTGAGGCAGCTGGATTTGCGAGATCATACGAGAATCCATCTTGTCAGGTTTCTGGCAGCTGCAGGCGTGGTTTAGGTGTGACAACAGCGAGAAGTGACTGTTCGTTCAAAACAACAATGGCAGTGTAGATGCTGCTATAGCATCAGTTATATCAGAACTGGAGAGTATTTCATCATTGAAAGAAGAGTAAAGAATGGCACTGAAGGTTTTTGTCAATGGAAAAGATGTTTTCGTGGAAAAAGTCCTGGAAAATGCCAAAATACACCAAAAATATCCTGAAAAGCAATGAGTGGTCCAGTAATGTGCAAGAAAATGACGCCCTGGAATTCACTCTGACATATGAGCATATTTTTCCGACTGAAATTTGCACTCAATTTGCATCTCAATGTTCCTCAGCATAGACTCAGACTCAGGAGTCTCCTGGATCATTGAACCATTCTATAATGTCAGTTATAAACATCTGTGTTTGTTTATGAGAAATCCTCTTCTTTCCTGTTAGTACTACAGTACCCATGAGCCTCAGCAGCTGAAGACACCTGCCAGTGCTGTGAAATCAGAGTTGTGGCATTTCCAGAGTATTTCGTCACTGTGACTGTAACTGTCACCATTGATCCAAAATATGAATTAATCAGCTGACTGGAAACAGGATCTCAGAGAAGCTCTCTGATTGGATGTTTCTTGCAGCGGTGCTCTCTGTGATTTGTAGTTGACTTTTTCCTAAAGTTGTTATGTACACAGTCTTGTACCTTTTGACTTTTTAAGTCTCAGTCTCAGTTTCACTGTCATGTGCTGATGATTCAGAAGAGTTTCATGTCTATCCAAGTGTTGTGTCCATTAATTCCCTGCAACTTTATCGGATGAATCCTTAAAGATAACTCCATGAAAAGCGTGGGAACTCTGGACGCTGCGGACACAGTACAGCTTCTCCAGATACCTGGAGCTGCTGGAACCTCCGGATGCAGAGCAGCTGCCTCATCTTTTTATTTCTGGATTCGTTATTTCGTGAAGCTCAGCCGGTATCTCCCACCTTCAACGCACATGTTCTGGCGCTCCAGCTGGTAATATGATTCCTTTTGTGCGCCACTATGATGTGATTCCTGATGTTTAAGCTGCTGCTTGAACGTTCAAAGTCTACCTCAGCCGACCTCCTTCCGCATCCTCCGTCACTCGGAGGGATGAGGTGCGTGCCTCCCCTTCATCCACTGACTTGGCAGCCACAAAGGTCACCAGTTTCAGCGGGAACTTGCCCGCCTTCTTCAGGCGCTTGGTGTTGTTTTGGACACTCACAAAGCAGAGCGTGTTGATGATCCCGTTGCTCATGGCGATGCACTCGATGATATAGAAAGCCACCAGCGAGTTCCTGTCCCTGGAGATGAGGGTGGGGTAAAAGTCCCGCAGCAGGGCAAAGCCATAATATGGCGCCCAGCACAGGACGTAGGCGACCAGCACCAGAATCAACACCACCACCGTCCTCCGTCGCCTCTGTAGCCGCTTCCGGATCTGCTCCGTCTGGAAACCCGGAACATCCTTAAACCACAGGTCCCTGGAGATCTGGATGTAGCATACGGACATGACGGTCACAGGGCCCATGAACTCCAGAACGAAGATGAGGAGGAAGTAGGAGCGGTAGTAAACTTGCTGGTCCACGGGCCAGATCTGGGCGCAGAAGGTCTTCTGGGTTTGACCCTCCACGTGAGGGTAGGTCGTCTCAGAGGCCATGTAGGCAGACGGGATAGAGATGAAGATGGGGACGATCCACACCGTCAGGATCACGCAGTAGGCCGTCCGGTGCTTCATACGAGGCTTCAGAGGGTAGAGGATCGCCATGTACCTGCAGACAGAGAGAGAGCAGTGGGCTGAGTGTGGTCTCATCTTTTATGACAAACAGATGTGGTTGATTTGATTTATTTTCATCAAAGGAAAATTCCATTTTTTTCAAATTTTGCCAATTATTCTCATAATTGTGTCCATTCTGACTATGGACTATGGATCATACTAACTTTGCACTCACCACCTCCGTTGTAGAGATTTGACAAACTTGACTCCGGCAAAACTACATCTATCAAAGCAAGCAGTGCTAAAGCTTTCCAAATTAGAAATTATTTTGATGATCAATTAATCATTTTTTAAACAAGTGTGAAACATTTGTTCCTCACATGTGATCAACCAATCCAGGAAATAATATGCAGATTAATGGATAATGAAAATAATCTTCGGTTGCAGCCCTATTCCAAATAAACTTAAGTTTTATATCATTCATTTCAAGTGCTTTTCTTGAGTCCAACTGAAAATTAAACACATTGGGGTATAATTGCCGAAAGTCTTTCTCTGTTTCTCTCCTCAACAAATGTTGATTTTCACTTCCAAGAGAAATGAAATATCATTGCATTAATCACAAAAATCAACTCTCCTCATTCAAAACTTTGATTGCTAAACCCATATTCTGTCAAGTAGATACAGTGTATGTGTAAATAAAAGCAAAACAGATGGGTTTTTTTTGTCTTTAAGGGAAAATTTGACAATGCTTTTTGTGATTTTCTTTTATTTGCTGACCAATCAGAACAGAACAGAACAAACTACTGATGATTTTCCTGATGAAATGAGTCAAAAAATGTCAGAAATAATGAAAAAAGACATATTTAAATGAGATTCATTAACTGTTTCTGGAGAAAACCAGCAAATATTCACATTTTTCAATTATTTTTTTCTATCTATCAGACTATTAGAGTAATTGTTTAAGCTTTTATCTTTTTTCTGCCAGTTAAAGACATCATCACATGCAGACACGACTTGTTTGAAGTTGTTTTTTCTGCCTGACAACCATGTGGGTGTTTGACTTGATTCAGAATTGTTTTTCGCTTTTAAAGGAGGCGTAATAATCAACATTGAAAGCTGTATTTGATGTAAGTGTTGCACACTGTTGGTGTCTCCTTTTGGAAGCAAACCAGAACACTGTAATGAGCTCATGATTGTCAGATCTGATGTTCTCTGTTGTTATCAGCTGCAGAAGTCTCGTACCCTTGATCCAGATCTGAGAAGGACACAATCAGACACGCTGCCAGATGTTTGGCTGTGAACACTCAGAGACTCTCTGGGAAACCGGAACAACTCTTACAACACAGATACATAGTGATTATCCATCTTTCCGCTCTGCAGATGCTATTTAAACAGGGTAGGGATGTCAGCCATGATAAATGAATCATTGGTGAAAGCCAACGATGGATTTAATTCAGAAGCTTAGGGGAAGCCCAGAAGCATCTTTTATCACAGCAGAAGATAAATCATCTCTGGTCAGACCGTCCTCAGAGTCCTGAGGTCTGTTTGACGTGGAGAAACCCAGACGTCCTGCACAATATCACCTGCTTCAATACTTGTTTTGAGGTTTAAAAATGTGTCATCAAAGCTGACTGACAAGGCTCTGAAAACTGAATGAGAAAGTTCAGCTGAACAGAGGTCTGCCTGCTGCATGCTAATAATAGTGATCTATCAATCAATCAACCCAAGCAGCAGCTTTCATACAAGTCGAATGCAATTCAAAATGCTTCACAAGTGACTGACAAACACACAGGAAGGTAAACATGGATTGGGATAGCTATATGATGCTCTACTAAAGCTTAGCAGCTTGTTATCAAGTGAAACCAGATTTAAAAAGCTGAACTGTAGCTCATTAAATTAGAGTCAATATTGGTTATTATTTAGATGTAACTGCCAGTAGATGCAGCCGTTTTACCACAACTATCAACACTTCTGTGGTTCTTTTCATTAACTGGGAGATATTGCAGCAGAAATTTCTAATATCTCTGACGAGGAACTACAACCAGAAGGCTGATGTGAACATTTTTCCCATTCAGCTGAATGATACATTTGACACAATGGATAATATAACAAGCTTTTAAAATACAACACATTGTTAAAGATGAAACCAGTGGTTTCCAACCTTTTTGGCTTTTGACGTCTTACAAAAAGCAGTGTGTAGTCGGGGTCACATTTCACATGTCTATGAGTTGTTAACAGCTCCACCAAATAGTGATTTTTCCCTCTAAACTTCTCACATGCTTTCATTTCAATAAATGTTCAAATGATCCAATATTTCAGCAAAAATCAAAGATTAGAGAAAAAGTCCAAAAACTGAAAACAGATTTGTGTATCAGAACTTTGTTTTTTCTTCTTTCCTCTCCCATTAATCATCTCACGACCCCTCAGATTTATCTGCTGACCCTTTGGAGGGGCCCGACCCCTAGGTTGGGAACCACTGGACTAAACTAGCTAACTGTATATAAAGTAGTGTAAACTAGCTCCACCTCCAGCAGCTACAACAGTAACATGCTGCTCTAACACTGATGCTTCACTATTAATAATCTAATGATGTCATATATAATAATATATCAGTCAGAGGGACCAAACCACTACTTTTACTGCAATACTTTAACTACATCAAGCTCATAATACTTATGTACTTTTACTGCAATACTTTAACTACATCAAGCTCATAATACTTATGTACTTTTACCTAAGTAGGATTTTTCATGCAGGACTTTTACTTGTAATGGAGTATTTTTACATTGTTTTATTGGTACTTTTACTTAAGTAAAGGATCTTCTTCCACTGCTGTATTTATCTTTATTTATTTTTAATCTATTTATTTTTGTCTTATTTTCTGTATTCCTCTATGTGTTCCTGTGTTCCTTGAAACTGTGAAATAAAAATGTTAAAAAAAATCATTCTGGACCAAAGAGTTGAACAGACAGTCGGACCAACATCTTCATTCTTAAAGCAGCACAGCTTACGTGGCTAAAATCCCTCATGAAATGTTTTCTATGTACAGTTTGTTCCTCAGTGCTGCAGTTACTGTAGCACTGCAGAGGAGGCGTGTTTCACATCTTGCACAGCTTTTACACAAACCATGGTTATCACAAACAAACCAGAATGAGGCGTTCGTCTGTTCCCACACGCACATATACATGCCGTAAACATGATCTGGTCACAGCTGACAGTCATCTACATGCAGGAGGAATAAGCATGAAGGTGTTAAGTGGAACACACATAAACAGAGAGAGAGAGGGTAAAGAGGGAGACAGCAGAGTGCTGTTAATGGAGGTGGGGAAACAAGGGTGGAGGAGGAAAGATGAAAGTGGAGGAAAGTAATGAGAATTTTATTATCTAAGAAAAGAGTAATGTGGGGGAAGGGAAATAGAGAAAAGAAGAAAATGTGGAAGGAAAAGTAAAAAGAAACATACAGATAAAAATTTCCTGTGACACTACTTAACATCTGCACAACTACTCAACAGATATCAGTTAGTTTACTTGGGATATTTATCATCCCCAGAAGATAAATCCTAATGAAATATCAACATGAAACAGGCAGATTTCCATTAACTGTCCTGATCACATTCTTGCTTCTCAAAGGATGAACCCTTTTGATTTAAAACATTTCACATGTCCAGCTCTGTATTCATATTCTGGGGCTCTACTGGAATATCTTTGCATGATTTCCAGTTAATAACTCCTTATTTATCTTCTACTGGTCCTTTATGCAGCCCCTCAGTTCAGCCTCTGTCTGAAACAGGCCGTTTTAGTTCCTGTCTCTTTAAGGCCCGCCCTCCTGATGAGCCCACTCTGTTCTGATTGGTCAGCTTCAGGAAGCTTCCTCCGGCTCCGGAGGCTACGTAAACAAACTATAGTAGCAGGATTTCACTTCTTTTTCTCCTTCTTTACTCCAAATGTCAACTTCTCAAATCCATCCGTACATGTTGGAGCCTGAATTTGATCCAAAATATGCGAGTGGACAACGCAAACAACACATGGAAAAACCTTAGCAACAAACTTAGCAACAAGGCTACAGAGCAGATACATGTGTGGAAGATCTGACATCGTCACAAGGAGGAAGTAGAGGTAACTTTGCAAATGAAGTGTTTAGAGCAGGTTGCCTTTTGTCTTACAGGAAGCATTTTTATATACGTTTTATATAGGTTAACCTCAAGTTTTTGAAACTTTGACCATTATCATCGTAACAGCATGTAAAAAAAATGACAAAAAGCATTGTCCCCTTTAATGACCCCATTACTTTTCCTCAAATGCCACCACCCCAGTACTATAAAACTTATTTTAGCACCCTAATTAGTTGATGGTTTAATTTCTTACTACTGTGGTTTTACAAGATCTACATGGTTTTCCAACTGGGTGCTTCCTGACATTTTTCTTGTTAAATACTGGGTGCTTTCACCTCTTCAGGAAAATCTATGAAATAAGACAAATTTGATTGAACTGTTCACAACACAAATCCACATCATGGCCGTAACATACGATGAAGGGTAAAAATTAACATTACCATTGCTTCATTCAAGTGCAGTTTCCAACAGTTGGAAACCACAGCACTAGCCCCATATGCCACTGTGTCTCATCCACAGTGTAGATGTCAGCCTGGGATTCATCCCATTGAATAGTGTTTTCTCTTGTACAATCCAAACATACTGTTTGAAAAAGCAAGTTTGATCAGAACTGACTCATTGTTCTTCAGTCCAATGGAGAGAAAAACATCCACAGCAATTAAAGTTCTCAGCAATAGTCCTTTTTATGTCAAGTTCCCTCCAAATGTAGTTTAATCAAATTTCAAGTGAATTGGCAAAAGAAAATACAAATTGGAGATGAACAGCTGGTTCGGAAAGTTACCAAAAATGTTGGAGGCGTTGTGTGAGGGGAGGTTTAAGACCACGTTAAAGATCTGTCAGTTTTATACTGAGGCCTTTACTTTCTGCCAGATTTAATTTACAGTAAACCAGCAATTTATGAGATATTCTGTGAACCAACCAATCAAAAAACAACCAAACAGAATCAATAACCTCCTTGGTGGATGTATTAATTATAATCCTGTTGACTAAACCTGGACTACAGGGAGACTCACCTGTCCACAGCGATGGCCAACAGAGCGTTGGTGGACACGTAGAGCGAGACGGTGCGCAGGTAGTTTGTGGAGGCGCAGAGCAACAAGCCGTGATCCCACGACAGCTGCTTCACCACATAGTAGTCCAGCAGGAAGGGGCAGCACACCGCCGCCACCAGCACGTCCGATACGGCCAAGTTGGCGATCAGCAGGTTGGTCAGGTTGCGGAGCTGCTTGTAGCGGGCAAGGCTGGCGATGAACAAACAGTTCCCAATTCCACAGATCAGCATGATGCCCACCAACACCACCGCGATGACGATGGTGGCCACGAAGAAGGCCCGGCCCTGCGTGGTGTCCGGGATCTCATCCAGAGGAATCTCGTAGTCCAGGTTTTCGCTGCCCAGTAAGTAGTCCGCTAGAGCCAAGCTGTTGTTGGTCGGGTCACCCATTTTGGATCAGGTCAGCATGCTCAGATGAGAGTCTCTGCAGGGAAAGAAGAAAATAAATTAACATTCTCAACACACTGTCTGCTCATCAGCTTTTGATCATATCACATGATCCTCAGCAGCAGCGGGAGTTTGTTGTCATGGTATTATAGATTACAAATTTCCATTTTTCTGCATACAAACTAAGGTTAGTAAGGATGTCTCGTCCATGTTGGCTTGGAAGTTGACATTTGCTGGAAAAGATCATTTGATAAAATCAAAGGCCCCAGAGCAACTACTAAATGGTGCTTTTGGTCAAGTTTTGTTAAAGGTCAAGAATTAACTTTAAATCCCAACTTTTAAAGTCCAAATGAAACCACATTTAATCCTCCTTCTTTGCAGTCGAAAGTAATGTCATGTATGTAATGTATTAGAGTGAGGGTGGGGGGTGGGTTCGGTGTCTGTGTTTGATTGACAGCAGCTCGGGGGGGCGTGTCAGTGTCTGTGTTTGATTGACAGCAGCTCGGGGGGGGCGTGTCAGTGTCTGTCTTTGATTGACAGCAGCTGGGGAGGCGTGTCAGTGTCTGTCTTTGATTGACAGCAGCTGGGGAGGTGTGTCAGTGTCTGTCTTTGATTGACAGCAGCTGGGGAGGCGTGTCAGTGTCTGTGTTTGATTGACAACAGCTGGGGGGGTGTGTCAGTGTCTGTGTTTGATTGACAGCAGCTAGGGGTGTGTGTCAGTGTCTGTATTTGATTGACAGCAGCTAGGGGGGTGTGTCAGTGTCTGTGTTTGATTGACAGCAGCTAGGGGGGTGTGTCAGTGTCTGTGTTTGATTGACAGCAGCTAGGGGGGCGTGTCAATGTCTGTATTTGATTGACAGCAGCTGGGGCGGCGTGTCAGTGTCTGTATTTGATTGACAGCAGCTAAGGGGGCGTGTCAGTGTCTGTGTTTGACTGACAGCAGCTGGCAGGCTACCAGTGTTACACTGTACAGAATGTAGACAAAGTAAACAAGCTGCTGTGGCTACAAATTGTAGACAGACAGCGTGTTGTAAGCAGAGATAATGAAGAGTAAGAACAAACCAGCATCTAATGGGTCTGAAGTGACATTTGCAGGTATGTTTATATGCTGTTTAATGTGCTGCTATCAAGTCTGCTAACGGATGTTAGCGGTGCCCTTTTCAGAGAGCAGATATGTTCTTGTAGCAGACAAAACAAATACAATTTAATTTTGGTTGGCCTTTAACCCTGTCATGCATGAATTATTAAATCACAAAGTAAAAAAAAAATTATTGTTTATTTTTACTCTTAAACAAGTGAAAAATCGTGTCAGTAACTTTTTTTTTAATATATTGAATTTTGAAATGTGTCAACTGTAGTGGACACCATGCATCAACAGAGTAAAAAGTGATTTATGGAAATCTATATAGGCAATATATATATATATATATATATGTTTATATATATATTATTTTATTACTAAGAGTAAATGGTATGAAAACACATAGGAACTTTAGATAACAACAACAATAGAGAAGATATTTGAAAAACAAGACCGAGGCCCAATAGACAGAATGTACCCTTTATTGCATGATGTCCACTGGAGTGGACAGATATATTTTCAGTCACAAAAAATAATGTGCAAAAAAAATATTATTAAAAACTTGATAAAAGTATTTCAAACATCTTATTTAGTTGAAAAATACTTTTTACCTGTTTTTTTTTCTCTGAGAATAAAAGTATTTAACAGATATTCCTGAGCTACTTGGTGCATTTCCTTCACCCACCTTGAATTTATGATTCAATATCACAAAATCACAGAGAGAGTCAAAAATGATATTCAGATGGAATTGTAGACAACACTTTGGGGGTTCAACACCTGGTAGTTGGGGCATGGTACTACAACTTTAATGGGTCAAATGGCTTCCAAATATCTGTCCACTGTAGTGGACACCATGCATGAAAGGGTTAAGCCAACATGGGTGAGAAGTCCTTAAACTTTTATACGGTTTGATGTCAAGAAGAAAAATGTAGATTATCAAAATTATGCTTTAACATCCATCTATTTTCTATTACCACACATCCTGTTCAGGGTGGCGGAGCCTCTGGATCCCAGCATGCATTGGGTGAGAGGTGTGTTACACCATGGACAGGTCATCAGTCTACAGGCCTAACACACATGCAGACATTAGATTTAGTGTTTGACAAACAGACAGCTCTTTGGCCGGTCAGTGTAACATCAGAAATGTTGGATCTGAGTTTTTAGGTGCCTCATTTTCATAGTTTTGCTGATGGAGTCGCTAGGCGACACTGTTACTGTAGCTTGCCTGTTAGATTTGGCCAAAGGTTGGGGAATGTTGCGTCTCAGCGCTGACGTTAAAAACCCTGACTGTGACACGTTTACTGCTCCAACACAAGAGTTTTATCAGACTGTCATATCATTAAAAGAACTGATGGCAAATTCAAATTTAACTTTACTTTCCAAAAGAGGAAGTTTATTTAGTCAGAAGTGGATACAGAGGTGAAACCAGTGCAGTGAAGGAAAATGAAATAAAAACGAGGACAATCCATAAAACACACAAACGGAAATAAAAAAAGATGAAAAAGATGTCTATAAATGTCAGAAAATAGTATAAAATGCCTGTTATTGTTTCTAAGATCCCAAAATCCAAAGATATTCAGTTTACTGTCATGTATGACACAGAAAAGTTTCAAATCATCACAAATAAGAAGCTACAACCAGCAAATGTTTGGCTTTTTTACTTAAAAACTGATTAAAACAATTATTAGCTTATCAAAATAGTTGCTGATTAACTTTCTGCCAACTGACTAATCAATTAATTGACTAATCGTTGCAGCTCTAAAATTAAGAGACAGCAGGAGCTTTAATTCAGTCAGAAAATGGTTTGAAATAACATTTAAGATTACAGGTCAATGAATCATCATTCACACTGATGGATACGGTCGTTAAATACTTCCTCAATCACAGAGACGTCATCAATCTTCACATCAGGTTATTCGCCCCAAAACATCTGTCAGATCGATTGATTAATTGTCTTTCAACAGGTTACAGGTTCTTGAATGTGAGGATTTGTGATTTATATGATGGTAAATGTATTATTTCAGTGATTTTGGGCTGTTGGTTGAAACAAACAAGACATTTAATGATGTCACCGTGTGCATGTTATGATGGTCATTTCCCAGTTTTCTGATGATTTTTAGACCATGATAGTAATCATTAGTTGCAGCTCTACTTTTGAGTGTCATTTACTTCATTTTCACACTTTTGTAATTTCTTATTTATAGCTTTTTATCTTCTGTCAAAATATTTCTATTATTGTCAGATTTCCGATATCAGTTTAGATATACAGACGTGTTTGTGTAAATGAAGTGTGTATGTACACATACTGTGTATTTTACTATGTGTGAATATACTACAGTATTTCTGAACACTGTATTATTGTGATATTAAGATGGACTCTTGAGATTATCCGTCAGCTAAAAGAGATCCAAATAAACAAATCTTCCTGCTTCTCGTACCGCTGAAACGTGGATTTCCTCTCTGCATGAGGATCAATAAAGTCTCATCTTAAACTCATTAGATGAGGAATTTAAAATGAATCAATTTCCAATCAATGAATAATTGAAAATGAAAAGAACGTATGTGACTCTTGTGATTATGAATCAGTAGGTCAGAAAATAACTTTGACTTCTTAAGTCAAAGTTATTATAGAGACAATTTCCACAGATGGACTTATGGGAGTTTTAATTTACTAAGTTAAAAAATTGATTTATTTTCTATGTGAGATACTTGTGAGAATTATTATTTTCATCTTTCTTAACTTGTCCAACTTTTATTTATTATATATTTTCATGGCATGAATGAACCAGCAGCCACCTCACAGTGTTTGAAACGTAAAGTGTGTCAGTCATACAAACACGGTCTTGTTTCCATCATCTTTGATATTAAAGTCATGGTATTCAACAGAATACACACATTAAAACCTGATTTACACAGATGTATTGATCAGTTAGACAGTAGAGCTATAAATTTGTCCAAAAACCGGTTTTATGATCTTTTTCTGTCATGATTTTTATCATCAATTTGACTTCACTGAGTTTAATGTAACTGTTCATATAGAAGGTGAGATGATGCATCACTGTGTCCATCTAATATAATAAAATAAATCTGCAATATGAACGATGTTTATTACTTTTAACGCGTTAAAATGCTCTCTGGGACCTCCTAGGGTCCTCAGACCACACTTTGGGAACCACCACTGGATTAGAAAGTCCTCAGGAGCAGCAGATCAGATATTATTTCAGTAAAATGAAGACAAACACAGACAGCAGTGAAGATATGAGACCGACAGACAGAACATACTGTAGTTATGTCCAGTTATTTAAGGTTTTAACATATAACTGTGCAGTGAGTCTGAGAGGGTTAAATAACCCTAAAAACAAATAATTAGAATAAGCTTAAAATTTAAAGGTAAAAATCTGCATTTAATTTCATAAATCTAAAATCCGACATTCAGGATCCTCCAGCTGACATTAAACCGCAAGTTTGCGCTTAATAACGAAATTTAACATATAAAATGACATTTCGTGTTTAAATCCAGCAAACATTAAGAAGACAAAAGTCAAATTTTAAGTAAAACATCATTTTTTTGGGGTACAGACCTGATGCTGCTGCTCCTCCACGCGCTCTGCTCCACTGAATGACAAGAAGACCGCGAGGCGCGTTCACGACACACAGAGACCCAACACGCACGCGCGCGCGCGCACCTGTACCGGCACGAGGAGGTTGATGATCATCCAGCTCAACGAGACTTTATTATTTAGTAAATAAACGGTGTCCACGCGCTTTAAAGGACACGTTCACAATACGTCAAGAGCTCAAATGAACATTAAAGCTGTTTTTCTTGCTGTAATCATTCCTCCTGTTCATACTGACCATTAGAAGATCCCTTCATAATGACCTTACAATGGAAGTGATGGAGGACAAAATCCACAGTCCTCCTTCTGTGCAAAAAATGTTTTTAAAAGTTTATCTGAAGCTAATATGAAGCTTCAGCGTCCAAATGAGTCAAATCAAGTAGATATCTTTCAATGTTACAGTCTTTTTAGTGCCAAAGTGCCTCTTTTTGTTTCCCTTTTGAGCTGCAGTGGAGGAACAGTAACAAAAAGAGGGACCTTGGCACTAAAAAGCAAAGCTGTAAACAGAACAGTGTTCCTGCCAAGCGGCAACCTCCGGGGCTGAAACATGAAGCCAATGCGGAAGTGCCAAAAACCTGCGTTCTCTCTAATGGCCAGCAGGGGGCGACTCCACTGGCTGCAAAAAGAAGTCCGATTGTATGGAAGTCTATGAGAAAATGACTCTACTTCTCTCTTGATTTATTACCTCAGTAAACTGTTTCCTAATGAGTTTATGGTCTCAATCGATAGTTTCAAGTCTTCTTCAATGCAACATGATGTTCATTTAGTAAATTATGGTCCCATTTAGAGTAAAATAGACGATAAAGCAGCGTATGCTTGAGGGCGGGGCTACGTTGTGACTGACAATGCGATACCATGGCGACAACGTTGCTTACGTAATGTAACCATGGCGTATAGGTGTAGCTGCTGCTGTTTCACAGTGTGTTTTAGGTTCAATAAATATTAATTGTAACATTTTGGTCGCCTAAAAAAAGTCTTGTTCAGTGTTTGGTTGTAATAAAACAACCATCAGTGTGTCGGATGATCAGTTTTTCCAGTAAGTACATTTTGTTTTAACGGTTTTAATCCTGTTTTTTGCTAGCGAAAATTAGCATTAGCATTAGCATGATCACTCTTAACCATAGATTGTAAAGTACATGCTAACCAAGCTAGCAGCTAGCTAGATTTGGCAACGGCCAAATTCAAGATGGCGACAGTCAAATCGCTACACTCGAGGCTTCAAAATGGCAGTTTACAAACCAACGGGTGATGTCACGGTGACCACGTCCATATTTTTTTTCAGTTTATGGTTCCTGCACATGCTCAGTAGCGTCTGTCTTACACAGAACTTCTCTCTGCAGACTGAAAACCTGATCGCTGTTATTAGTCTTTGGAGCCGTTTCTAAAACGTGACCAAACTCTTCATAATGAAGGAACATGTCATTCAGTGCAACTTAAGTTTCTAAATCGATCCATGTAAAAATGTATTAGACAAATATTGATCATCATAGTTGATTAATTTGTCTGCAAAATAATGAATGTGGTTTCAAGGACTGAATCTAAACAGCCAGAACACTGCTGGACAACTTAACAGATAAATGAACATAGAAAAGGCTTAAAATCAATCATTATCTTTATTATGTTTAAACAGGAGTAAAAAATATGAAATGCTGAAGTTTATATGACAACTTGACAGCTGTCGAGATCAGGGATCAGTACTTGTGTTTCTCTATGTGTGTTTCTTTCTGTACTGAGATTCGAGGCTTGTATAACTGCTCTAAA
Organism: Thunnus maccoyii; assembly: GCF_910596095.1. NCBI lineage: Eukaryota > Metazoa > Chordata > Actinopteri > Scombriformes > Scombridae > Thunnus > Thunnus maccoyii. Next base: position 2,910,950 of record NC_056534.1, on the reverse strand, counting down.
CACTTTGGAACATCTGCTTTTTGTCTTCCTCGCAGGAGTTTCAGTGACTCACCGTATTTCTGTCATGAAGGCTAAGACAGTAAAGTCCAATTAAAACTGGATTTGGCTCACTGTCACACCGGGACACTTGAATAGAACTGAATCATTGTTACACCTGCATTTTTCCTCCTATGACAAATCAAAATGTCTGCTGTGAAAAAAGTTGATTGTTTCAGTTTGTGCAGGGTCACTTCAAACCTCTCCAACCTGTCTCCAGCTGTCGCACATAAACAGAAACACCAGCAGTCACAGAGAGTTTTAGTCTGTTTTATCTCCACTAGTTTCCAGCAGAAACATGTAGCTGCTAAATGCTCCACTATGTTCACCAACTGGTTCATTTTAAAGGGTCACAAGCCAAAAATCACTGGTTACCACTGCTCTAAGAACAGCTCAATCACCAGTATGCTGTTTGTTCTGTCCCAGGTCTTTCATATCGAGGCTGTAATGAACTCTGCAGCCTTGATGAGACACTAACAGCAGCCCGGAAATACATTTTGTATTGAGCCAGAGGAGATCACAAGATAACTCACATACACACTTTTCACACTCATACACAGGTCGCCTGCTTGATAAGAGATGTCGACTGTCGGGAAAACATCCATCATTTGTTCCCAGGGTCTCTGCTGTGATGGATTCATCTGTTCAAAAATACTCCCGACCACAACCGTCATTTACAGCTGGAGAGATGACACAGCTGAGTAAACCCAGACTGACCTCAGATCAGATCTCAGGTCCTGCTGTGGTTTAACATAACGCTCCCGCTGGGTGTGTTTTCATAGACGGAGGTCTCAGGGACGACTTCTGCTTTATCTGCAACCGGAGACTGACAGGAGGCGCCAATCAAAGTCCCATTACAGTCAAAGTCAAGTCAAAGTCCACATAAACACTATTTGCACTAATGTTTTTTCTGATTTCTGCACAAATAAATCTTTTAAAAATCCAAGGAAACGTCCTCAGCTTTTTATGTTTTTATTTGTTTATTGCTTTGGTTTGGAGTATGACACTATGGAAATACATCACAACACATGTGTCATGCTTCAGTTTTATGCATTACACTTTGTTTTATGTGCTGTTTACAATTTTTTGTTTGTCCATGTTTTATGTTTTTAATCTGTGTGCTTTTTGTTTGTTAGTTTTCCTGATGAATATGTGGGAAAGTGTGTTATATGTCAGTTGTTTTATGATATATAAAACCAAAACACGTATTACTTTCAGTAGGAGTTCATGCTGTGAATATTCCTGCTCCCAAGAGGATGAACCTCTTTCATTTTAATGACCCCATGACCTTCCCTCCAACGCCACCCTCAGGATAAACCTTTTTTTATATTTAGCTTCACTACAGGTGAGTCTCTAAGCAGCATATATGTGCAGCACATTTGGAAGAAAACGCTGCAAAAACAGAAAAGCCTCTGTATTTGCAGCTTTTTTCTGTTTTTGGTTGTGTTTTCTCTCTTTGCAGTGTTTTTGCTGAACATATATTAGTCACAAAATGCTTCACAAGGGTAAAATGATTTTTTTTAAAAAGACCATAAACAGCAGTAAAGAAAGAAAACAAACAATAAAATATACGCCTCAGAGAGACATTAAAAACACACTAAATTACAAACTAGACAGTATGAGACGAGACGAAGGCCAGTTTGAATAAATGAGTCTTCAGCTGCTTTTTAAAGGCATCAGAGACAACAGATCGACTAGACTACAGGAAGAATGTCCCACAGTGTCGGAGCCACAACTTCAAAGATCACCTTTTGTTTTCAGTCGAGTGTGAGGGACAACCAGTAAGTCCTGGTCAGAAGACCAAAGTGACCTACTGGTGATATAAGGTGGAGCAGGTCAGAGATGTTCACAGCTGTCTGATCATGCAGGACTCTAGAATAGAATTTAAAATCCTTCTCCTTTCTTACAAAGCTCTTAATGGTCAGGCACCATCATATCTTGAAGAGCTCATAGTACCGTATTATCTCACTGGAACACTGCGCTCCCAGTATGCAGCTTACTGGTGGTTCCTACAGTCTTTAAAAGTAGAATGGGAGGCAGAGCCTTCAGCTATCAGGCTCCTCTCTTGTGGAACCATCTTCCAGATTCAGTCCGGGGTGCAGACACCCTCTCTATGTTTAAGAGTAGGCTTAAAACTTTCCTTTTTGATAAAGCTTATAGTTAGGGCCGACCAGGCTCGCCTTGGATCAGCCCTTAGTTATGCTGCTATAGGCCTAGACTGCTGGGGGACTTCCCATGATGCACTGAGCTCCTCTCTCCTCCTCCTCCTTCTCTCCATCTGTATGCATTCATGTCACTAACTTTGCTTCTTCCCCGGAGTTTTTTGTGCTTTCTCATCTCACAGGAAACCCTGGGTAGCGGGCCGAGCCTTCACAGTCCTGTTGGCATCCTTCCCTGGCTGTTGCTGTTGTTGCTGCTGTTGTTATTGTTATGATTGTTGTTCTTCTGTCTACTGCCTCTTTCTTTCTCTCTCTCAACCCAACCGGTCAAAGCAGATGGCGGCCCACCAAGAGCCGGGGTCTGCTTGAGGTTTCTACCTGTTAAAGGGGAGTTTTTCCTTCCCGCTGTCGCCGAGTGCTGCTCATGGGGGAATTGTTGGGTCTCTGTAAATTAAAGAGTACGGTCTAGACCTGCTCTATGTGAAAAGTGCTCTGAGATGACTTTTGTTGTGATTTGGTGCTATATAAATAAAAATTGATTGATTGATTGATTGACTCTATATGTGGAAACAAGAAGCTGAAACTCGATGGGAAGCCGATATAAAGACGTCAGCGGCCTCGCAGCAGCATTCTGGACCGTTTGTAGACAATGTAGTGACGTCAGATTGATGAAGATGTTTTCTTCATTTGCTTTTGTTTTGTGTATTTTTTCAGGTTTGTTCTCAGATGCATCATGTTGAGCTCTCAGGGCCGCGTCATAAAAAAAAAATTACTGACTGTTTCTAACTTTTCAGGCAGCATCTCTTGACATTGTGAAGAAAGAAGAAGAAAATATTTCTCACCTGACTCAGGAGTTTATCTCTCCTACACACACACACACACATTTTGTGTTTATGAACTGAAACATTTCTTCTGATTCATAATTCCTGCTGCTGAAACGACGCCAGCTGAACGTGTCACTGAGGAGGCTGAGAGGAAGAATTACAGCTGTTTGGGTGGAAACGCCTCCCCTCCATATTTCACCGCTCGCTGTGTGACACCGACCGGCAGCCTGGAAGATAATCTGCCAGCCAGACTCAGAATGAAACATGTGACGGCAGAATTTGCATAGAAGAAGACGCTGATGTCGTCTCTGTCGGCCTCCGGCTGCATGTGAATCCTGTGAGTGTGTTTGGTTAATTCAGTGTGTCACATGTTAAGCAGATATGTGTCCCTGCGTGATACTGTTGACACTGGTCATTGAAGTGAGTGATAATTACACAAACATATCGACTCTGCTGAAGTGCCCTTGAGCAGGACACCTCTGACCTCCCTGTTAATGAGGACAGAGGAGCTCCGGCTCTTCTTTACCACAGTGAAACAAAACATGTAGAATAATGAGATTATTAAGTACATGAGAAATCTATCTATCCACCCACCCACCTATCTATCTATCCATCCATCTATATCTATCCATCCATCCATCTATCTATCTATCTATCCATCCATCTATATCTATCTATCTATCCACCCACCCACCTATCTATCTATCCATCCACCCACCTATCTATCTATCCATCCATCTATATCTATCTATCTATCCATCCATCCATCCATCCACCCACCTATCTATCTATCCATCTATATCTATCTATCCATCTATCTATCTATCCACCCACCCACCCACCTATCTATCCATCCATCTATATCTATCCATCCATCCATCTATCTATCCATCCATCTATATCTATCCATCCATCTATCTATCTATCCACCCACCCATCTATCTATCCATCTATCTATCTATCCATCCATCTATATCTATCTATCCATCCATCTATATCTATCTATCTATCTATCTATCTATCTATCCACCCACCCACCCACCTACCCATCCATCTATATCTATCTATCTATCCATCCATCCATCCACCCACCTATCTATCCATCTATATCTATCTATCCATCTATCTATCTATCCACCCACCCACCCACCTATCTATCCATCCATCTATATCTATCCATCCATCCATCTATCTATCCATCCATCTATATCTATCCATCCATCTATCTATCTATCCACCCACCCACCTATCCATCCATCTATATCTATCCATCCATCTATCTATCTATCTATCCACCCACCCATCTATCTATCCATCTATCTATCTATCCATCCATCTATATCTATCTATCCATCCATCTATATCTATCTATCTATCTATCTATCCACCCACCCACCCATCCATCTATATCTATCTATCTATCTATCTATCTATCTATCCATCCATCTATCTATCTATCTATCCATCTATCCACCCACCCACCCATCTATCCATCCATCTATATCTATCTATCCACCCACCCATCTATCTATCTATCCATCCATCTATATCTATCTATCTATCTATCTATCTATCTATCTATCTATCTATCCATCCATCTATATCTATCTATCTATCTTTGTATCCAAATGTTATTTCCAAAACCATATAAGATGTTTTTCCATTTTTTTATTAATCCACCACACTGAAGGACATTATTTTTCTATTTTTTCCTTTTTGTTTTTTTCTTACTTTAAGAATATTAAAAACAACACAGAAATATCACAGAACATCACAACATCTATCTCCTGTAAGACCAACATTACAGAAATGAAGATAAAAGGAAAAAAAGTCCTTTTTCCATCTTAATTTGCTTTATAGCCTCATCAGCCCACTCCTGAACTACTTTTACTCATTTTTGAGTATTACTCTTTTTGTAATTATACACAAAATAAGAAACAAATGTTTTCACCAGGCAGAGATCGTATATGTGAGATCTATCAGGATGCATGTGACTGATATTTAATGATATCCTGCAATTTTATATGTATTTTAAGTTTGACAAAAAAGGAGACGGTAGTTTTTTCACTTTTCATAGTTGAATACAATTAAAAGTTTAGAACTAGGATGATGCTCCAGAAGAAAAAAAGTAAGTTGACTTTTATTTTTTATTCTAACTTCCCTGCTGAACCCAAACAAGTGTTTGTGTGTTCTGGTTTAATCCAACATCTGCAGGACAAACACACATCTGCAGCACTTCTATAAAATTAAAGGTGCCCTGTGGAGTTTTCTTATTAACAAACTCACTGAAATGTATTGTCTGTATTCTTGATGCCTAAAATAATGCATTTTAACAACATTTGCAAAGCTGATTTTTTAAAAACTTGCATCACAGATTTTTTCTGTCCACCAGTTTCCAGCAGAAACCAAGTAGTAAGTTGATATGTTGAACTTGTTAACAAACAGTTGCTGATTTCCACATCCAGCAGTTACGGAGCAACATTATCATTCATGTGGAGTCGTGTTTCTGTCCACCTGGTGAATATACCATGAAGCTGGATCACTTTTAACCCTTGTAGATAACTTTTCTATCTTCTCTTACTGTCAACAAATCTCATGTTTGGATCCAAACCAACAAAGGTCTGATCTGTTAACAAATATTGTTAAATTTCTTAGAAACATCAAAACACTTATTTATAGCTTTACTTTTAATATTTGAAAAATGATTTCTAGTGTTTCAACAGCTTCTATTGTGATTATATTGTTAACGTTTCACCTTGTTGAATATCGCCGTCGTTCGGTCGCGATTCCAATGATAACCAGGTAACGCGAAGAAAGTGAAAGTTTAACTCGATCCCTGTATTTTTTATTTCTGTATCTTTGTTTTTATTGTTTGTTGTGTGTAAAGCATTTAGTAACATCGGTTTTGAAAAGTGCTTTTCAAATAATATTTACTATTATTATCTTTAGAATTGAAGACGATTGGTCAATTAATTTATTGAAAGAAAATTAAACGATTTCAATAATTGGTTTGAGTCTTTTCTTTTCAAGCAAAAACACCAAATATTTGATAGTTTGTCGTTCGTTTTTTGATGTTTTATCGATTAATCAAGAAAATTAGTCGATAATTAAAATAATCGTTAGTTGCAACCCTACATTGACCTGGTATGGGAGTGTTGGTGAACCGTACAGACGGTCTGATCTGATCGTCCTGTTGTTGCTCAGTTTCAGTCTCCTCTGTGGACAGATTCCATCATCCAGCACATCAACACCAGTCAATACCTTCATTTTATGCTGAATTTAAACCAGTTGTCCTCCATCACTGTGAGGAGCTCCACCAGTCTCATAACTCCTGCTGTCATCTGCCTGGTAATGAACAGTTCACACGCACTGTGGCCCTGCTGATCAATAACTCTCCTCTGGTCATATATATATATATATATGGAGAGAGAGCTGAAACAATACCGATGCAGCTGTCAGTCGACACGGTGAAATGTGCTGTTCACTGTCAGCAGAAAGAATGATGTCAAACACCGATCGATGACAGCTGGAGGAAGTCGAGTTTTATTCATATAGCCCAATATCACAAAATCTGCCTCAGAGAGCTTTACAGTCTGTACAGAAATACAACATCTTCTGTTCTTAGACCCTCGATTCGAATGGAAAAACTCACGAAAAACCCTTTAATGGGGAAAAATGGAAGAAACCTCAGGAGGAGCAACAACTTCTCCCAGGACGAACAGACGTGCAGTAGATGTTTATACAGAATAGAACACAAATGACAGAATACAGCATTGAACAGGATAACAAAATTATAATGGATTTATAATATGTAAGAAGAATATGATCACATCACATCATTCATATAAATGAGAGGAAGAGACAAGAAAACACATTTATTCACACAGGAGAGAGAGACAAGGAGAACTCTTCATACGTCTCTCATCTCTCTCCCTGAGCTGCTTGAAAAACATCAACAACAGTAGTTCTACTGCTAGTCCTGGACATCTGACCACAGGTGCCTAACGGGAGTCTCAGGGTTTCACAAAATCCTCTCCAACTGTTTCTTTCTGCATTTTTAATTAACTTGTCTTGCCACCACCCTTAATCTCTTATATTCCACTGCATAACAGGGTCAGGGTCAGGGTCAGGGTTAGGGCCAGGGTTAGGGTTAGGGCCAGGGTTAGGGTTAGTGTCAGGCTTAGGGTTAGGGCCAGGGTTAGGGTCAGGGTCAGGGTTAGGGTTAGGGCCAGGGTTATAGGGTTAGGGCCAGGGTTAGGGTTATAGGGTTAGGGTTAGGGTTAGGGTAAGGGCCAGGGTTAGGGTTAGGGTTAGGGTCAGGGTAAGGGCCAGGGTTAGGGTTAGGGTTATAGGGTTAGGGTTAGGGTCAGGGTTATAGGGTTAGGGTTAGGGTCAGGGTCAGGGTTAGGGCCAGGGTTAGGGTCAGGGTCAGGGTTAGGGTTAGGGCCAGGGTTAGGGTTAGGGTTATAGGGTTAGGGCCAGGGTTAGGGTAAGGGCCAGGGTTAGGGTTATAGGGTTAGGGTAAGGGCCAGGGTTAGGGTAAGGGCCAGGATTAGGGTAAGGGCCAGGGTTAGGGTTATAGGGTTAGGGCCAGGGTTAGGGTAAGGGCCAGGGTTAGGGTTATAGGGTTAGGGTCAGGGTCAGGGTCAGGGTTAGGGTTAGGGCCAGGGTTAGGGTTAGGGTTATAGGGTTAGGGTCAGGGTCAGGGTTAGGGTTAGGGCCAGGGTTAGGGTCAGGGTTAGGGCCAGGGTTAGGGTCAGGGTTTGGGTTAGTGGATGTTTTCTTAAATTTCTATATGCTCTATTTCTGTTCCTTACAACTATATCACTGTCTTTACTCCACCAAAGAACCCAACACATGTGATCTGCAGTATGGATCATCAAGCTAAGGGATTAAGCATTTTAATTATCTACAAAGCCCTCAAAGTCTGTCTCTTCAACTAAAGTTGGAGTCCTCTCCTGAAATTCATCCCATTTAGCCTGAGAAAAGTTAAATCACACAGCTGTCGAGCATCACTGTTACTTGATCAAACTGGAGCCAAGCATGCCTCTAATTTAGTAATTCAAGTATGATCATCAACCCTTATACAGCTGAGTATCATCAGTCAATAAAGTCAATAAAAACAATAACAGAAAAAAGAGGCGTACGATAATACATGTAAAAGTACACACACATATACAGGTAGTAATGTTAATATTACAACACAAGGTTTAGGTTATTGATTTTAAAACAGAGATCATATAGCTTTAACAGGGGTTGGAGTAGCTTCACATTAAGGAGGAAAACAATTGGTGATTTGGGTTCCCAGCGGTGGAATTAGGAAAGGTCATAGTAAACAGAAAAAAAGATGTGTTTCAGCTTGGATTTGAAAGTTATCAACAGAGCCTCCTGAATGTGCAGCTGTAGATTATTCCAGAGAAATGGAGCTCGGTGGGCAAAGGCCAAAAGTGTTCTTATTGAATCAAGGAACAATTAAGTAACCAACAGGCACCAAGGGAAACGTAAGGGATGTGATGGAGTATACAGAGCAATAAGCCTGGAGATATATGAAGGAGCAAATCCATTTAGAGCCTTAAAGGTAAGTAAGAAGGAAGGTTTAAAAGTCAGCCCTTTCATGAACCAGTAGCCAATGCAGAGACATCCATACCAGTTTTTTAGACCTTTTGAGGACCTTTTGTGGCTGTTTTAGGTAGGCCAGAGAAAAATGCATTACAGTAGTCTATTCTAGATGTTATGAAGGCGTGTATGAGGATTTCAGCATCTGAATTTGATAAAAATGTGGTGTATTTGGCCTATTTATGAGGATGGAAGAAGGCATTTCGTGTTATATACTTGATATGTAGCTCAAACGGAAGAGATGGATCAAATACTATTCCCAGATTTTTGATTGTATGACTGAGAAATTGTGCAGCCATTGAAATTAATGTATAAGTCTGTAAAATGCGATGTGAATCTAGCTGGTCTTGTGTGAAATTTATTCCATGACTACATATAACTTGTCCGAGAGGCGTAATATAAAGAGCAGCAGGGCCAAGGATCGAGCCCAGAGGTACTACATATTTAACATCAGAGAATCTAGATGTAGTGTTATTATAACAGACACACTGTATTCTTTCAGATAATTAGGAATGAAGCCAAGACAGGGCAGAGACACCAAAATTACACTTTAGTCTGTCTGATAGTAGCGATCAATAGTGTCAAAGGCTGCACTGAGATCCAGTAATAGAAGCACAGAGGTGTAATCTAAATCCAAAGCAAATAGAAGATCATTTATCACTCCGGTTAGAACAGTTTCAGTAGAGTAAAAGGCTCTGAAAATTGGCTGAAAGGTTCATATAGATCATTTTCTTTTATATGAGTCAAAAGTTGTTGAGGCACAACTCTCTCTACTTTAGAAAAGAACGGAAGATTAGAGACCGGTCGTTGGTTATTAAGATGCTCTGGATCGAGGTGTGGTTTCTTAAGTAAAGGTTTAACCACAACAGTGTTAATGCTTCTGGGGATAATGCCACTAGTAAGTGATAAATTAACAATATCCAGCATTGTAGGACAGATGTCTTTGAAAAGTTTTGCTCAAAAATTGTAGTAGCTGGGACTAGCTGAGACTCTTTGTATAAATATGAGTTTGGTAAAACAGGATCTGCAGGAGTTGAAGAACTAGTTTTGTTTCTAATATCATTGACTTTATTGCAGATAAAGTCTAGAAACTCACAAGCTGTGACAGATGAGCAGCTAACGGACAGCTGTTTCTTAATTAAGTTTAACTACAGTGTTGAAGATAAATCTGGGATTATGTTTATTAATATTGATTAAGTGAGAGAAATACGCTGCTTTCACAGCAGATAAAGCTTGTAACGCTTGTATTTCAATAAACACTTGTGCCAAGAGAGGTAAAAAACTTCCAATATTTTTTGTTTTTTGCCATTCACGTTCCAGTCTCATGCAGGCTTTAGAGCATGTGTCTCTTCAGTAAACAGGATGTAGACCTCTTTAATCTCCTAGTTCTGGTAGTAAGATGTGCACATGAACCCAGGAGACCAAATGCAGCCAGTGTGGCGAGTGGTAAACACATCTGTGCCGACATTACCGGGAAAAAATCAATGATGCTTCAAATTTAATGAGAAAATGTTCTGACACAGCGGATGTGGCAGCTTTCCCTTTAAATAAAACCAAATCAAGAGTGAACTCATGAACAAACTGAGTGAAGCCAAAAGTATCAACAAGCGGCAGAAAGGCTTTACTTAGAGGATCAGCAGCTTTATTCAGATGAATGAAGAAGAAATATGACTGAAACTCAGTTTGAAGTTTAGAACTTATTTTGTGCTATGCTGTGCTCTGTTTTTATCATTTACTCTCAAAATTTTAATAACAATCAATTGTAGAAACTGTCTGATACTTTAGAGTCACACTGAGTAGAACCAGAGCTGCATGTCTCCTTCTTTTAGTGGGTTTAGTGTTTAAGATGTTCTGTCAAAGAGAAAAACAGGTTTTTTTCTGTTAGTATTTTGATTGCTAAAACTACCTCTTTCAAACCACTGGAAGTAATTCCTGACAAGGAAGGTAGATACATAATAGTATCAGGACTTCTTTGTGATAAAAAATGGTGCTTGTTAACATCTATAGTCCTAATACTGGGCAAGCTAAATTTATGACAAATTTGAGTGTCCTATTATCAAGGTTCTCGGACATCCCAATACTACTTGGTGGTGATTTTAATGTAACAGCTCAGCCTAGCGTTGACTGGTCCAAGCAGCTTTTGCCAACTGTCGGTATGCTTGCGGTAGCTTTTGAAGAATTTCAGACAACAACATGTACAATAGATATTTGGAGATGTATCAATAATGATGCACGAGAATATACATTTTATTCAAAGGTCCATAATTCATATTCTAGGATCGACTATTTGTTATTATCTAGCCAGATGATTAAAAATGTAGTTAATTGTGAAATTCATAATATAGCTATATCAGATCATGCTCCTATCTCCGTTAGCTTTTACCTCTCCTTTGAAGTAAATAAATCAAAACAATGGAGATTTAATAATTCACTCTTGGGAGATGAAAAATTTATCTCCTTAATAAGGGCTAACATAAAGGAATATTTTACTTAAAACATTAATTCAGTATCATCAATACAGACCGTATAGGAAGCATTTAAGTCTACATGTAGCGGATGGTTGATTGGTTACTCAACTGCTAAGAAGAGGAAGAAGAATGAAAGGAAAAACTCTCTAAAAGAAGAACTGAACAAGCTTGAAAACAGACATATGAGGGAACCAGACAATCATATATTAAGGAACTCTGTGTTACTTTGCAGAGCACATTTGCAAGAAATAATGCATGAAGAAACTGCATTTGCACTGTTTAAACTTTGGCAATCTTTCAGGATATAAAGTAAATTGGAACAAGAGTGAAGCAATTCCGCTCAACTGCATGACTTTTCCAGCCCAGCTTACCCAAACTCAGGTAGTCTAGAAGAAAGAGGGACTGAAATATCTTGGTATTAATATCATCTCCCCCATTGAGAAGATATTCGAGATAAATGATAAATTGATTAAAACAATCAGAGGATCTTGCCACTTCCGCTGTCCTTGTGGGGTAGAGCAGAGATAATTAAAATGAATGTTTTCCCCAAACTGTCTTTTATGTTATCTTCAATTCCACTTAAATGACCTGATTATTGGTTTAAAGAAATTAAAAAACTTTTTATAAAATTCCTTTGAGGGAATAAAAAACCAAGAAGGATTAGGAATACCAGAAATATATACATACTATTTGACTTTTAATGGATACCCTATGCTCTGGGCCTATCACGAACAGTGTGAGGAAAATTGTTGGTGAGAGCAAAAAACAAGTATCCCTTTCTTCTTTGTGGTATTGTACAAAGCTCAATATAAATATTAAGAACCCAATTATCAGTTTTTCATTGGAAATAGCAAAAATAATTCAAAAGAAATGCAATCAATGGAATACTTTTGCCTTCATGTCCATTATGGGAGAACCCATTATTCACTGCTGGAGGGAAGACTCTTTTTAATAAGGAATGGGAAAGCCATAATGTTAAGAAAATAGGCCAAATCATAACGCAGGAGAGAATAAGATTTAATGAGCTTAAAGCTAACTTTGACCTCAATGGTTTGTGTTTTCTGCAGTATCTACAATTGAAATCTATAATGCAGACACTTATCTCTCAAGGTATCATACTGGCCTCAGATAAAAATGCAGATAATAAATTGAAAGACATTGTAACAAGTAGAGGCACAGTATCTAAGCTTTACAGATTTATATCTCTCTCCTCCTGCAGTGGCGTGGATAAAGTCAAATCACAATGGGAACGTGATCTAAGAAAACACCTACCACTAGAACAATGGACTCCATGATGCGACATACAAATTATTTATCGAAATGTGTCAGATATAAACTTATACAGATGAAAATTTTGTATCAAATATATATAACTCCACAGATGGATGTGGAGAGAGAGGATCTCTAATACATATATTATGGAATTGTCCAAAAATAAGACGGGAGTACATAAAATGCTATGTTCAATATTAAATGTAGATGTATCACTATGCCCAGAAGTGTGTTTACTGGGAGTTTAAGTAGATGGATTGAAATCTGTAGTAATACGTTTGATAACATTGGCTTTTCTTTCTGTGAAAAGGATCTTATGAACTGGAAAGTAAGGAAATTAAATTGTTTTTGTTTGAATCACTGGCTAAAGGACTTCATAGAACTGATAACGATGGAACGTGCAACCTCAGCCCTGCAGGGGTTTTATAGAGACAACGGCTTAGATGGACCATGGACACTTATATAAGACTATATAAATAAGAGACTTTTAAGTTAAGTGTTTTTGACTGTTAAGAATAAAGCCTGCACAATTAAATAGAAACCTGATCCTTGTAGGTAGAATGGAGTAGTCCTGTTTAAGAACGATTAGCGATGTAATGATTTCTTAAACAAGTATATTATATTTCCTTTGCTTATTGTCTGTAACCTGTCTGTTTTTGTATTGTGTATGTGTGCTGTGTTGGGTCTGTTTTTGTTTGTTTTGTTTTTGTCTTTCTTCTTTTCTTTCATAGTTAAAAATGTAAATAAAAAAAAATTTAAAAAAGAGAAAAACATCTGTAAATTCTATATACTGGATGATAAAACAAAAGAAAATGTAAAGAATGACGCCGTGTTAGAGCTGAGTTTGTGTTATGCTTAAAGATGCTGCTGGAGAACAATCTGCACACTGCTGGCATGTTTTTTTGGTCGTGTCCCAACTTGATGAACTTCTAAAAGCCTTTATTTTTTATATATAATCCCTGTAAATAAATAACAGCAGTACTGGGAGTACTGAAGAAATGATTGGCTCAACCAGGATGCACCGTCCACCTGAGAACGGATGAACAGATGAGAGGAAGTGAATGAAACTAAAAACTGAAACTATGAACAGATACTTTTTTTGTTTTAATGGTATCTACTCTTTAGACAAAATGTCTTTGGTCCATGAAATGAACAAAATGAAACAGAAAATGAATGTTAATGTGTCATAATGCGAGACGTTTTTGTTATGAATCTATCCACTTTTATTATATACTTTATATTATATCTTTTATTTGTTCTTTCAATGAATTTTCTTATTTCTTTACTTCTGTTTTTTTGGTGCACATTTTCTTCCTGTTTCTTCTTGTTTGTTTTACTTTCCTATTTCTGCAGCTGCATCTGTATGATCATTTTCACAAACTGCTATGAGCAAATTAAAAGCTTTCAGATCCCCTCCAGACATGTTTTATCATATAAAAAAAACCCTGCATGTGTCCGATATGGTTTTCCCAGTATTTCAAATATAAATGACCTCATTAAAATTCCTAAAACAACATCTCCTCCATCATGTAAAAATCATGAATATTTTAATATGCAAATATTGTTGATTTCTACTGTTGGACACAAGATGTTTCCTCCTTCAAAATAAAACTCAATCCTCAGTGTTTGTGCACTGGAGGATTCAAGGTTCCACATCACGCTTGTGTAAGTTGAATACTGGACTGGGATTGGCTCCAAACTAGTTGCAATGTCTCAAATCCTGCGTGTAGGTTCACGTGTTAAACTGAGATTTAAAGTGGTGGGCTAAAGGTTAAAGAAGCAACCTTGTGACCGGCAGGATAAATCTGGGAGGGGAAACGTTAAAAAGCAGTGTTTTTCCCTCTGTCATTACCACCACTGAGGTGCCCTTGAGCAAGACCTTTAACCCCCCCAGTGGAGCTGCTCAGTGGCAGCACATCAGACTGTGGTTGCACTGAGCAGTGTGAAAGTGTGAAACTGTGTGAAACTTCCCTGAATCAATAAAGGTTAAAAGGTGAGTTCAGAGAAACTTTCTTACTCCAGCAGATAAATGTGAAAATAAACTCTACACATACATGATTCTGCACAGAGAAGAAGAACATCCAACTGAAGGAACAAGAAGAAAAACATGTTTTTTGAGTGGAGGGATCTTAAAAATAAATTCAAGCCAAATGCACCAAATGTGGATTAATCCGCTAATGAAAATAGTCCCCAACAAATGCACCATTTCCTCCTGATTGTTTCCTGAAACCTGTCAGGTTTTAGCAAACAAACAGGAGGAAATGATGCATTTGTTGTTGGGGACTATTACACTATCTAGTGTGAGGTTGACAGGCATTCCAACCCTCGAGCTCTGGGTAGCGACTGAAACAATGAGATTGAAGATACAAGCTACTGAAATGAGTTTCCTCTAGAGGACGTCTGGGCTCAGCTTTAGAGATAAGGAGCTCAGACATCCGGGGGGAGCTCGGAGTACAGCTGCTGCTCCTTCACATTGAAATGAGCCAACTGAGGTGGTTTGGGCACCTGGTTATGATGCCTCGTTAGGCGTTTCAGACATATACAACTGGTAGGAGACCCCATGGCAGACCCAGAACACGCTGGAGGGACAACATATATATCTTCTGGCCTAGGAACATCTTGAGATCCTCCAGGAGGAGCTGGAAGGGGAACGTTACCGGGGAGATGGACGTCTGCGTTTCTTTACTCAGTCTGATGCCACCCGGTCAAACAGAAAACATATGGATGTTTGCTAAAAACTACAGTGACTGTTTTAGGAAATTACTGAGCCTTTTTAAAAGTTAAATTATATATCTGTGAGCGTTTTTTAAAGATTTAAGTGTTCAGTAGGAACTGACAGGCTTGGAGCTGAGAGTCTCATGGTTTTGGACTTTTCCTGAGATTTAGAGGAGATTAACACCAGACTCGTCCTTTAAATAAAACTCTTAATAATCACTAATTAAAAAGCAACATTATGGGCGTCACTTTGGCCACACATTTCTCTTTTCTGTATTTCTCTGTTTCGTGTCTTCAGGTTATGCTAACCCATTGTTGCTAACTTTGGAGCTAACCCCCTTTACTTTTCAAGCATTTGGGGAAACAACAGACGTGACTTTTTAGCATTTATTAACTGACACACTGTAGTCTGTACTGTTCATTTACTGCCAGACTGACAATTTACTACTAACCTTTTCCTCTGCTCCGCTCGTATCCACCGTCACTTCTCTGTCCCTCGCTCTTTCCCGCTCGCTACGCAAACATACTCCTTAACGGAGCCACGCGACCAGTGGTTTCCCAGGCAACGACAGAGGTTGACTCACGTACCGGAACAGCGCTGCACAGAGACTCCCAAACGCTGTCGATTTCAAATATTGTGGGTTTTTTTTTGGTCTGGCGGGAGTTCTCGTTGTGTCATTATGGAGAAACACAGATTCAGTAAACGTTCAGTAAACGTTGAGTACCGTTACACCCAGCAGTCTCCGTTAGGTTGGGCGAGTTCAAAGTTGTGAAAACAACGGGGGTGTTTTGAATACACCCCCGTTGTTTTCTCAGGTAATTTGTTAGTCTGTCCCTCCCGCCGCAGGAAATAATGGATTAATCCTGGAAAGCTGTTGATGTAGCACTTTTCTCCTTATGAAAATAACACGGAGATTATTCGACCAATGAGAATTTAGTCGGACGAGAGCATATCGACCAACTAATCGACCAGTCGACCAGCAGACTACAGCCCTAATTATTACATGCGGTATTATTGCATTATCTTAATATTAATATCAGAGGTTTAATTGGTATTTAGCCTGATTAAAAATACATCACATGTTCCTGAAGAGGCAACAGTTATGTAAAAACCTTTTATTTCTTTTTTATTTTACAAAAAAAAGATGCAGGTCAGGAGATTTTTTTCTCTCAACCTGATGAATGACGTCAGAATTTATCCAAAAAAAATCCAAATAAAAAATATATGAAGAATGCTCAGCAGATTTACAAAAATCAGAAGAACCTGGGAACACAACGGAAATCCAGGGAGCGACCCCCCCCCCCCACACACCCCTCCCCCACTCAGAGTCTCTTTGTGTCCAGTGATCAGACCCCGGGGGGGGGACTACTTCTTGGCGTAGGTGATCTTCATGGCGCAGGTCGCTGTGATTCTGAAGCCCTGCAGCGCGTCTTTAGCCACGCCCGCCTGCGTGTCGCTTTCAAACTCCACAAAGGCGATGTCGTGTTTCCCAGGGACGAGCCGCACCTCTTTGAAGCCAGGAAACCTGCCGAGGACAAAAAAAACATCATCACGATAAATCAATTAATCCATTTGTCACTAAACAGAGAATTAATCTGCAACTATTTTAATAATTGAATAATAGTTTTAGTAATTTTTTAAGTAAAAATACCAAATATTTGCTGGTTCCAGCTTCTCAAATGTGCAGATTTGCAGGTTTTGTGTGTTTTTAAATAATTGTAAATTTAATATTTGGGTCGTGCGTCACTCGGATTTCAGTCAGCCAATCAGAGGAGAGGGACACTGAGCGGGCTGAGTGAGACAGAGAAGCTGCATCCATGGCTCGTACAGCTGTAACTAGATGCTTTTTGTCAATAAAAATATGCAAATGTTTGTTGAAAATGAGAGTATTAAACTAGGAAAAGGGAAAAATATGTCCTCTTTCAATTACTCGCCAACTATTTTAGTAATTGATTAGTAGTTTTGAGTACTTTTCAAGAAAAAAAGTCCAAATTCTAAAGGAAATACACTTGTGAAACCAACGGCCTCTCACACTTCACGACTCTCTTCCTGCCGGTTTGACGAGCGACTCCACAGATGACCCCGATCTGTCCGCCGTGATTAACACAAACACGCCTTCACTTCCACTCTCACAGCGCAGTGCACAACGGTGGCACCAAAGTAAAAGAAATAAAACTCTTTTAAAAGTCCTGACAGTGAACTCAGAACTCACTGGTTGAACAGCATGGAGAGCATCATTTCGTTGGTCTCCTCCGGCAGGTTACTGAGGAACAGGATGTAGTTTGGCGGGTTATCCGGCACCTGAGAAGACAACAGAGATCACGGTCAAAAATCAGTTAACAGAAGCACAAAATGAGTTAGAAATAAAAGCTCAGAGGAACTAAAACAGATGATGTTAAAGGGTAAAACTCTATTTTTACTTTATTAATGCTAGCAAACAACAACAAAATGAATTTGTAAAGGTGCATTCAGTATTTTCTACTCTCTCTTTGCACAAAATAAAATGCTGATTCTTTGTCTGCCCACTTCCAGCTGCTAAAGAGCGAGAAACAACCCGATTCTGTGTGTTTACTGGGAAAGTTCCTGCACACTGTGTCGTCTCTGCACACATGAGCGGACATGAGCGCAGCATTTAAAAAGATGGAGGTGTAAATTTCTCAAAGAACTTCAGTACAAAGTCCAGAGGTTTGTGATATGTAGCACAACAAGCTAACAAAGCTGTAAACAGAACAGCGTTCCTGCACATGCTCAGTGGCGTCTACTTTACACAGAACTACTCTCTGAAGGAACATGTCACCCAGTGCAGTGGTGAGACTCACTGATGTGTTTTTAATAGTTTTTTGATTTTCATATAATTTCCCATTATTGTTATTATTTTTCTTATTGTCAACAAATCTCCTGTTTGGATCCAAACCAACAATGAACTGATCTACTAACAAGTATTGTGTGTGTATCCAAGCCTGATGTATCTTATTCCTCCGTTGTTGTCCAAAAATTATTAAAAAGACATCGGTGAGTCGCACCGCTGCACATGTTCCTTCATTATCAAGAGTTTGGTCACATTAGTTTGTTTAGAAACGGCTCCAAAGACTAATAACAGCATCACATTTTCAGTCTCTGGAGGGTAGTTCTGTGTACAGCAGACGCTACTGAGCATGTACGGGAATGTGGTTCTGTTTACAGCTTTGCTAGCTTGTTGTGCTACATATCACAACCTCTGGACTTTGTACTACATTGTAAGTTTCTCAGTACAAATTCAAGCCTTGCACAGAACTACTCTCCAGAGACTGAAAACCTGTTTGTTTAGAAACGGCTCCAAAGACTAATAACAGTGATCAGGTTTTCAGTCTCTGGAGAGTAGTTCGGTGTGACTCACTGATGCTGTTTTTAATAGTTTCTGGACAACAATGGAGGAATAAGATATATCAGGCTTTGATACACACACAATACTTGTTAGTAGATCAGTTCATTGTTGGTTTTGATCCAAATATGAGATTTGATGACAAAAAGAAAAATATGGAAAATCACCAGACTGATCCTTTATCAGTAGAGGAGAAAATGCCAATTTGTCAACGTTGTTACAGTTTCATACCACTGCCACTAGATGGCACTAAAGAGCAATATTTTATTGATTGTCTACATGTTTCATCATCTTATTGAACTTATATTTTCCTCCCAACATGGCACAATAAAGTAGTTAAGTATATAAACATTACACAAACAGCCAAACCATCATCTACATTCACTTTTAATGTCCTGAGAATAAACAGATGAGACGCTACAGTAACTAAACCATCAGCAGTCTTACCTGTACTGCAGGTGAGTGCACAGGTGCAGCCGATCCCTGGAAACAAAAACAAGAAACAACAATGAAAATTTGATCACAAACAACAACAACAACAACAACAACAACCAAAATGTCAAACTGACATTTTCAGTTTGCTTCCACTCTGGTAGCAGAAGTTTAATAAAAACACAGAACAGGTAAATATTTTATGTCTGAGCTTCCTTTTTCCACCTTCTAGACAGTTTTCAGTTCATATCAGCTAATAAAAATCATCTTGGCTACACCATCATGACCTCAGAACGCTTACGTCATCAGCTGTTCTTCACTGTGATGATGATGACGAGCTGTGATTAACTGCTAATAGGTGCTCATGTTGTATTGAACGCACAATATGTAATTTCAGCCGCTAGGGGTCTCATTCAAAACAATAACAAAAGACGGAGTGTGATGACGGTGTGAAGTAGCAAGGGATCATGGGAGTTGTTGTCTTCGTTGTTAAATAACCAGCTTCACCAGGATAGGATTACTCCAGTGTTCATCGTTCGGGATGTTTTTACCCACAGAGGTCTCCTCCTCTCCAAAAACAAACGTACATGCAGATTAAAATCGTTAAAATACTAATTAAAGCTGTTTCACCTAAAAAAAAAAAATCAATATTTCTCTGACGATGTTTGGTGACCACCGGACTTCCTGGAGGGGCTGTTAGTCGAGCTGCTGCTAACGTTTGTCCAGTTTATTTCTCTGATAACTTAAGATCCAGACGTCCAATGACTAAAATCCTTCTTCCGGCTAAAAGATATAGTTAAAAACAACCTAAATTTATCATGAAAATGTGGCTTAAAAGTGAATAAAAGTCAATTTATAACAGTTTGTGTGGAACAACCACAACGCCGATGTATTATCTTGTATGTGTGTAAGTGACTCTTTGGTAGACGCCATTGTAGCGGACAAACACAGCGCCGCCGTATGCATCTTGTGCGTGTTTACTCTTTGGTAGAGGAGGTATGACGCCATTGACAGGCGACCAAATGAAACCGTTACTTTGATTAAATGACAGATTTCTCTGAGTTTGAAACTTGTTGGAAACATTTGGGATAATGTAAGTACACAACTCAACAATATATATAACACAGGTCTAGTTGTTTTTAGACATTTTAATGTGGAATTATTACATATTATAGCTTTAAAACAATCAGAAAGGAGCAACTTTAAAATCTGAAAAGTTATGACTTGGTTTTCAAGCAGAAATATAAAGTGCTCATGATTTGTGGTAAATGATATAATACTGAAGGTCTGGAGTTACTGGAGCTGGACGACCGCGGTGAAGTCCAGACATCTGAATTCAGACCTCGTCTCTCCTTCGTCGGCTCACTACACATTTTAACCTCAGTTACACTCCTGACAGCCTCTGATCAGGAAATTATTTCAGAGGAGATACAGCTTTATCTCTGACTGCTCCTACGGATGTTCACGTCCTTCGCTGACACATTTCCTGCTGGAAACACATCAGACTACGTGCAGATGAAGAAGAGACCGACTGAATACTGATGTCTGTGAGGGGCTGTTCAGATCCAGGATTCATCAAGTCCACAAGGAGCCTCAAGTGGACTTTGAGAGTCTGGATATGTATCATATTTAACTTTGATGACATTTGCTTTGTTAATTTTTGTTGTTTAAGTTGTTGTAGACAGTAGTAATGAAGTTTGATAATGTACATGGGTTTTAATAAGCGTATAGGTTTAATCAATTGTATTTGTTAATTATAATTTGCTAAACTTGACATAAAGGTTGCTTTTTCTCCATCCATCTATGTGAAGATCATCAGCTGAGGATTTAATGTGAAAATGATGTTTGCAGTTCATGCTTTCAGACAGCAGCAGACCTGCACACATCATGAAGAACTGATCAGAAAAAACACCTTGAAACGAGCGACACACAGTCAGAAATTACAATTAATCTCCATGGAAACGCATTTTATCTGTTCAGACTTGACGTAATGATGGTGAACATATTAAAGCCCCTGGAAAGGCAAATCCATGATTGGCTATTAATCATGTAATTTGGGATCTAATGTGCATATAGTAAACACCTAAAAACTATGAGAACACAGCCTTTGACATAGCCTATGTAGTTCTTTAGAAAGTTTTTCTCCCTTCCCTTGTTACTGGGTTGCAGTTGGGCGGGGCTAAACTAGGGAATTTATTACGTAATAAATACCTGCCCAATCATATTTAAGACAAAGAAGATTGACATGGCTATCCGACCAAACTCATGAGAAAACAATGCAGTGCACTTTTCTTTGCTTTTAGCCAGAATGAGAATTCAAATTAGCCTGATATGGTTTGAACATTACTGTGTTAAGCTAACTAGCGGACTTGGGTACACCATCCAAATCTGTATTAATCACTGAGTGGATAAGTAGCTCAAAAGTGTAGCATAGCAATGCTAATGCTAACTGTTTCATGTAAGTGAATGAAAGATGCTAAAACACTTAGCTTTGTAGTCTGGGAGGTATAGTTCAATAAAAACAGATATGTGTGGTCTACTCTAGTCTGCTAGTTAGCCGATTAGTCAAGATAACTAGTAAACCACTGGGGTAATTGATAATTTGCTCAAAAGTTTTGACTAGAAAAGCTAATGCTAACCGTTTCATGTAAGTGAATGGAGAATGCTAAAACGATTAGCATCATACTCCAGGAGGTATAGATAAATAACAAACAGTTTCAGATGCTCTAACCTAGTTTGTTAGTTAGTGGATTATTCAAGCTTTCAACCAAGTAGGGTCCATTTGATAGATATGGTAGTTAATAGCAAAACGTTTAAGCTAATGCTAACTGTTTCATGTATATGAATGGAGAAGGCTAAAACGATTAGCATCATACTCCAGGAGGTATAGTTAAAGAAAAACAGATTTGGCTGTTTAGCACCTGTTTTGCTAGTTAGCCAATCAGTCAAGCTTTCTAACCAAGTAGGGTCCATTTGATAGATTTAGTATTTTATTCCATATCAGCAAAACGTTTTAGTGAATGAATAGAAAATAAAACGGTGCCTGAGCTGAAAGTGAGCTGTCAATCAAATGTGATCTGGACACGCCCACACAGTCCTGAGAAATGGTTTGAGCAGCCAAATGAGCTGTTTTTGAGCTCAGTTTTCTAATAGTTATGAATGTTTATTTTCATTCAGATTTTTGCGGATGCTTAATGAGACACTCAACTTTGATATCATATATGCATTTTTATGATTTCAAGCCACGTTTCCAGAGTCTTTAAGTCTGTGTCACAGCTTTGTTTTCAGTCTGACTGCTCTCTAATGTTCTCCTGATGTGTTCTGCAACGATGTAACCAATCACATCCTCCTCCTCCTGCTGCATGCTGGGATATTTACTTTCAAAGCCCAATAAAAATGACAAAACCCCCTTTTTCTTGTTTTCTCCGCTTTTATTACACACATCACTCTCAGCGCTAAGTGACAGTAATGTGTAAAGTTAATGGTTCCAAATATCAGAAAGAAAACATTGTTTTTGCATAAAAAAGCTGAATCTGCTTTGAATTTGGTGTTGAAATGAGCTTCTATCTGGCGCTTTTTAATCTCTGTGACTGTGATGAGACTGTGAAAGTTTAATAAAACGCTGAAATGAACAGAAAACAAATGGCTGCCTGGAAGGAAAATATTAAAAATAAATGTTTCTTTAATCACCATCTTATATCATGTTTCCTCTTTGTGTTATTTGCAGACATATGAGAATGTTTTAAGATGTGCAGAGGACAGTTTCCTAGAACGGCTTCATGTTTTAAAGTTGATAGATGAGAATAAAGCTCAAACGAAGAGTCAATCAATCAATTAGTTGATGATCAGAAAATTAATCTGCAACTATTTAGATCATCAAGTAATCATTTCGGTCATTTTTTAAAGCAATAACTCAAAGGATTTAACAGTTTCAGGCTCTTAAATGTGAGAATGTGCTGCTTTTCTTGGTCTGACGTTATGTGAAAACATTTATTGGACGAAATAAGATATTTAATGACGCCACCTTGTGCTCAGAGGCCCCGTTTACACCTGGTATTAACATCCGTCTCTAAGTACAGGTGTAAACGCACCCAGGATGCATTGAGGACGGATTGAGATCCGATCACTCAGACCACATTGGGAGGTGGTTTGGTCCACACGTGGCCACATTATTTCAGTAGTGTAAACGTAATGCATCCTGGGCCACATTGAAGGACCACCTACTCAACTGACGTCCTCTATTTTCCAGCAGACTAGACACAGGACCCTCCGTCCAAAGCTGTTCAACTTGTCTGATGACAGGATAAATAAATTATTTTGTGTTTCATGTGAATTAAAAACATAATCCACCTCCCGTTTCTTCCTGTTTTTCTCGTTCCTCTAAGCGGTTTCCCTCCTCAAAACCAGTTAGAATAGAAACCAAACCATTAACTTTTCGCTTGTCTGTCTAAAAACAGATTTCAGAAGCTAAACGTTGCTGGATAGTTTCCTCTGTCCTGTCAAGTTGATAACTACAGTTTTTAGTTTTGCTGCGCTGCTAAACATAATGAACTCAGGATTTATCAGGACGGCTGCTTTACTCCAAACAGTTTCACTGTATGAACCTGGACTGTGTGTTTAACAGCTGATCTGTTGGACGTGTAGAAGAACACAGAACATTAACATTAACATTAGATCCTGTCAGCGTGTCAGAGATTAAGTTATTCTGCTGCATCTTTGCGCGTGAATGCAAACGCAGCTGCGGGGAGATCGCCGCATACATCCTGAATCATTTTTAATCAAACAAGTTGAACACAGCTTTGGACGAGTAACGAACGGATTTGGTCTTTGAAAACAGAAATGATGTCCGTGTTTATCTGCATATAGAGCGGGGAAATGAGATCCGATCACATGCGGTCACTCAGGACCAGAGATACTGAGACACTTTTCACTGTTTTCTGATGTTTAACAGACCAAAGAAACAATCAATTAATCGAGAAATAAACTGTCAGATTAATCGATAATGACCATAAACTACGCTGACACCGTTGCTTCGGCAATATCGAGAGAATAATACGATGACAAACTTAAATACCCTGAAGCTTATTGTACATAACGTGGAACAGTTGGGCAGCAAACTGAGCCTTTTTTTACAGTAAGTATTGTGATTGTTGCACCTATTTTGGTATTAAAAGTCAGTTCTGACAGAATCTTTAACGTTGTGAATCTAAACTCGATGCTGTTGACAGACGCGTCACTCACCGCTGCTGGTTTCTTTGTCAGGTTAGCTGCCGGCTCTTGAGCTTTCTTCTTCTCCTTCTTTTTCTTCTCCTTGTCGCCGTACGTGCCCTTCACCTTGGCGATGACCTCGGAGTCGGTCTTTGCGTACTGTATCCTCTGGAAAACAACCCAACACCAGTTAAATTAAAGCTTCTGAGAGGAGACGTCATCTCTCGTTACACTGCTGATTGACCAATGAGGACGGCTCGTTTCCCCCCCCGTTTACCATGGGCTTGTTGTAGAAGGGGAAGCCTTGCAGTTGCCTCAGCGCGTTGGTGGCGGCGGCGAGCTCTTTGAAGACGACAAAGGCCTGGCCCCTCATCTTCATGGTCTTCATCGCCACGATCTCGACGATCTGGCCGAACTGAGAGAAGAGAGCGTAGAGCGAACGCTTCAGCTCTGCGGGAGAGACGAGAAGCAGACAGAGTTCAACACCGACGCGCTAACGTCACGTCTGACCGCCACGATTACACCAGGACACTTTTATATACTCTTTTTTTAGACATTATAGTGATGACAGTCTGTTTATCTGTCCAACACTTTGGTCTGACGGCTGATATTTGTTGCAGACTTGAAAAACATCAGCATAATTATTAATAATCATTTTTTTCCCCCATTACAGATATACTGGTATCTGTGTACATGTCCTCCAATAAGTAACAAGACACGTAAAAAGATATGATTGAGGTCATTTAGAGACAGGGTCTCCATTTAGAGCTGCAACTAATAATCATTTTTTATCAATTAATCTATTGATCCATCTTTTCAATTAAATGATTAGTTGTTTGATCCATAAAATGTGGATCAGTGTTTCCTCAAATGTCAAAGATATTCAGTTTACTGTCATAAAGGACTAAAGAAACCAGAAAATATTCACATTTAAGAAGCTGGAATCAGAGAATTTGGACTTTTTTTTTCCTCAAAAATGACTAAAAATAATTAATCGATTGTCAAAATAGTTGGCAACTAATTGATTAATTGACTTATCGTTGCAGCTCTACTGTAAACTTCATGTTTTTTGTGGGTTTGAACTGCTGCTCAGACAAGGAGTCACTGTTTTATACACTAAACAAATAATTGATTAGTCACAAAAATAATCCACAGATTAATCAATAATGAGAATAACTGTTTATTCATGAATAGTGAATAAACTCACCTTCTTTCTTGACTTTGTCATTGATATTGTTGATGTAGATGGTGTGGTTTGGTCGGATATCCATGGTGGAGTCTGAGGAGAGATTTAACATCATCGTTAGGCGTCGTCGCAGCGGATCATCCGTCATGCCAACGACCTGCAAGTCTTCCCTCAACGTGTCCGTAAACCTCCTCTTATCCTCTTAGCCTGCCAGCTCCATCTTCAGCATCTTTCTCCCAGTATAACCAGCATCTCTATCTCTTTGTCTCCAACCCGTCCGATCTGAGCTGCTCCTCTAATATACTCATTCCTAATCCTGTCCATCCTCGTCACTCCTGTCTTTCCATCAGTGCCACAACCCTGTTGTAAACCAGATCCTCCTTCTCCACCCAAACGTCTGTATCTACTGAGGTTCATTATTCAAGGCTTAATTTATTCATCTATTATCTCATGTAAATTACAGTGCTGACTTTAAGCAACCAGGGCTAATTAAGTTTACCAGTCACTATGAATAGTAATCACAGATTTTGAAACATGAATGTACATGAACAGGTACTTTACCTAAGTATTTCCATGTGATGCTACTTTCTACATTTCAGAGGGAAATATTGTACTTTCTACTCCACTACATTTATTTGACAGCTTTAGTTACTTTTCAGATGAAGATTTGACACAATGGATAATATAACAAGCTTTTAAAATACAACACATTGTTAAAGATGAAACCAGTGGTTTCCAACCTTTTTTGGCTTTTGACGTCTTACAAAAAGCAGTGTGTAGTCGGGGTCACATTTCACATGTCTATGAGTTGTTAACAGCTCCACCAAATAGTGATTTTTCCCTCTAAACTTCTCACATGCTTTCATTTCAATAAATGTTCAAATGATCCAATATTTCAGCAAAAATCAAAGATTAGAGAAAAAGTCCAAAAACTGAAAACAGATTTGTGTATCAGAACTTTGTTTTTTCTTCTTTCCTCTCCCATTAATCATCTCACCACCCCTCAGATTTATCTGCTGACCCTTTGGAGGGGCCCGACCCCTAGGTTGGGAACCACTGGACTAAACTAGCTAACTGTATATAAAGTAGTGTAAACTAGCTCCACCTCCAGCAGCTACAACAGTAACATGCTGCTCTAACACTGATGCTTCACTATTAATAATCTAATGATGTCATATATAATAATATATCAGTCAGAGGGACCAAACCACTACTTTTACTGCAATACTTTAACTACATCAAGCTCATAATACTTATGTACTTTTACTGCAATACTTTAACTACATCAAGCTCATAATACTTATGTACTTTTACTGCAATACTTTACCTACATCAAGCTCATAATACTTATGTACTTTTACTGCAATACTTTAACTACATCAAGCTCATAATACTTATGTACTTTTACTGCAATACTTTACCTACATCAAGCTCATAATACTTATGTACTTTTATTGTAGTTATGCAGGACTTTTTCTTGTAATGGAGTAGTTTTACATTGCTGTATTAGTATTACTTCAGTAAAGGATCTGAGTACTTTTACCATCGCTATCTGAAGTTAACAACAAATAACACAAAGCTGTTAATAGTTGGAGACAACTTAAAGTCTTCAAGTAGTGTTTTTATGTTTTCGGTGAAACATGTTCCTGCCTGTAAGCTAACGTTAGCCTACGCTGATCATACGTTCATTCAAAACGTTAGCTTAGCAGTTAGCTACCAAGCTAACTTATTCTTTTTTACATCAGCGGAGAAACACCGCGGCGTTTTAAATTAACCTAATGCTTTCAACGTTCAATACCGGCCCCGGTGGTCCCGTTAAATAACGGATTTCTATGTAAAAGAAGTGCTACTTAAACACAAAACTCACCTCTTCTGCACTCACACCGCTCATATACAACAGGAAACACACCGCCGCGGCATTAAGGAGCTTTATGCTGCAGCGCCACCAGCAGGTCCGGAGGAGAACTACAGGCCGCATAACTAAACATAACAACTAAATAATAGACTACACAGTCGTTGGTTAGGGCCAGAGCCTGCACAAGGCAAAACAGTTTGTTTTGTTTTATCTGTTGTGTTTTTATGTTTTTTAATAGTGCTAAACTACATAAATAATGTTGATTATTACCGTATTCTATGATTGAAAAATGCATAAAAATCACATCCAGAAATGTTTCTTTTTTGTTTTATCTGTTAAATCATATTTTGGAAAGTCTTTTTTGACACGGATGACAAATCTCTGTTACAATTCTTTTTTTTATGGCTAAAAAATGTATTTTGCTGCGATGGTCCATCCTGCATGTCCCTACCGTCAACATGTGGATATCATAGATAGCAACTGACTCATCATCTCAATCATAAATTAGACAAATTCTGAAAACCTTTGCATTCTTTCATACAGAGACTCTGATTTGCTTGCTTATCCCTGGAAGACAGTGGCTGATTGTAATATCAATATCAATCAAGATCAAATAAAATAAATACATTTAGAAAATGCATAAAAAGGCTTCTGGCTCCCTGCGCTTGTAGTGACTTATAGTGGAATAAAAGTATAAAGTAGCATCATGTGGAGAAGTACAAGTACCTCAAATCTGTACTTAATCACAGTACTAGTGTAAAAAACAGATTTTTATTGCTTTTAGTGATTGATTTTTTCTAATTGTTGTTTTAGATTTAGGATCTGTTGTGTTTTTATGTTTTTGAAAAGTGCTAAACTATATAAATAAAGTTTATTACTACTGTACATATGTACAACTAAAATGCATAAGAGACTCTGATTTGCTTGCTTATCCCTGGCAGGCAATGGCTGATTGTTTTATCTATATGTGCTATTTATTTATTTCCTATTATATTCCTGTACGAATTAGATTGTGTTTGTTAAACTTAAAAAAAAATGTATAAAAAGATTTCAAACAATGTTTTTGACATGTTTTTCCATGTCCCAGTTTCCCTCCAACCAGTCCAGAGTTTTGTCTCTTCTACACCTCCGTACAGTTGTAATACTTTTGACATATTTTTCCAGCATCGCTCACAGAGTTTTGTCTCTTTCGGGCCTCTCTATAGATATAATGTTTTTGACATATTTTTCCACTGTCGCTCACAGAGTTTTGTCTCTTTCGGGCCTCTCTATAGATATAATGTTTTTGACATATTTTTCCAGCGTCGCTCACAGAGTTTTGTCTCCTCCGGGCCTCCGTACAGATGTAATGTTTGTATCAGCTGATGCTCCCAGTTAGTTTGCCTCTCTATGAAAACGAGCTAACAGGCTAACGTCTTCTAACGCTGACCATGACAGAGAGCCGGTCCACACCTGGGCAGAGACACGGTGTCACCGGCCTACGATAACACCTGTTCCCGGCGGCAACCCTCTCCCTCTCCGTCTCCTGCTCATTATCTGTGTCTTTGTACCTTTCGTGAGCAGTCGGCCGGTTATCTGAGCGACTTTTGCCCTCTTTATCCCGCCGTTGCGGCTCATGCTAGCTGGTTAGCCGGCGGAGCTAACTGGCTGCTATAAAGCGACTGACCGGACCGGACGGACAACAGCGGGATGTGCGATGGCATCGGTCCGGGTGGCTGTCCGGCTCAGGCCCATGAACAGGCGGTGAGTTAAGGACAATAACTAACTGTTTAACGCTGACCATCATGTTTCAGACAGGTGTAATGTCTTTATTCTGGGACACTAACTGTAGCCGCTGCTAGTCTGTTTAAATGGAGTTAAATGTCATTAATAGTCTCTGACAGAGGTGGAGGAAGTATTCACATCCTTTACTGGAGTAAAAAATATTAATAACATAAAGTAAAAATACTCCATTACAAGTAGAAGTCTTGCATTTAAAATCCTATTAAAGTAAAGCTACATTTACTTTAACCCTTACATACCGTTCAGGGTCAAATTTGACCAGTTTTTATATTTGAGAGCATTAAAAACACCTTAAACACGTTTTTTCATTTAGCTCGACTTCTCCTAATGTGACCCAGAACATATAAAAATGGAAATATCTCAACTTTTTGCAAAACACTTCTGTTTGTTTGAGCTATATTTATTCAAAAATCTCCTTTCAAAAATATTGTTGCATTCCTCACATTTAATATAATTCCTTGAAATCGTTATGTTTTTCTGTTTTATATAACATAAGACTATTATATAGACTGATTGTAAATGTTTTTCTCCATAATCAAAAAAACATAAAACCTAAATAATGCGCTCTGTGCTGTCTGAAAGCTTCATTAAGGATTAATCAGATTTATCTGTGACTGATACATAAAATACATTTAGCACAAGTACATTACTGATGAGTCGGTGCATAAGCGGCATGTTATTCTTGTAACTGCTGGAGGAGGAGCTGGTTTGAACTGGTTTGTGAGGGTCACAAGATAAATCTGAGGGGTCTTGAGATGATAGACTTGGTAGAAAAGAAGAGGAGTTCTGCTACGTACCGACCGCCAATGCTTCAAAGGTTATTTATATCGTAAATGAGTTTCTGTTCAGTTTTTGTGGTTTTGGTGGCTTGAAACAGAAAGTATTCATTCACTCAGTGATTTGTAACATGACTGACAACATGTTTCCAGCTGTTTTGTCTCCAGAGAGGCAGAGCAGGTGCAGCTGGGTGACCCGTGAAGGTTATTTCACAGCAGCAGGAGTGAAACTAACTGTTTATAGCACTGAAACATTAAACTTCCTCATGTTGTTTTAAAAAACAGTGAAACAGTTTCTTTTTATAGTTCAGCTGGTTCTCTTTTCTCTGTATGTTTGTACTGTTGTGATAGAAGTAGAGCTGCAGCGATTAGTCGATTAATTGATTAGTTAAACTATTTTGATAATTAGTTAATCGCTTTGAGTCCAAATTCTCTGATTGCAGCTTCTTAAATGTGAATATTTTCTGGTTTCTTTAGTCTTTATGACAGTAAACTGAATATCTTTGTGTTGTGGATAAAACAAGACATTTGAAGACGTCATCTTGGGATTTTAGACATTTTTCACCATTTTTTGACATTTTATAGACCAAACCGTTAATGAGTTAATCAATAAAGTAGTTGACATATAAATTGATAATGTATTGTATGCATTGTGACCTTTAACTCATTTCCTGAACAGGTTCTTGTGTCTGCGTTAACTTGATCCTCCATTATATGACACTCATAATGAGAACAAGCAGCTTTATTACATAATCTATTGAAGTTATTGTGCCGCTCTGAAATAACACACACACACACACACACACACACACACACACACACACACCTTTATGTCCCATAAACACACCGCTGATGATGAAACATGGAGGATGTTGTTCAGCCGGAGAACAAACTTGGGTGGATACGGAAGATAATAAACGACTCAACAAACAGGGTCAGTCATGTGGATTTTATTGATGTCAGTGGAAAATAAAGATCGTTCAAAATGAAAAAAAAAAATACAAATCATCACTGAACAGTCAGAGTTTCATGTAATTCTTATTAAATTTTAGTAAACATTACAAATTATTATTATTTACAATTTTGGAGGCTTATTTTTAAAAAAAAAATCATAATAACCAGAAAACCTTGTTCTAATATTTATAATTAGATTTTATATTATTATTTAATATTTGGAAAATCACACATCAGGTTGTGTAGTTGATGGTCGTCATGTTTCATTGCTCTTTTCTACTAATTAATTAATTTTTTTTGTTTTTTTTTTGATAGTGACAAAACTGGAAGATCAAACTTAAATTTAATCAAAAATAATAAAACAACACAGCTTCTCATGTCGGCTGCGTTTTTATCAGACATAAATATGAAAAGTGATTTTGCAGAATAATCTGTTTTGAAAGTACTTCAGGTGATAGTTGTCTGTTTCCATGGTTACAGTGCAAACAGGAAGTGGTAGTAGCTAATGCAGCATGTAGCCTTCAGCTAACGTACTGACAACATGTTGACAGTAAATCTGTGAGGCATCTCCGCGGCGTAGAGAGACGAGAGTACTGGTACGACTTAAAGTTTACTGGTATTGGTACTGGTATCACTTTAAGTGGACTGGTATTGGTGCTGGTATCGCTTTAAGTGGACTGGTATTGGTACTGGTATCACTTTAAGTGGACTGGTATTGGTACTGGTATGACTTAAAGTTTACTGGTACTGGTGCTGATATCACTTTAAGTGGACTGGTATTGGTGCTGGTATCGCTTTAAGTGGACTGGTATTGGTGCTGGTATCGCTTTAAGTGGACTGGTATTGGTGCTGGTATCGCTTTAAGTGGACTGGTATTGGTGCTGGTATCACTTTAAGAGGACTGATATTGGTACTTGTATCACTTTAAGTGTACTGGTATTGGTGCTGGTATCGCTTTAAGTGGACTGGTATTGGTGCTGGTATCACTTTAAGAGGACTGATATTGGTACTTGTATCACTTTAAGTGTACTGGTATTGGTGCTGGTATCGCTTTAAGTGGACTGGTATTGGTGCTGGTATCACTTTAAGTGTACGATACGCAGCCTTGCAGTTTGCCAAAATGTAAACAAATATCAGCTTAGAATACGGGGCTCAAGCTGTTTGCAACCATAGTGTCAAAACTCAAAACATGTTTATTACAAATGGAGATAAAGAAAAATAATAAAACAATTATATTTTACGTTTTACATTATCAGGACTTTATTTGCCAGAACTAAGACTCATAAAGTCCCAACAACATGTTTCTATTTGTCCTGAAACACTGACTCTCCTCTATCATCCATATTCACACGTGTTGTTGACATGCAGACATTCATACAGACAAACTATTTAAAAATTAGTAAAACGTTTTTTGACACATCAATTGATGATCTCTGAGTAGTCTAACCTGTTGTGTAAACACATGACATGTAATACATGTAGAGACTCTGCTGTGAAAACTGAGCAAACAAATCCTGAGGTTCAAAAGGTTAATGTGTCTCAGTTTCCAGTCCGATTACTAAACCACGTCTTGTTTTGTTGGCTGATAAATCGATTTTACACTGAAGAAGCTGAAAAGTCTGTGAAAGTTTTTCCCCTTGTGCTCAAATTTGATGAAGAAAACAAAATAAACTGAATAATTAAACTGATTTTGGTGTGTAAACCCCTTTTTTGTACTTTGAACTTGATCATTTTCTTTACTTTCTTTACTGATGACCTGACGGGATCATTTTCTGGGAAAAAAATAAAATAAGATTGACTTAACTGTCAAACACTTAGCAGAAATACAGTTTTTTAACTGTTAATTAGAAAGATGTCTTTAATTAAAATGTGTTTTCTTCTTCTACAGAGAGAAAGACTTGACTGCAAAATGCATCATCAAGATGGAAGGAACCAAAACCTCCATCACCAACCTGAAGGTAAAGTTCTTATTTCCCGCTCTGACGAGTTTTATTCAGCTTAAAAAATGATCTCAGCACCTTGAAGTTGAACTTGCGTCATTGTGTTTTTGTCCTCTGATTTCGAAAGATCCCTGACGGCATCGCGGGGGATTCGATGAGAGATCGAACGAAGACCTTCACGTACGACTTTTCCTACGACTCTTCGGACTGTAAGAGCTCCAGCTTCGTCTCTCAGGAGAAGGTAAACGAGCCTCAAGACGTTCTTCTCCTCAATCTCTCTGATCTTTCTTCTGTCAGGTTTTTTCTTTTGAGTGTTTCGAGTCTAATTGAACAAACTCTCTTATGCTGTTTTCATACTTTATCAGATGTAGAGTAAAGATCAGAGAGATTCTAACCCCAACCCTACCCTACCCAACCCTACCCTACCCTACCCAACCCAACCCTACCCAACCCTACCCTACCCTACCCAACCCAACCCTACCCAACCCTACCCTACCCTACCCAACCCTACCCTACCCAACCCTACCCTACCCTACCCAACCCAACCCTACCCAACCCTACCCTACCCTACCCTACCCAACCCAACCCTACCCAACCCTACCCTACCCAACCCAACCCTACCCTACCCAACCCTAACCCTACCCTACCCAACCCTACCCAACCCTACCCACATAAAGGACTTGTGAGCTCTGAAAACTCAGGAAGGTTGTATGATGAACAAACTCTCTTATGCTGCTTTCATACTTTCTCAGATGTAGAGGAAAGATCAGAGAGATTCTAACCCCAACCCTACCCTACCCTACCCTACCCTACCCAACCCAACCCTACCCAACCCAACCCTACCCAACCCTACCCTACCCAACCCAACCCTACCCAACCCTACCCTACCCGACCCAACCCTACCCTACCCAACCCAACCCTACTCACATAAAGGACTTGTGAGCTCTGAAAACTCAGGAAGGTTGTATGATGAACAAACTCTCTTATGCTGCTTTCATACTTTCTCAGATGTAGAGGAAAGATCAGAGAGATTCTAACCCCAACCCTACCCTACCCTACCCTACCCTACCCAACCCAACCCTACCCAACCCAACCCTACCCAACCCTACCCTACCCAACCCAACCCTACCCAACCCTACCCTACCCAACCCAACCCTACCCTACCCAACCCAACCCTACTCACATAAAGGACTTGTGAGCTCTGAAAACTCAGGAAGGTTGTATGATGACTGAGTTGGTCGTATGAGGGTTTAAAACACTGAGCGTTAACAAATGTTGGGTTTATTTACATTGAACGATGGACCGTAGCTGAGGCGTCCAAGTTTGTTTGGTTTTCAGGCACTTCTGTGTTTTTAGCTGCTAGCTCAGATATATCGGTGAGCCAGCTGTAATTATGACTCTGATGTTGACGTGAATGCTGTCAGTTGTACAGTCGTATTTACAGTGACTCTGACTGTAGCATTAAGTGGACAAACCTGCTGTAAATCTCTGGTTTCATCCTGATGATGAGGAGCTGAATATTCCATCATTAGCATCATTGATGCCCCTAAAATGTCCATGTAAGGCGAGTTTCATTCACAAAGAGTCAAAAAGAGTCAAAAAGTTTGACTTTAACTTCATTTGAGGTTGCTGCTGCCAGAAATCTGTAACTAATGATTATTTTCTGGATTAACTGGTTCATTGTTTTATCTTTTAAAATTAAAAGATGACAGTTATATTTTTCCAGAGTCGTAGGTGACGTCTTCAAATGTCTTGTTTTGTCCGACCAACGATCCAAAAAACAAGAATATTCAGTTTACTATCATGTATGACAAAAAAACCAATTATTTGCTGATTAATTTTCTTTTCATCAACTACATGTTGCAGCTTTATTGTCATTCATCCTTTAAATTTAGTTTTGAAATTGTCTAAAAACTAAATTAGAAACTGAGTCAATCAATTAGTGAATCGACAGAAAATTATTTGGCAATTTTAAAAATCATTTAATTGTCAATAAAAGTCATTTATTAAATGAAAAATGCTGGTTATTGCTGGAATATTTGCTCGTTTTCTTCGTCCTCTATGAAAACGAAGTTGAATATCTTTGTATTTTGTATTATTTGTTGAATAAATGAGGTAATATGAATAAATCTAAAGGCATCAAATTTTCACATTTGAGGAGCTGAAACCAGCAAATATTTGCTATTTTTGCTTAAATTAAAGCTTAAATTACTAAAATGTTTATTCGGTTATCAAAATAGTTGCTAATTAATTTTCAATCGATCACCTGACTAATCATTGTAGCTCCAGACCTGAGTGAATAATCAAATAGAGTAAAAACTGAGTAAGAAGCTGGATATTAAAGGGTTAATGTGGTCTGTAAATCTGCTCTGGTTCTAGTAATAATCAGTTTGTATTCGGGGTCAGAGGTCGCAGGATTTGTCAAACTCTTGTTCTCGGTCAGAGCCGCTTGTTGCTGATAGACTCGAGTGTTTACTCAGGACTCAAACATGATTGTTGACGTATCACATTACAGCAGCGTCAATACTGAGTCATGCGGCCGTCGAGTCTCCGGGTTCGCAATCTCACCCGTCGGTTCACATGTCAACAGAAGCATTAAAGCACCTTCACTTGAATCTGAGTTAAAGTCATAACGGCAGCTTTACTCAGTGAAATGTTTCCCCTATGAAACCTTTTATTCTATCATTCAGTAAACTAACAACAGCACAGAACAGCTGATAAACTGTACAATGAAGCCAAATAATGACACTATAACTGCAGGAAGTTTGTGTAAAATGAGCAATTTGGATGAATTTTGAGCAGATTATTTCCTGTGATTATTTCAGTGCATCAGAGATGAGTTTTTCTCATATTTTTAGGAACTTTTTGTACAATTCTCTGTCTGTATCATATATATTTTTTAAAAGTTTTTAACTAACATACATACTTACTAGTGTTAAAGAGTGTTTTCTTCTCCCTGATGTTTGGCTGTTGTTCTATTAGCTCTTTGGTCACAGTCAAAGAAATAAAATTAAATACAATCAAATAAATAAAACACCAGATAAAATATAAAAGGGGAACAAACAAATTAAAACACCGTGCCTTTATCCTCGTGAGCTTTTTTTTTTAAGTTTATATCATAAAAAAACAACATAAACTTTAAAAACAACAGTATTATTTAGTTGTTTTTATTCACAGAAATTACTGAAATGCTGAGAATAAGTTTCTTACACTCCTTAAAATCAAGAAGGCCTCGTGAAGCCCCCTGCTGGGGGTCAGAACCCCAACTCTCAGCAGAGTCACCTTTAACCTTGAATAGATCTTCTGGACAGTTTCTCTGGAGGATCAACTTTACACCAATTTCTTGTGATATCGATCTCTTCTTTGCGCTGCCTCCGTAATGTCGCCTAGTAACATCATACATCCCATAATGCCTTTAATAGTTACGTCTACATCACCTAGAAGTGCTTTAGAGCAGCTCCAGAAGAGGATGTTTGGCCTTCAGGACTCCACAGAGCCTCCAACATGCTCGCTGAGTGTTCATCTGTCTTAGTTTGATTATTAAAAGTTTCTTATTCTCTCGTTTTTCATTTGCAGGTTTTCAAAGATTTGGGTAGCGACGTGCTGAAGGCGGCGTTTGAGGGCTACAACGCCTGCGTGTTCGCCTACGGTCAGACCGGCTCGGGGAAGTCTTACACCATGATGGGAAATCCAGTGAGACATGTTTTAACTTTTCACATTCCTGACTGACAGTCTCGTCCAGAGAGACGTCACGGTGAGATTTCACAGATGTGACCCATCGATCCGTCTGCGGTGAGGTATTCAGCGAAGGATCCGGATGAGGTCGATTGATTTAAATGATGAGTGTTGCCAGTTTAAAGATAATGAGTCAGACAGCAAAGAACATTTTCACTGTTTCTCTAATTGTTTTGATTATTTGGATTTTAATCACTCGGTTAAAGGCGATAAGTCGTCATTCTTCAACTTTCTTATTCAATAAATCCGTTACTTTATTAGTCGTGCAGCAGTGAAACACAAGACAGTTATAATATAAATATAAAAATAATGTAAGATATTAACAGTCTAAATGGTGTTTCAAAGTCTTCTCTATTCTGTACTTACTTCATTTATTTATTATTATCTTTAAAAGTCGTCAAATTTGGAAAAATTAACTCTAAAAACACTGGAATCTGTCCATTAAACACCCATCATGCATATCTTTTTATTCATAGAAAGTAACCTCCACCTTCACCAAATTCCTCCCAAACTCCTGAGTGTCTGTAGCTGTAGCTGCAGGGTCAAAGGTCACGATCTGTCTGTTGTTAATCTGGAGTTTAGTGTTGAATCTGGTAACAGAGACGAGTCCGACTGCAGGCGGAGCCGCGTGAGCTTTCATTCATACGTTCAATCTTATCTTCAGTCGGCTGTGAGTGCAGAGTAAATAGAATCAGTAGAATCACGCTGAAGTCTAACTTAATGTTCGTTTTGTTGTTTCAGGGAGATGCAGGTCTGATCCCGAGGATCTGCGAAGGTTTGTTCAGCCGGATCGCAGATGCGACTCGATGGGATGAAGCTTCCTTTCGCACAGAAGTCAGGTGAGTCCAGATGTTTTTACTTTATATGTAGAGGAGAAGTGATACAACCCGGCTGGTTGGGGGGGAGGAAGGGAAGCAACATAAAACCAGCTTTAGTTGGTTAAAAATAAAGTTATTTATTAACAAGGAACTAGGACTGTTAAATACAAAAACACAAGAGGCAGATTACACTGCTGCTCAAATCAAATGAGCTGCAACTATCTTTATCCAACAGAAACCAAAAGAAATGAAACCTCACTATCTAACTCTTAGCAGCCCTGCGCCTAGTGTGTCTAAACCATAGACTGTATAAAAGTATGGACGTAGTTACCGTGACGTCACCCGTTGGTTTCTGAAGAGCGGTTCTGAAGCTCAAAGTGAGCCACTCCGGCCGTCGCCATCTTGGCAGTATGTGACGCTGCCTAACTCCCAGCCAATCAAAAATGGGCAAAGAGGCGGGCCGAATGGCTGAAACAAGCCACCTAGCGGCTGGCGGACCTGTCACTCAAAGCAGCCATGTCCTTCATTATGCATAACTTTACGGCTTAATAAAATATAAACGGGTGAGTTATAAAAATAAAATTCACCCCCGTACAGTTGTCATGAAAGAGGAAATTAGCTACAGAGACCAAAACCGTTGTTTGTACCCGGCTGTAAACATGTTTATTTCTGCTGTAAAGTTGGGCATTTTAACATGGGGGTCTGTGGGGGTCTGTGGGGGTCTGTGGGGGTCTGTGGGGGTCTGTGGGGGTCTATGGGGGTCTATGGGGGTCTATGGGGATTGACCGAGCAGCAACCTCTGGGGCTGAAAAATGAAGCCAATGCGGAAGTGCCAAAAACTGCAGTTCCTTGAACGGCCACTTGAGGCTCCAAAAGTGAGTCAATCCCCATAGACCCCCATGCTGCTTTGAGTGACAGGTCCGCCAGCCGCTAGGGGGCTTGTTTCAGCCATTCGGCCCGCCTCTTTGCCCATTTTTGATTGGCAGGGAGTGAGGCAGCTTCACGTACTGCTAAGATAGCGACGGCCGGAGCCGCTCTTCAGGAACCAACGGGTGACGTCACGGTAACTACGTCCATATTTTTATGCAGTCTATGGGATTGACTCACTTTTGGAGCCTCAAGTGGTCATTCAAGGAACTGCAGTTTTTGACACTTCCACCTTGGCTTCGCTTTACAGCCCGGGAGGTTGCTGCTTGGTCTAAACATAGAAAATGCTCAGTGTGCGAGTTATCAGTTAACACTGAACTTGAGTCTGTACAGAGTCCAGTAAAGGCAGTTCAGGACACACAGTGGCGAGCTGCTCACATCAAATCACAGCCGCGTCGACTAACAAGCCGGCCAAACATTAATAGATTCAATTAACCAGTTGAACTTGTCTGGATGGGAGCGCTGGACCAGGGGGACTGAACCAATCAGGATCACTGAAGTAGCCGGCCAGTCACGTCAAAATAAATGATTCAGTTCACTCTGATAATTACACCCTCGCTGCTCCGCCGCCATTTACAGTTTGAAGCGGACAGTTCAGCAGACCAGTTAGTGTGCAGTGGAAGAATAAAATAAAACTCATCAGACTCTACTGACCCCAAACAGAAGCACAGGTGATGTAAGATTTTGGATCGAATATAATCTTGGTCGTACATGTTAACTTTTTTAACACTCTGTCAATCAAACTTTATTTGTATAAAGTAACATCTTTCATACAGGTGAGTAAAATTCAAAGCTTTACGACTGTAGATTTATGTTTCTTCCATGACAAAAAAGGTCCAACGACTTTTCTTCCAGAGGAAAATGTTGTTTTAATGTCTCCTCTGAGATGATCACTCTCTTTTATGGAAGATTTATTGAATTAGTTTAAATGTTCTGAATTGTTGCTTGTTGGCCAATAAAAACAGGCTCGTTAGCCTCATCGAAGCGGCTAATAAGAGTTCAGGGAGGAGTCAAGTCCAGCTTAGCGACCTCTATAACAGGCAAGTGATCAGAAACGCTGCTTCCCTTCTGGAGGACCGAGATCTGCAGCCCTCAGGTCGTCTGTCGAGGGTTCTCATTATGAGGACTAAAGGATCTCAGGTTTGTCTCTTGTTAGATGGTATTTTATTGTTGTCTGGAGGTTGTTTATTTGCACAGACTGCTTACTTGACTTGTGCACTTTGACCTTGATGCTGAATGAGCTTCTTTAAATCACTCTGCCCGCTACGTCCTGGTGTTTGTTGGTGTTGTTGGTGTCCTGGCTGCAAACCAGTTTCCCTGTAAGGGTCAATAAAGATACTTTGAACTTTGAACATAAACTGGAAAACAACTTGAAACTAAAATAATTTCAGACTAATGTACAAAAGAAATAAAAATAAAATAGAAATAAGAATTATAAAAATATAGTGATAGTTCCACCATTTTAACCGTTTAATCCTCCGTTCAGTGACAGAAAGCAGCTTTGCAAACACCAGATTCTGAGCAGTAAAGTTGGGATTGATGACATGTTTTCTGCTGGTTTTTCAGCTACCTGGAGATCTACAACGAGAGGGTGAGGGACCTGCTGAGGAGGAAATCCACTCAGACCTACAACCTGAGAGTCAGGGAGCATCCGAAAGACGGACCGTATGTCGAAGGTGAGAACATCCAGACAAAACGGTGCCGGAGTTTTGTTTTATTTTCAACATTTTGTTTCCTTATTTTAATGTTTTTTTAGTCTTCTGGAGTTGGTTCAGGTGTTATTTTGTATAAAGTCCAGCTTTTCATGTCGCCTGGTTTCTGGAGCTGCAATGATTAGTCAATTAATCGATTAGTTGATTGGCAGAAAATTAATTGGCAACTATTTTGATAATAAAATAATTGTTTTAGTCATTTGTTTCAAAGGAAAATGTCAACATGAGAAGCTGCAAACAAATTTCAACATTTGTTTGCAGCTTCTGAAATGTTAAGATCTGAAACTTAAGGAATCTAAAGCTCTGAGAAATTATAGCAGGCGTTTTATAGATTAATTGATTAATTAAAGAAAATAAGCTGTGGATGAATCAATATATAAAATTAAAGCTACAAGGAGCGTTGGTCAGGACCTCGCACTCTGGCCCGTCGGGATCAGATCATTTTGCTTTTTAAAAATGAGGGATATTTCTTACAAGTGTGGTGTGCTTTTATTTTGAAAGTTTGATTGACATGTGTACTGTCAGGTGTGTAGAGACAATAAGTAACTGCAGCTGGACACAGAAAAATACTCATATATTTGAATGGAGAGTGTGAGTGAACCCACACCTTTTTGAACATTTACTGCTTCCACATAGTTTTAGATACAAACTTCATTTGAACTTTAAATGAGTCACGAGACTTTGACCTACAAATCTTGAATTTACAAAATTGTGGCAAAGTCTTATTTTTAAAAGCTAATTTCGGACTTCCTGTTGGAATTTGGTTCAGGGGTGCCAGTGTATGATTTGTAGGTCTTGATGAGACAAATAATTGAATTTTGGTTTGATCTCTCGACGACATTCCTACGGGCCGTGGCAGCCATTTTGTTACATAGGTGGCGCTAGAGAGCACATTTTGGCACTTTAGGGGTTAATTTTTACATTTTATCAAATTTTTTACCAGAACTGATGTGCGTGCCAAATTTGGTGAGTTTTTGAGCATGTTTAGAGGGTCAAATTTAGGGTTTAAGTGGCGTAATAATAAAGAAAGAAAGAAAGAAAGAAAGAAAGAAACAAACAAACAAACACACGAAAAACAATAAGGTCCTCGCCCTTTTGGGCTCGGTCCCTAAAAAACATCAGTTTCAGTACCTGCTGGTTTCAGCTCAGTTCAAGTCTTACTGTGCTTGCCAGGTGTAATGAAAATCTCAGATGTTTTGTGTTTACAGCAGATTAAAATATTTCATCTTAAAATCATATGTATGTAATTGTGTAATGTGGTGATTTGGCCTTTAATCAATAGACAAGAATGTCCCCAGATAAAATGTTTCACGTGTTGACTTCCTGTCTTCCTTCCCTCCTGATCTCAGATCTGTCCAAACACCTGGTGCAGAACTACAGCGACGTAGAGGAGCTGATGGAGGCCGGAAACATCAACCGCACCACCGCCAGCACCGGCATGAACGACGTCAGCAGCCGTTCGCACGCCATCTTCACCATCAACTTCACACAGGTCTGCGGTAACTTACTGGCTTCAGAAGTTTAGTAGATTTCTGCAGAGACGGTTTGTTTTGGTCTGTGGAGGCACCTTGACGTCAACGCTAGAGTATCAAACACTCAAATGTTAAAGCTCGAGCTCCGAACGCTGGAAACGGCGAAAATTAAAATAAAAAAAACCAGGTGAAATATTGCAAAAATTTTCTTATACTTGACTGAGGTGTAACAGTAGCTGTGTGGTTAAAAATCAAATGTAAACAATTGAGTGAATAAATTATGACATCATGAGTCATGTGACTCAAACGTCACTGAAGAGCTGAAAACATCAGATCTGTGTGGAGCGATGATGAGGAGACTGTAACCTTCCTCAAATGAACACATGAAACTAACAGAAATGTCATATTTCCATCATGTTTCCCATCATTTGAGCTTTGACTGTCGCTCTTTTAATGACGTCTTCTCGTTTTTTCCTCTTCTTCTGCGACGGTTTAACGGCACCGACTGGAGAATCAGCGCCACCTGCTGTTTATCTGCTGATATTCACACATCAGCAGTGGATGGAAACACATTAATTCACATTTTCTTTTGCTGATTTTTCTGGAAATTTGGCTAAAATTTGAGGTACATTTGGATGGAAACAAAATAATATTTATAGTCTGAGTGGTGTCATCACATGACAGCATATTGGCAATTTATAAAATGTTCTTCTTGCTAATCAATCCTCTAACAAGAACAACAATATTAACAACTGTAGTGCAGGTTTTAACATTACAGTAAATTCATTTGACAATGGTGAGCTGGCAAAGGAACATGAAATCTCCGCTCTAGGTCAGAAATAGTGAGTAAAAACTGTCATGAACACCACAGAAGAAGAGACAGATAGTCTATTGTAACTCCACTTACAGGAACTATTGTCTCTTCAGTTTTGGCTGAAAATGTTTGATATCTGCCTGAATATTTGTGTAAAATTGGAAATGTTACGACTGTTTCTAAAGATTAGATGAAGGCAAAACACTGGTGGCATCGAAACAACAGCAGTCTTTGTTTTCTTTGTTTTCTTTGTAAGCCGGCACACTGACAGCATCTCGACTTGTATCATCACGGGTTGATGCGTGTGATATGCTGGTGTCGTGTTTCCCGGCATCAACGCAGCACTTTTATCGTATTTACTCCACAGATCGATACATCCCGGCTTCTCCTCGACCACTGTTCCTGTCAGTGCAGGCGGCTGCCACCTGAACGTCCTGCAGTGTTTAGTTGTTGATTTTTACCAGTGAGGAAGTAACGATTCTGTGTTGCTGTAGTTGATGTATCATGAATCCTAATATGAACATAAACAGGATCCACATGAAGAAATTGACAGTACAAAGTAAACATTTAATAAATGATTATATTTACACCCTCTGTCAGGCTAAGTTCGATGCAGAGATGCCCAGTGAGACGGTCAGTAAGATCCACCTGGTCGATCTGGCCGGCAGCGAGCGAGCCGACGCCACCGGAGCGACCGGCGTCCGACTGAAAGAAGGAGGCAACATCAACAAGTCACTGGTCACCCTGGGCAACGTCATCTCCGCTCTAGGTCAGAAACAAACAAACACACATGGATTAACTGTAACGTGAAGGAAACGTGATGAGAAGCTTCAGACTTCTACATTATGTTGTGATGAAATTAAAGATCTCACGTGTCTGAAACCTCCTGGAAACAAAAACTGAAACTCAGGGCCTCTGTGGGGCCCAAGACCTCACTTTGAGAACCAAGGTGGAGAGGCAGCTCATTATTCATACTGTACATGATCCCAAAATGAAGCTAAACGTGAAGCTGTCAGTGGTGCCTGTTATAATATCGGAGTTAAACTGACGTCTTCATATGTTTTGTTTTGTTTGACCAACAGTCCAAAACCCATAGAAATCAGATTAACATCATGTTGGACAAAGAGAAGCTGAAACCCGGACGTTTTTGGAATTTTTGCTAAAAAAAAAAAGGCGATTATTAAAATAGTTGCACATTAATTTTCTGTCGACCAACTAATTGATTAATTGATTGACTGTCTTATTGTTGCAG
The DNA here is from genome assembly GCF_910596095.1 of Thunnus maccoyii. Taxonomy (NCBI): domain Eukaryota; kingdom Metazoa; phylum Chordata; class Actinopteri; order Scombriformes; family Scombridae; genus Thunnus; species Thunnus maccoyii. The sequence continues at coordinate 2,867,635 of NC_056534.1, read as the reverse complement.
CTGTAAAATAAATGCGGTTTTAGAGTTTTATTTAACTCAGAACTAAAAATGTGTTCAGGAAAATAATGAACACAATGTTGTAACTCTGTAGGTAAAGCAACCACTTTAAAAGTGACATATTCTGCACATTTCCAGCTCTATATTTATATTCTGGGGCTCTACTGGAATATCTTTGTATGATTTCCAGTTAAAAACTCCTTATTTATCTTCTACTGGTCCTTTATGCAGCCCCTCAGTTCAGCCTCTGTCTGAAACAGGCCGTTTTAGCTCCTGTCTCTTTAAGGCCCCGCCTCCTGATGAGCCCACTCTGTTCTGATTGGTCAGCTTCAGGAAGTTTTGTAAACAAACTATAGTAGCAGGATTTCACTTCTTTTTCTCCTTCTCTACTCACAAATGTCAACTTCTCAAATCCATCCGTACATCATGTTGGTGCTGAATCACATCTGAAACATCCGGAAACACCTTAGCAACCACCTTAGCAACCAAGGCTACAGAACAGACGGCTGTTTACGAGCATGTGCGACGTCAGCTCGTTGGCTGGGTAGAAAAAAATGTTGCAAACGAAGCGTTCGGAGCAGGCTGCAGTTCTGACTTTTAACTTCTACATACGTTAAGCTCAGGTTTCGGAGCTTTGGCCATGTTTAATATCTGACATCATAACAGGATATAAATAACAGAAAATCACAGGAAGCAGAATATGTCTCCTTTAATGTATGTGTAACAGGAAGTAAACTGGTTTTCTACCAGTAAAGAGAAGATAATTTGAGCATCTTTCTGTCGTTAAGTGTTCATGGATCATGTCAGTGGATTTTATAGTTATTGAGTTATTCCGGCTAAATGAAAGATCTATTTCCTGTTTCCAGCTGACATGACGCAGGACGCGGTGAACACCAATCTGAAGAAGAAGTCAGTGTTTGTTCCCTACAGAGACTCAGTGTTAACGTGGCTGCTGAAGGACAGTCTGGGCGGCAACTCCAAGACCATCATGATCGCCAGTGAGCAGCAAAGCAAATATCAAAACATCATTACAGATATTTAAAAAAAAACAAAAAAAACAGCAACATATGTACTGGATGTAATTAATTTATAATCTCTTTTCATCGCAGCCGTTTCCCCCGCTGACGTGAACTACGGCGAGACGCTCAGCACTCTGCGCTACGCCAACCGAGCCAAGAACATCATCAACAAGCCCTACATCAACGAGGACTCCAACGTCAGGCTGATCAGAGAACTGCGGGCTGAGATCGCCAGACTGAAAGCTCTGCTGGTTCAGGGCAACCAGGTAAACAAAACAAACAAAATACACGTATATGGTGAAGTAGAGTTACCCCGGGATTCCACCGGGAGCGTGTCAGAAGCGGAGCGTCTTCACCAGAATCTGTTTCTCTTCCTTCAAATGTTGACTGAACATTATTTAAAGGCGTCCTGGTAGTCTAAAAATTGAAGGACCTAAATAAGAATGTAAACGTTACAACTAGTTGGACTTCCTGTTTCTAAGAAAACTGACTTCAATTAATTTTACTTATTTAATGTAAGTTTAATTATTTTTTATCATATTTTTATTGTGGTTTCCTCTTTTATCTGTAACATAAGATATTGTCCCATAAGGGATTTTTTTTTTCAAGAGCTCAAACATTCATCTGCAGACATACTTACATCCTTACAATCATTCATACATAATAAAACACACAATAACACCAACGAAATTGATTAAAAAAATCCAGTACAACTTATAAAACCAGTAAAATAATATTGCAGTAGTTTTGCACATTGCATGTTCAACGTAAAACCAACAACTTTTGTTTTGCACGTACAACAGAAAACCTGATTTATAAAGTGCATAAAGTTTAACCAACATGGCATTTAACTGCTGCTGTTTAAAATCTTAATGGAAGATGGAACAAAGTCTGAATTTTAAAACTCTAAACAGTCAGTTAGAAGGTAAAACACTCTAAACAAAGACTTCTCAAATATAAAAATAATGCTGTTCTTTCCTCTCTATAACTTCCATACATGTCTGCACTAGACGATTAAACCTAGACTGTAACTGTACTGACGCTGCTGCTACTGTTGAAAGTCACTAAGAAAACAATCCAATGAAAGTGTTTGTTGACTGTTTGTGTTTATTTGTCAGATTGCTCTGCTGGATTCGCCCACCGCTCTGAGTATGGAGGAGAAACTGCACCAGAACGAAGCCCGAGTGAGTCTGATGTTCGATGTTCTCACGTTAATGTTCACACCAGTTTAACCTGTATGGCTGAGAAGAAAACTACAACTCTGTAAATTAAACTAAATGGTTTCCTGGTAATGACTTTGTCTTTACATGCTGGTTTTTATAGACTCAAATCTTATATTCAGCAGTTAAATCAGCCTTTTATCATCTCAAATATTAAGAATTCAAGTTTTTTTTTAGAAGATTTAGAAAAACTCAATCATCCCAGGAGTGTTTTTGCAGGAAAACAGCCAAAGTAGATTTCAGAGTAGACAGACAAATATTTCAGTGAGCTGAAAATAGTGTTTTTATATTTGAAAATGCTGCAGAAGGCTGCAGGTGTTGATTAACAAGTGGAGAGTTTTATGTCTATGTTTCAGTCGTTTCTGATGGTTTCTGTTGATTCGTATTAATTTGTGTTTGCAGGTTCTGGAGCTGACGAAAGAGTGGACCAACAAATGGAACGAGACTCAGAACATCCTCAAGGTGAAAGCACATGTCTTGTTTCATCTTCTGTGTTTATTTCATGATCATCGCTGTTTTGTTCACGATCGATCCTGAGACGACTGAAGAGAAACTAACAACTGCTGTGGAGGTGCTGAGAGTAAAACGCTGCTTGTATTCCGCACTTACACAATGTTTTTATGTGCTAAGAGAGAAGACTAAATGAGAAAACTTTTACTATTTTTGAAGCAAAATGCAGATTAACACCTGACTGATCATTTTCCTTTGAGCACAGCTGCATTTTAAAGTTCTAAAACTTTGTCACTCTGCATAAAATCCTTGTACGGTGAATTAAAAATGCAACCTTGTGCCTGCAGGAGGAGACTCTTGCTCTGAGGAAAGAAGGGATCGGTGTGGTGTTGGACTCTGAGCTGCCTCACCTCATCGGCATCGACGACGACCTCCTCAGCACCGGCATCATCCTTTACCACCTGAAGGTCAGACTTTACTGCATCCTTAAAGAGTCTTTAACCAACTTGATACATGATTTAAACCGGAGAACATCAGTGTTCTCTCTGGATGTAAGAAAGTGATATTTAACCCTTTCATGCGTAGTGGTCAGCTATTCAAAAGTTGTTTTCTTATATATATATGCATGGGGTTTTAATGGTATAGTTGCACATCAGCCAACACAGTGGACTCTGGTGTGTCGTCCCATACGCTGCCATCCAGTGGCCAGCCTTTGTAAGTGCAACACAAATGCTCCACAGCTCAGGAACATATTGCCAGTCCTTCTATTGTAATAGACACCTTGCAGGTAAATAAAACTTTGTAACATCAAGTAACAACTGAGGAGTAATACAACTGTTAAAATTTCCAAGTATTGATTTGATGTTTTCATGCCTAAAGAGGAATAAAAATCCTGACTGAGGTTATCATAATTCATGCATGAAAGGGTTAAACTGATTATATCTGAGCAGGATGAGGTTTCCTGTGTTTTGTGTGTCTTTCTGTTTGCGAATGATTTCTATACTTTTTTCTTCCACCTTCAGGAGGGACGGACATATGTGGGCAGAGAGGACGCGTCCACAGAGCAGGACATCAGTGAGTAAATCTATTTGTCATATGAGGCTGCACGGTGGGAAAAAAAGGTTTGAAACCTTTATAAATCCTTGCCTTCTATCAGAGGGAGGATTTGATTTTCCCCTAACCAATCACAAGAGACCAACGTATCCGCCTGAATCTAACGTCATTTTAAGTCGACACTGACGCGTAGCCATGCCAACGTACTGGTTTTGCCGGGGTAAGAGTGGAGCAAAGTAAAGTAAGAGATAAAACCAACAACGGGCCGGGTTTGATTGGTTTTTTTGTTATTTGATTCTGACACCAAAAACGTTTTTTTGTTTTGAAACAAATAACAGATTTACCGTTTTTTAGTTTTTGAATTACAAATGAATTACGAGTTATCCGATGATACCTGGACCGACCGGCTCCAACTTTACAAACGTTGTTCAAATCCATAAAGCTTCATTTTAAATTCTAGTGGAGATTTGAAAGTTTCCAACAATACCAATGTTGGCAGGATGAATGTGATTATCTCCATTTGATGGAATGGTGCAGCATCTTGGGTTTGAATATTTCAAACAAGAGTTTCAGTGAAAAGCTGAGAATATCTGATACTGTCAGTGTGGAAAATGTAGGAATGTATGAAAATGTAACTGTTAGTGTTATGAGTTCATCTAATGCAGAGTTTTAGTATCAAACAAGGCTCATTTACCAGTCGATTTTATATAAGGAGTCATAAATAAAATACAAACAGCTTAATTGTTTCTGCGGTTTCTGACAAACAGAATCACTTCATGACCTTCAATGTTCTCTTAAATGTAACTTTGATAAACAGCTTTCTTGTAAGAAGTTTTTATCTTCTTTTATACAGGAACTCCATAAATTATGTCAAATATAACATTTAATGTGCAGAATTTGATCTTGTTTTTGGGCGGTTTCCTCCTGCAGTCCTGCACGGTCTGGACCTGGAGAGTGAACACTGTATGTTTGAGAACAAGAACGGGACGGTGACTCTGGTGCCGCTCGGCGGAGCTCAGTGTTCAGTTAACGGCGTTCAGGTGACGGAGCCGTCGCAGCTCAACCAAGGTGAGGAAAGGAAATCTGACACCTCTGACAGCTTGTCATTTGTTTTTTTAGGGCTTTTCCACCACAGGAACCTGGGACTAAATGTAGTTCCCAAACAGAGTCTGGTCCGGGGAGGTTTTGGAACTTTAGGGGCGGGGTTTGCAGACTGACCATCGCTGATTTGTCAAACATAAGGCTATTATATACAGAGATACCACATTATAGCAGTAAAGAAGATCTGTCATTATGCCGACATAATGCCGCCTCCGTGTGTGATTTTTAGATAACAGCTCCTCTGGTTCCATAGTTACTGGAACTCTTTGGTAGGAAAGGGGCCGTCATCTGCATTTTTCCATGTGTGTTGCTCACGTTTGTTGCGTTGCGGTCCAGGTGCTGTTATTCTGCTCGGCAGAACCAACATGTTCCGGTTCAACCATCCGAAGGAGGCGGCCAAGCTGAGAGAGAAACGAAAGGTGAGACTGCAGCCAAACGTCTGTCGTTTACAGGACCTGAAGATCGGACTGAAGCTGCTCTCAGACATCGACACTCATTTTTAAATTGCTGTTTTTGTGTAAAAACATCTTGCGTTCACACTAGTGTTTCCAGGTCGTTTTAGTAGAGACTTCTGCCCAAAGTTAAACACCTAAACAACATAAAACAGCAAAATCTCATCTACTGGGTCCTCTTTTCAGTTGGCAAACAACAAAATTGATTCACACCAACATCTGGTACAGAGTAGGACAATCAGCCCGACTAACTAACTGATTTTATGCTCACAACAATATCTGACAAAATCAACATAAACATAGCTTAATGACAACAACTTTAAGTCTGTTAAACCTCCGTTCAGTCTCCTCTTGCTCTCTGTCATCACTGTCAAACTGCAGTCAAATTCACAATATAGTTGTTCTCATTTACATATTTTTCTGTTTCCGTTGTCAGACAACAGGAGTATAAAATAATGATTTCATTGTGTCTCATAAACACAACATGTTAACCCAGCAGTCTTTCTCAAGCTGCTGCACTGTGGTGACAAAATCGTTATTTTATAATCGCGGCACATCTGACAAAATCAACATAAACACATCAGCTCTGCAGCTATATTGACATTTAAGTCGACAAAATCCTTCTTAACTTTACTGCCGTTCAGCCGCAGACCCTCACTGAGCAACTTGAGTCATTGTTTTGGAAAAGCTCAGTTTTAGTCTGGACAGACGTAGTGTGGACGTCCTCTCAGATGACCTTTTCAGTGTTTTTGTCTCCTCAGAGCGGCCTGCTCTCCTCCTTCAGCCTCTCCATGACCGATCTGTCCAAATCCTGTGAAAACCTCTCCACTGTGATGCTCTACAACCCCGGGTGAGTCGGTAGATACACACAGAGAAACTTACCGCATGTGATGATCAGCTCAGTCCCCTGCAGTGCATCTCCCTCCTGCATCAAAACTCCCTCAAGACTCTACGACTCCTCCTTCGTTTATCAGCTGCTGCTGATCTGATCAGTTAATCTAAGTACTGTAGGTGAGATTTAATAAAGCAGAACAAAATATTTCTCAGTTCAAGGTGATAACAAAGAGCATGAAGAAGACGATACATGGATTCAGCCAGTAAACAGTTGAGAAACTTAAACTTTACTAGTGAATTTCCTGTTTCTCCTGTTTTTATTACACTGAGATAAATCCAGAACAGACCTCATAATACAAACTGCATCTTTTCCTCTTTATAGCAGGAGAAACACTTTTTATTGTTTGTTATTCTGTCCAGTTAGAAGTTTCTCACAGTGGTGGAAAATAGCCAAATACTGTTCTAAACTACAGTTTTGAGGTATTTATACTATTAGAGTATTTCCATTTTTTGTTATTTTATACGTTTATTCCACTACATTTATTTGACAGTTGTAGTAGTAAAACACATGTGACACATTGTTAAAGATTAAACCAGTGGTTCTCAACCTTTCTGGCCTTTGACTCCTTACAAAAACCAGTGTGTAGTCGTGTCTCTTTATCATGTTTCAGGTGTCTGAGTTGTCCTCAGATCCACCAAAGAGACGTTTACCGTCTAAACTTCTCACACGGTTTCAAATAAATAACAGTTTGAGGCCCAAAGAGGTAAAAAAGAGGTCTTTCCTCTCCCATTAATCATCTCACGACCCCTCAGATTTATCCGCTGACCCTTTGGAGGGGCCCGACCCCTAGGTTGGGAACCACTTTTACTAAACTAGCTAACTGTAACTGCGAAAATATATTAATTAAAATCAAATCTAGTGTTTTTTTTCATATCTTAACAATGTAAGCAGATTTATCGACTGTGGTGTTGTTTTGAACTCGTTCTTCTTCTTCTACTGTTGTTTATGCCGAACGCTGTCTGTAAACAGCAGTGCGGTTTTTGTTCGAATATCAAGCACGTAGTTTCCAGTCATCTGTACACAGTTTGTGGTTCAAACCTGCTGGAATTAACTGTCCACCCTGTCCTGTTGACAGTCTCTTCACTGAGAAGGGCCCCGTCTTCCTCAGGTAGACTCAGCTGTCCACTTCCTGTCTTAACTGTCTTGTTTTTGACACAAAAAGACGTGTGTTGACCCGTCCAGTCTCTCAACCTGAACCCTCATTGTCTGTTTTTTGTTATTATTATTATTATTATTATTATTTTGCACGTCATCTTGCTGCTTCTGTCTCCGTTTGACGTCTGAGAGTAGAAAGCTTGTCATTGCTTCTTTTTTTTTTTTTTTTTGTCACGTCGCCTGTCATTTCATTTGAAACCTGTCATTTCAACCTGTGTCTGACTGCTGCTTTCACTTATTAACTAGTCATAGTGTTGAATCCTTGTGTGTGTGTGTGTGTGTGTGTGTGTGTGTGTGTGTGTGTGTGTGTGTGTGTGTGTGTGTGTGTGTTCTTTTTCTAATGAGACTAAAGGATGTTTTTGACTTTCCAGGTTGGAGTTTGAGAGACAGCAGAGAGAAGAGCTGGAGAAACTGGAGATGAAAAGGTGCAGAAGTCGATATCTTCTCTTAATTCCACACTTATAGTTAGGAATTAATAAAATGGTATCGTGTCAGAATCTGAATCTGTTAATTAAATTTGATTTGTTTCTAATCTAGTTAGGTTTGACAACACTTTTTAAGTGACTAAAGTTAGAAATAACTACAAAGACGCACACTTAATATTCAGATGATGAGAAGGCAGAAACTGGTTTTTGTGACAGTCTAATTAATATTCACAACCTGAAAACCAGATATTAAAAGTTTGACTGAATATGTATCTGACACATTGAAATCAGGAGACTGTTCCTCTGAGAAATGCTGTTCAAACCAAGATAATTATAAAAAACAGAAACATCTATGAACAAAACTTTCAATTGTTCCCATAAACATTTTTTTATTTGGGAACAAATATGAGTAAACTCTCCTCATTTAACCCTCTTGAGCTTAAATTGCCTAATTAAGTATGTTTTAACCCACGTGTGTGTGTGTGTGTGTGTGTGTGTGTGTGTGTGTGTGTGTGTGTGTGTGTGTGTGTGTTGCTGAAGGAGGCTGATCAAGGAGATGGAGGCGAAGCAGCAGATTGAGAAGGCGGAGCTGGAGCGCCTCCAGCAGGAGGTGGAGAGCCAGAGGAAGGAGTCTGAGGAGGTGCATCAGCGGATCATGCGCCAGGAGGAAAGCCTCCGTCGCCGCAGCCAAGACATCGAGAGCCGCCTGCGCGACTTCCTGGCCGAGAAGGAGCGCTTTGAGGAGGAGAGACGCTCTGACATCCAGGGGATGGACCTCCCGCAGCAGAAACAGCAGGAGGAGGGCGAAGCAGAGGAGGAACAGGACGAGGAGCTGAGGCGGCAGCAGGAGGCTGCGGAGCAGACGGAGATCTACCGCGAGCTGGAGAAGCTGAAGAAGGAGCGTGAGGAGCAGAAGGTGCGTCTGGAGACAGAGCGGCGGCGGCTGGAGGAGCAGGAGCGGGAACAGCTGAGCCTGGTGGGGAGGCTGGAGGAGCAGCTGAGGGAGAAACATGAGGCGGCCACCACCTTGCTAACCCGGGAGGACACCCGCCGCCTAGAGGAGGAGCGCCGAGCGCTGGCCGAGATCAGAGAGGCGCTCCTGCGTGCCAAAGAGGCTGGACAGCGGCCGGATGTGGAGGGAGCCGGCGAGGAAGCGAAATCCGCCCAGACCCGCTACACGGACTTTAAGGCCGCTCAGGTGAAGGAGCTGGGCCAACTGGAGGAGGGGCTCCAACAGCAGAGGGAGCGCCTGGAGAAGGAGGTAGCTGCCGAGCGAGCTACTCTGCTGCTCCTCGGCCATGGCCTCAAAGAGCACCAACAGCAGCTGAAAGAGACGCAGGAGAAGGGGGCGCAGGACGCTACAACGGTCTGCCAGGAGGAGCAGCTGGTCAAACAGGCGGAGCACAGACTGCAGTTTAAGGAGCGGCAGCTGGCCAGCCTGGCTGACGGCCTCCTCCCAGCGCTGGCCGAGGAGAAGCAGAGAGCCGTGGAGATGCTGGAGCGCAGCGGCGGAGGCAGCAACGGGAACTGCGACAGTCCGCCGGGACTGGACAACACTCTGTACCAGGTGGAGAAGGAGCTGGAGGACAAAGAGGAGAAGCTGAACCTCCACTGGCACAGCGCTCAGCAGCTCCAACAGCTCCAGGAGACCTACGAGTTCACGGCCAATGTGGCCCGGCAGGAGGAGAAGGTGAGGAGGAAGGAGAAGGAGATCCTGGAGTCGAAGGAGAAGCAGCAGAGGGAGGCGATGGAGCAGGCGGTGGCCCGGCTGGAGAGGAGGCACTCGGCCCTGAGGCGCAGCGTCTCCCTGGAGCCCGACACCGAGGAGCAGAGACACAAGACCTCGGTCCTCAGGAACCAGAGGACGGGCGCCGACCTGGACCAGCAGAGGTCAGCATGAGTTTTTTAAGATCTCGTTAACAGAAATCCTTATTTGAATGAAACCATATATCTGTATCTTTGTGCACTTTTTGTCGTAGGGCCGTGGCAACAATAAAGCTCCTAATCTTGTGTTTTTTTTTTTCATCTCCAGAGTGGAACGAGAGATCCAGAAGTTAAGGCAAAGGATCAATGAAGGGGAAGAAAACTCCAGGACTCACTCCAACAGCAACGACGACAAGACGGGTCACAGCTCACCGGTCAGCCACATCCAGAGTCTGAACACGCTGCTGCCGCTGTCAGACGACAGGTACAACACCTGACCTTGACCTTTACTGCTGCTACCAGTTTCCCACCAATATTAACTCTAACTTAAGCAGTTTCAGAGGGTTCTTTTCATCAACCTTTTTAGTCTTAGTCAGCTCATTATTTTGTGTCTTTGGTGTTTGTAACAGGATAAATGCATACATTGAAGAGGAAGTGCAGCGAAGGTTACGCAAGCTGAATCTTCTCAACGGCAGCAGCAACATGGATCTGTCTCTGTCCTGTGAATCTCTTAGGGTAAGTCTAGTCTGCACACTTCAAACAAACCTCATTAATGTCCTGCTCATTTATTTGATTTAACATCCAAACCGGCTGTGTTTACTGACCTTTATTGACTCAGTACAGCCAGGCTCCTCTGACTCTTGATGATGTGGAGTTGTGGTGCTCAGCAGGTTCTAACACAGTAATTGTTGAGTCATAAGTATTGATCAATAAACCTGTCAACCTCTGGGAGATGTCTTTTGAAATACTTGCGTAAAAGCCAGGGCTGTGTTGCACCAGCTGTTCATATATTAATCAGTCAGTTTGTGCATAAAGTCCTTCCTAAGTTCTTAGTAACTACTAGCTAGTTGATCTCAAAAATTGGCTTCTACAATTAAATCTTAAGTTTACTAGCTAAGACATTTCTTAAGTAATGTGTAAATCGGTTGCTAGAAAACATCTGTAACGCTGTCCAATAAGAAACAACTACCTATGTAAACAGGAAGTGACTGTAGCATCATGAGCTATAACATAACTTCCAAAAATGTCAGTTTTAGGATCCACAGGATAAAACAAACTTAACTGCCAATCCTTTGTGAGTGTAGGTTTGACTTTGTTTTATTTCATTTTGCATACCTGGAGAAATATGTGTATATCTGTATGGTAGTATTCACGCAGTTTAAAGTGAGAGGGAAATATCTCATTATGCTAAGCTAACCAATGCTATTTGGTCATTTAGTTGAACATTATTGGCATAACGTTTTGTAATTTGAGGTTTTTTTTCTGTGAAATGTAAAGTGTCAGAGGTAATATGGAATATTGTCAACATATCTATCCTTTACTGTTCAATCTAAATGTGTCAGATATTAGCATGCTAACATTAGCTTTGTCAGTTGGTTCATTCAGCTAGCTAACACGACAGTTCCACCTGCCGGTAAGTAGCTGTAAATTTTATATATAAACAACTCATCTTTACATAAGAACTAGTTTGTGTGGTGCACCCGCTTTTAATTTAGTGATGCATAAATCTGCACTTGGTAAACACTGACGTTATAACGAGGATAAATTAGAACTTCAGAACAGCTGCTGCAACTGGCTCCAGGTCTCAAAAAAATAATCAAGACTGCAATCTGTCCAAACTGAGGCCTGGTTCTCTCGAGTTAAATGAAGAACATTGCTCATATTTGACAATTTATGGAAACAGGTTTTTTCAGAGTGAATAAATGAATCCACCAGGTCCAGTAACAGATTGTGAGTAAATACATCCCTCTCTGTGTAGAACTGATATTTAGCTCTTTAACCCTGCAGGAGGAGGAGGAAGTTAGCGACTGTAGCTCTGTTAGATTAACAGATGAGGTAAGACCAGGATCCACATGCTCTGTATGTCACAATGAGACTTTCCCTGCCCTCTAATCTGCATGATTCTCCCAGTTCTGGTTATGGAGCAACACAATCAATCACACTTTTCCTGATCAGTTTGGCTAGTAATTCTTTTAATTGGGTTTTTATGCACCTGGTTTTCCTTATTTGTCCCGATTTTGTCTTATTTGTCGCTTTTTTTCCCCTGCCATCATGAAGTATAATTTACAACTTTTGATTATTAATAAAAATATCTGCTTGTTATTTTACAGATTAAGAATATTTGGTTTAAATTAAAAAACTGAGATCACCCACTGATGTTTAGTTTTACTGTTTTCAGGATGATGAAAAGCTGCAAAACATTAATCCAAGGAGGTTTAAATATGAGGTAAGACCAGGATCTTGTTTTGGGATTATTACAATTAAATGATCATTCATTAAAGATCTGTAACCCTGCTACAAATTTAGAATGGAAGTGGATTATTGTAAAAATGTGCCTATTACTCATGTGCATGGTTAAAAAATAACATCAGAAAAATCAAAACATGATTCCTCATAATTCCAGAAATGAAATGTGTTTTCAAGGAAATGGTGAATGGGTTTTCCTTCCTTTTTTTCTTCAGAGTTGCCAAACACTGGAATGTACTGATTTTGTTTAATAATTTGACAAACAATCACCAAAATCAGTCACTCCAGTTTTATTTGGGCAGAAAGGGCAAATTTAAAAGTTCTGCAAGTCTTAAAAGTTATGCAACTCTGGATGTTACAGTCAGGTGTAATCTTGCATTTTGCATTTTGGAAAGAAGCAAGGAAAGGATGCTCATTCTCTTCCATAGGATGATAGCAAACTGATGCATGGAACGAGATGAAAAAAAAAAAACTTAAAATGATCAAAAATGTAATATTTCAACTCACAGTCCTGCATTTCAAACAACATGGAATCAAACATGGGTAAAATACTATTTGCAGATACTTTTTTCTTTTTTCTAATAAGGTGCAAGATGGGTGGAGTTTGGGACAGAACCAAAATAAGGAGTTCTGTAAACGCCATCCATCTTGTCACCAAGATTATCATGAGAATAGTTTGCAAATGCTATTTTTTCCATGGTTGATTGGATTTAAATGTTTTTATAAAGAAGTTGTGAGTAGTTTTGCACCTAATTTGCATGTGAAACCTCTTCACACTGTTTAATTTTTAATCACTTACATCTCACCTGGGCACCTGGTGATGGAAGAAATGTAATTCTCATTGGGGTGGATTAAGGACTTCAGTATAATTCAAAGAGCCTTCGCGTCCTTCTTGATGATGTAGTCATAGACTCCCCCCTTGTGCACACAGAGAGCCTGCGGGTTGTGGCCTAGCTTCCTGCATGCCCCGGAGTTTGAGGCAAACTCTTCTTCTAACGTCCAGGAAAACACGTCAGAAGAACCAGAGAAATACCTCTTAAAGATTCATGAAGGAGAAAAAGTGGTATCCACAGCTGAAGTCTCGACTGAAAAAGAGGAAGTGCTTTACAAAGAAGGTGACAGAAATAATTGGTGGCGAAAAGAAGTGAATGCGCATCCGGGAGTAGTGGGCCAAGCTGTTTCTGAAGTTGATCATTGTGACATTGGACTCAAAGAGTGTGGGTCCGCCTTTTCAAAAAGCAACAATTTTGATGAAAACGAGAATATCACTGACGAAAGAAGAAACAATTCTGCCTGGTGTGTTCCTGATGATAAAAAGGTTGAAAATAAAGGGAAAGAGTTGTTTGTGAGTGGATCCTCTTATTCTTGCTCCAAGGAAAAGGTCCAACACCAAAAATGTGACCCTGGGATAGTGGCGGAGGCAGAGCTTTCCCGTGATGAAACAACAAAGATCTCTGTCAAAAGTCACATCAATTTTAAACTGAAGTCAAATGAATCAGTAAATGGTCAGCTTAAACAAGAGACAGGAGCTGATAAAGTTGAAGCCAACAGGAGCAATGTTTTTGGGTACTTTGCTGGAAAGCTTTCTGAAGCTTACAAAGATGCGGGTAGAAGGCTACAGGACACACGGGACATCATTCAAAATGTTCGAGTGGATGAAATGAAGGTTGTTCTGTCTCAGTATGTGACTATGATGTCCAAAGAGCTGCCACTGTTTCATAGAATGCAGCTTAAACCAGAGCCAGAACCCTGCGTCGTTGCAGAAAACAAAGTCAGCTTGGTGAATTTGGTGAAGGATTGCACCCCTAGTCCTCCTCAGAATTGCGACATGTCTGTGATCCCAGGCGTCACCAGATGGCCCGAGGGTTCTGTGTCCTCTCTTAAACACACAAGCCCTGAGGTGTTTCATCAAAGGCTGGTACAGCTGCCACCAGCTTTGTCTCAGCTACAGTCATTTTCATCACAGAAGATGCTAGAAAAGTTGGAATCTCTGGATCCTCAAACGCAAGTTGGAAAACTACTTAGTATCTTCTGGCTAAAAACTGCTAACATTAAGCAACCCATCCCAAAACCTGGGTGCTTGCTTTTGTCAGAAAAGGAGATAACAGTAGTCTCAGCTGGAACAGATTCTGAGGACACCTTAGCTATTTTTCACCGTTTTAATCTCCCTGAGATCATGAAGGTGCAGATTAGCTTGGCAGGGCAGCACGTCCGCCTAATTGGCTGCACTGAAGACACCGTCTTGGCAGTCTTCACCCACAGCAAAGAGCTTACCCAGGAGCTCTGCAAGGCTTTACTGAAGGCTCTCGCTCCTGAAAAGTTCTCTGAAGGGACTGAAGGGCACCCATTGCTCAGTGATGACCTCATGGTCCTCTCTCTTGATTGGACAGCCAGAGTTCCTGACATCATCCTGGACAACGGCCTTCACATCACCTCCAGATTCAAGCGAGTCCTTGCAGACCTGCTTTACATTGTCCATGGGAACATGGATGGTCCTAACAAACCTTCCCTGGCTGGTATCTGTCCCCTCCTTTACACCAGTGTCAAGGTCAAGAACTCCACCCGTGTACATCAGGACACCATCTTCCAGTTCCTCCTGACAGACACTCATGTAGCTCTTCTTCGGGAGGATGCTGTTTTTCACCCAGTGCCACGGGGCTCCAGCCTGGTCCCAGTCCAGCCCCAGTTTCAGGGACTCGAACTGCGCAAGCGTTCAGACATCAGATGCCTGCTAGTGAGGCAGATCGACAACTGCCTGGTGGTGGATATTGTTTTTACGACTCTCAAGCCACAAACTCAAAAAGAAAAGGTGGAGTCCAGCCCAGTGCCACCCGCCTCTGATCACAGTGATCAGTGCGATTCCTGGAAGTTGTGTTTCAGTTGTACCTCAGAAGCTGTGATCGTGATTCATCATCTCTCTACCTGAGTTTAACACCTAGAGGCGAAATCACCTGAATTCATTAACAGTCTAATGATACTTACCAGCTTCCTAAAGTGTTTCACTGTTGTCTTCTTCAAAATACATTATCAGGGAGACACCTTATTTATTTTAAGGATGTGTTAAATAAGCTAATATCACCATTTGACAGAAAAAAGAGCTCCAAGATATTGTCTGAAAAGGTGATTAATCATCGTACCAAAGAAAAAGAGACTTAAAAGAAAAAGGTCTGAAAATATTTTTAAACATTTTTTAAACTTTTCAATCTGTTATTCAAATTTAAATGTTTGATTTAGTCAGTTTGCTATAAAATCCTAAAGATTGTCTTTTGAGATGAGGAAGCACTGGCCATGTTGTCATATGTTAACTATAATCTCTTGTAATTTCTCTGATTTATATGTTTTCATAATTAATGGAAGAAATGCTAAATGAATGTATTTGTGAAAGTTACACATCTTTTTCCATTTACCATTTTAGTCATGTTGACAATTCTTGTTTATTCTCGTTTGAATTTTGATCTTATATATTGAGAACAGTGAGAATGTGTCACTTAATTGCACAGATCATAATTTTGCAGTCACACTTTAATAAAAACTACTGTCATTTGATAACTTAAAGAAAATGGGAAGACTTGTCATGATGTGGAACGATTACACATGAAATATGTTTAGTGTGTACTTGAAGACGTCATATTTAATGTGCCTTATAATTTTATACAGTGAGAAACTGTTAATAAACAGAATAATAAAGAATGAAGTTTGTATTTTATTGTCTCATTTTATTTGTTAATCATAGTAAATAATTCTCAATTTCTGCAGAAATCAAGTTCAGAAATTGATTGATGACAATTATTATAATTTCTTGTCAACACTTTACTCTCCACCTCTTTTTCTTGTCTTTTCCTGTCTCTTTTTCCTTTCTCCTGATGGCTTCCTCTGTAGCACTTGGTGTCTCGTCCTCTTGGGACGAGCTCTGACAGCCTCCAGGAGCCCGTTAAAATTAGCATTCCCCGCTACGTTCTCCGCGGGCAGGGGAAGGACGAGCACTTCGAGTTCGAGGTGAAGGTGAGTTTTTCTGAGCACTAAACTAAGAAGAGTTCTTGAGGTACTTAAAAGTAATTTCTTCTGTGGAGTCAAGCTACAATGAAAAAAGACCTTTACATCCCTTCTCTATCAGATCACTGTGGTGGACGAAACATGGACAGTGTTCAGACGTTACAGCCGCTTCCGGGAAATGCATAAAAGCCTCAAATTGAAATATCCAGAGGTGAGACATTTTGATCCAAGAGTAAAGTCCATCTGAACTTAAAGTGCATTTTTTGTCTGCTGCAGCAACATTTCTGCTCTGTAAATCACTTGTCCTGTGTTCCCCTTTGAGAAAAAGTCAGAAACCAAAATGGAGAAAATTATATTTTAATTTCTTTGATTTCATGATTGTGCCCTCTAGTTTTACATTATTTCAAGGAAATATTGTTCCGTCATCTGTCTACATAGCTGGAGTTCTTATTTCCAAACCGCACATCAAATCTTGCATAAAGTGATAATGTGGCGTTCAATCACATTCAGAGCAGATGGTCACACTGAGCCTGATAGCCTCCTGCTACACAACACAATAGCCACAGTCTCTGAACAACAACCCACATTAGCTTTCCTTCTAAAGTCTCCTTCTTATCTAACTTAACAACATGAACACACGTCTTGTCTTGCAGCTTGTTGAACAAGCAACCAAACATTCACCAGGGAAAAGTGCACCGCTAACGTCAGTTTAGCAGCTAGGTAGCTAATTAGCTGCTCAGCTTCAGCACATTAAACACCATGTAAACATACCTGTAAATGTCACTTTGAACCCGTTAGATGCTGGTTTGGTTGTTACCCTGCAAAATCCCTGTTAGTGACACGCTGTCTGTCCAAGACTTGTAGCTACAGCAGTTTCTTTACTTTGTCTCCGTTTTCTATGGTGTAGCATTGGTAGCCTGCCAGCTGCTGCCTATCAAACACATACTCCAAGTTGCACTTTAAAGAGATTCTTTTAGTTTTTAACATGTTGTCTGTTGAGAAACTTGACTGAGGACTAGTTGTGGGTTTTATCCTTAAACGACCCAAAAATTGGCTCATTAGCATACTTCACTTAAGCAAAAAGTGAAATAATAGTTAAAGTTAATGTGATGTCTTGGGCTCCTTTCCAGCTGGCAGCTTTAGAGTTTCCTCCGAAGAAACTGTTTGGAAACAGGGACGAGCGGATGGTTGCTGAACGGCGGAATCATTTGGAGGCAAGACATTTTATTATTTTTATTTTATTTGCACAAATAACAACAAATCGTAGAAATACACATTCACTTTATGAAACTGTGTTTTTCAGACCTGGAAGTGACTTTTGCTGTTAACTTGTTTCTTGCAGCGTTATCTGAGGAACTTGTTCCGGGTGATGCTGTCGTCGTCCTGCTCTCCTCTCAGAGTCGACGCAGACAGCGGTTTCCACCTGTCCAAACACGCCATTTGTGAGTTCTCGCCATTCTTCAAGAAGGGCGTCTTCGAGTACAGCAGCCACGGCACCGGCTGACTCTTGACTGTGTAGCGTCAGAGGACGGTGTTCAGCACAGATGTTTTCTCGATACCAAAACAAAAAGCTGCTTGGTGCCTTTTCCTCAGGCCTGATCCTGGGAGAATCACCTCAGTAGGTCAGAAGAGGGAAAACTTGCAGGTCAGTTTCCTCTCTTGAGACAAATGTCTCAAAGTGCTGTTCAGCTCTAAGTCCACGTGGAAGCTTAATCATGAACGTAGAGGTAGGAAATCCAGCACTCTGTTTAAGGAGTTTAATTTCATCATAATCAATGTTTTCATTTTCTATAACAGTACAACTCTATACTTCAGTTTTCTCAGTTTGTTTGGCACGAAGGCATGCTACACATTCAGCCGATAAACAGCTATATTAAATATATTCACATGCAGCTGTGATATTTATGGCACCTCCTCACTATACGACACTAGTTAGAAACAAACACTATCACTGCCAGGGTTGTGGGTTCGATTCCCTGTGCAGCTCAGTGGGTTTACTAAATTGCATTGAGATCAAACAAACTACAGAAATTTAAGGTCAGTTTATCCTGAAAATAGTTTAAAGAGTGTCAAACATTCCCTTGTTTCAGCTTCTTAAATATGAAGAAGTTCTGTTTTCTTTTCTTTTATATCATTGTGAAGTAAATATCTTTGGATTTCGGACTGTCGCTCTGATAGAACAAGACATTTAAAGACTCAACCTTGGACTCTGGGAAACTACGACGGGCATTTTTTCACTATTTTCTGACAATTTTTCTAGAATAAACAATTAATCGATTAGTCAAAAAGCAAAGACAACTTCATCAATGATGGAAATAATCATTGGATGCAGCTGTAGTTCGATCACAGGATGGACCCTGGACTTTCATTTCTTCATGTCAGAGAACAGATCAAGGTGTTAAAAGGACCAGCGTGTAAGATTTAGTGGCATCTAGTGGAACCAACTTGGCAGAAATGGAATATAATATACATGACTGAATCCCATGAAACTACCTTACCTTAGAATGAGCCCTTTACATCTACATGTGGAGCGGATCCTCTTCCACGGAGCCCATTATGTTGCACCGCCATGTTTCGAAACCAAACACCGGCTCTAGAGAGGACCACCGAAGGTTCTCCTACACACTTTGGAAGGGGAGGGTGAGGGGAAGAGTATTCAGTTGGTTGACATCTGTAACCTCACCGCCAGATCCCACTTAATCCTTCACACTGGTCTTTTTAACACTTGATTCCCACAGTGACTGAACCTCAGCATCACAGAGCAATAGAGCAGTAAAAAATAATCCAAACTAGTCTTTTCTGTGACTCCAGGGCAGTTAGAGAGACTGTTGTTAGCAGCTTGCCAGTAACTTTATAAGCAGACAGGTCTCAAAGGTCCTTCAAAATAACCAGACAAGACAGTAAAACTCCATAAAACCAGGCTATCGTACTGATGAATGTTTGGAATGACAACATGGAGAATCTCTGTTACTCAAAGATGCACTAAGAAAACATTTTATTGCAAAACTACATCTGACTTACACAGTCTGGGCTGTAACACAGAAAAGTGACTGAACTGAACTTGTGATTTTTAGATGTCAGCTTTGGGAAAATAAGACTCAGAAACAGTAAGAAGTTTACCAACACTAAATCATAGAATTTCATAGAAAAATGAAATTTTGAACCTTTAAAACACATCGCTGCCAAAGTTCAACACTTGCCCTGCACTGTTTCATGGAGCAGAGAGGCTGCTCTCTACTGACGTGATCTGTCATCTCAGATGGATCTCTAACATGCAGGCGACGCCGGCGAGCGCCGACAGCAGGAACGAGTCGTCACGGTAACAACCATTCAGCAGCTTTTTGTACACTTCAGAGCAAACGTGCCATCTGAAAAATAAAGTCTTTGGGAGGATGCGTTTATTAGGCCACATATACAAACAGCTAAAGTCTGTGAGCAGATACAACACCAGTGTTTCCTTTCTGTGTGCTAATCATTTATTTTACAAACATATTGCAGGAATATTTGGTTTTCAACAGCAGGATTATTTAAATTTACTAGACTGAAGTGATAAAATGTTGACAAGATATGTTGGCAGTGAGGTTCGTTAACATTTTTCAGGACATCAACAAAGATCGTGGAGTTGTTCGACAGACATGAGAAAGCCACAAAGCAATAAATCACAACATGAACCTGTAAAATAAATAATAAGAGCACAGAAATGCAGAAACAGAAGGCAGTTATCATATTATCTTTTGGTGTCATCATCGCCATGTTTCTCTGAGAATTCCTCTTTTAGGACTAATTGGTGACACTTTACTGAAACCCACCTTATTTAGCAATTATAAGCAGTACGTAAACATGTATTAAATTATTTATAACACACCATAATGTATTATGTAGACAAACAAATAAACAAAACAATCTGACAGAAACAGCTGCTCCTGATGTTCATGTAAACAATCATTGTCCACGAAGTATAAAAATGATAAAGCCTTTATTATAGTGGCTGTATGATATTGTCTCATATATCCATTCTTGTTATTCCCCTGTTTTACACACTGACAGCTCAGATATTACAGAAAATATCAATTATAGCTGCTTTAATAAGCTACATTTATAGTGTGTTATAAAGCTTTATTAAATGGTTATACGGTGGCTATAAATGCTAAATAGTGGTGGTTAAAGTAAACTGTCACTAGTTCTCCAAGTCTTTAAGTCATCAGATTTTTTTGGATAACTCATCATATTCTGTCATCAGGTGTTTTTCCTTCAGTAGAGTCAATATTTTGTGAAACTGGTAATTTGAAAGACTTAAAACAGCAGAGAAACTTATTGACATTTAACTGATAATGTCTCTCAGAGCTGATTTTTTTTTTATTTTTCCAAAGACCAGAATCTTTCAGAGAGGAAAACAGCGTCTGTCCTCGATCCCGAAGTCTTCCACATTCACAGCAGAGTCTCGCTGTTGTGTTTCAGCAGCTGTGATCAAACAGCTGCATGAACAGGAAACACTAGTTTCATTTGAATTTTTTGCCTGAACAGAAACAGCCATCCACTTAATGCTTTTTTTCATAAGCCATACTGTGTGTCTGTGTATATATAGAATGTAAATGTTCATGTGCATAGTTTTCTATACGACGTGCTTGTATGCAATGTAAACTATTGGCATTGAATGTCAGTAAAGGGAATGTACCAGTACA
The DNA here is from genome assembly GCF_910596095.1 of Thunnus maccoyii. Classification (NCBI taxonomy): domain Eukaryota; kingdom Metazoa; phylum Chordata; class Actinopteri; order Scombriformes; family Scombridae; genus Thunnus; species Thunnus maccoyii. The sequence goes on along the minus strand of NC_056534.1, from coordinate 2,847,023 downwards.
TGTACACTGTGTGGACTGTTTTCTTTTCACTAACTGAACAAAATGTACTTTGTATTTTTGCACCACAGAAATTTAATTTCCTTTTTCCTGATTCTACCTCAGCTGAGTCCAAGAAGTCAAAGTGACACTAATCATTAATAAAGACGACCTAAAAGTTAGCTTTAATCTAAAAAGTAATAAATAAAGTAGTATGATTTTTGACTTTTGATAAGTAAAGTGTTTTCTTTTCTTTAGAGGTCACCTCCAGACATAAGAGACATAAAATAATCAGTTTTAAATAATAATTTGTGTCTGTTTTTCAACAAAAAATTCAGTTACATATTTAGAAGACTTCTCACCCTCATTAAAAATCCAGATTCTCTGAATTTGTAATATATTTCATCTCTAAAGTTTTCCAGCTGGACACTAGATGTTTCCTCCTTGTGTAAGTGTAATACTGGACCACGACTGACTCCAAACTAGTTGTGATGTCACAAATCCTGCTCGTAGTTTCGCGTATTAAAGTGAGATTTAAGGTGAGTTAAGAGAAACTTTCCTCCTTCAGTAGATGAATGAAAACAAACTCTGCACATACATCATTCTGCACAGAGAAGAAGAACAACATCCAACTGAAGGAACAAGAAGAACATGATTTTTAGTGGCGGGAACATTAAAGGAACAAATTCAACTTAAAAATCCTAATTGAGAAACAAAATACAACAGAAATGCCAGTTAAAATGAAAACCAAACAAACTAAAAAGTAGTTTTATTTAAACTGAAATGTCCGTAGAGGAAGTGCTTTCTAATAAGGATATAAAACATCTTTAAAAAGTGGAAAATCAAGATTTATAAAGTGTAGAGCTGCTATGATTAGTCAGTATATGAGATGAATCAACTGACAGGTGAATTTTTTTTCATGCCAAGAAAATTATTGATTTAGGGTTCTCACAAAGTAAAAATGAGTAAATGTAAGCAGCTAAGCTAAAAAAAAAAAACCAACTAAACAATCAATCGGTAATTATTAATGGAAATCAACAGTTGCAGCCCAAGTTTTAGGATCTGGATTCAGAGGATTCATAATGAAGCTAAGAAAAGTCTGTCATGAATGAGCCGAACAAACTGAACCAGGATTCATCTGTTTCATAAAGCAACATAAAGCTAATGTGAGCAAACTGAGTCAAGTCTGCTTCAAAAACGGACTCAGAGACTCATCAATTCACAGACACTGTAAAGACAAAAGTGATTGTTGTGGCCACAAAGCACAAAAATAAACAAAACCAGGATCTTTAAGCCTGAAAACTAACATGATCAGGTCCAAGTTAGTCTGTAGGGATAAGTTGCAATGGTAATTTAGTTAAGACTTGTTAACCTTGTTTATTAATCAAATTTTCCTCAAGTACGCCTGATTTAACTGGCAATCTGCCTGTAGGTAACACTCCTGAGGACCAAGTAAATCTGAAAAGTTGACAGGACGGTTCCCAATTTTTCAAGTCTGTCTTAAAACAGCAGTCAGGTGTCCATCTGAACAGTGAAAGAGGTTTTCCTCGCTGTAATCATTCCTCCTGTTCATACTGGATATTAAAAGATCCTTCAAATGTGCTTTCAATGGAAGTGATGGAGGACAAAATCCACAGTGTGTCCACACAGTCATTTAAAAGTTGATGTGAAGCTTATATTCAGCTTCAGCAGTCTGAGTTAGTCATATCAAGTGGATATCTGACACATTTACAGTCTTTTTAGCATCAAATTCCCTCTTTGTGTTTCCCTGTTGAGCTGCAGGTGGAAGTATAGAAATAAAAAGGGCTACAGTCATGTTAACTTTGAAAACAATGGAGGCTGTAGCAACAATACTACTAACATTAATGTATTATACTAACCTGCTTGTTAAAGAATGGTTGACATGCTGTCAGCATGCGAACTGTATGTTACGTTGACCCTTAACAAGTCAGGGGATTCAGGGGATCACTAAAGTCGTTACGATTTAAGTTGTTAAAACATGTCACTCTAGAACAGCTTGTTTTTTTCTATCTTTAGCCACATTAGCGGCTAACGATTTCTATGTGATAGATAGCTAAAACAAAACTACTAGTTAGTTTGCAAACCTTATCACAATCATATTTTAAATACTTTAAATACCGTCTCAGCAGGACATAGACAGCAGAGCTCAGTCTTAATTAAAGCTGCAAGCAGCGTTGAACGGGCCCTCACGCCTCCACGCACGTCAGGCCGCAACACAATCGAAGGGCTTCTGTGACGGGCATGTAGATGTCTTCAGACCCGGCTGTTTTCAGACAGTGCAAGAAGGAGATAAACATCACTTCCTTTGTCCACTGTTTTGCCTGCTGCTGGGGCTGCTTCCCTGAAATTTCGTAGTGGGCGCTATTCAGCCAGTTTGCATCACTGATGGAATATTGTCATGTAGACGTGTTCAGGCCGGGAGTCTTATCAAACATGTAAAGTTTGGTGCAGACTGGAGCATTTACAATAAAGTTATAGCAACTTCCTTTGTCATGGCGAAGCGTCAAATCTCAACAGTGCGAGGATGAGAACTTTCTGCAGGATGAGACATGAGACAAGTTTTGGGCCCATTCACTTGAATTTCAATTAGTAAATTGAAAACTCTTGATGAGTTTGTGTGTAAAACAAATTAATTTTCTAATTTTCATCAACTCTATTTTTAGAAAAAGAAAGACTTTTGACCCACATGACCTGGTCAAAGTTTGATTGACATGTGTACTGTCAGGTGTGTAGAGACAATAAGTAACTGCAGCTGGACACAGATAAATACTCATATATTTGAATGGAGAGTGTGTGTGAACCGCTAGGTGCTCGGGCCCTAATAAAGGAAAAACTGCAGTACAGAGCTACAAATTTTAGTTTTGATGGTATTTTTCTACAGCACTTTATCACTAAACTGTCACTCTCACTCCATTTTTTCCCTTCCCCTCATAGGTCATCCCCACTTCTGAATAATAAATATAAGACCTATAATTTTTGTAAAATAAATGATAATAACACCAAACTTCTTACAAAGTTTGTATATAATGTACTGTATGTATATAGGCCTTTCTGCTGTATCCTACAAAAATGAGCTGCATTCAACCCCCACACCAGTGGCGGCTGGTGACCCAAAAATTTGGGGAGGACAGGAGGAAAACCAACATACCGCATCAAACTATATCATTGTCCCCCACCTGATGAAATCAGAGGGGTGGGGCAATTTTATATACCAATAAAACAATTTGCTTTTAAAAACAAAAACCCCTGAGTGGTGTAAAGGCTGCTTCTTTAAAGACATTTAGCATATACACATTGTTTCTAAACAAAGAAGAGCTCATTTTAGCCATGGACTGGTTCAGATGTGTGATTTTACCAACAAAGTGAAATTCAAATTTATAGTATTGTTCTATTGTGACAACAGATTTATGTTCTCATCAAAAACAGACAAGATATCACATGATTTACACATGTTTCCTGTGTATTTTCTTAGTATACAGAAATATATAAAGTACCACAAAGCTTATAATGTGATACAGGAACAGATCAGTGCTGAATACTAGAAAGACTGAACACTAAAAACATTCACAGATCTAAAAGTGTAGCTTCACATCAGAAAGTATTAATGCATGTATCAAATATATGACTTATACACTCTTATCTATGTGCATGACATACAAAATATAGTCTACAAAGCTGACATGTTAACACTAGGGGTGCAATGGATCAGAAAACTCACAGTTCGGATCGTATCACGGATTTGAGTCACGGATCGGATAATTTTTAGGATCAGCAAAAAAAAGCCCCGGCAGCAGGCCAAAATAGTGGAGAAAGGAAGTGATGTTTATCTCCTTCTTGCACTGTCTGAAAACAGCACGGGTCTGAAGACATCAACATGCCCGTGAGAGAAGCCCTTCGATTGCGTTGCGGCCTGATGTGCACGGCCCGTTCAATGCTGCTTGCAGCTTTAATTTGGGATGAAATTCACTTCTAAGTAGCACTGAACAGATTTGGAAACTACACTCAGTTGCAAGTATATGAGTATATTATTATACAATTTAAACCGATCTGCTACAGACTATAGAGGCCTACAGTACATTCTACCTTTATGAAATAAAGTCGAGTCAATAAAGTTTTTGTTGACACTGTATAAACTGTAAGGTCATTGTTGAGGCTGTAGTAAGTGATGATTGTATGAGAGTAAAACTGGATATGTGCAGTTTTTGGGCCTCTAAACCAAATTTGACAACATTTATTCAACATAATCTGCAAACTTATATGAAGTTTCACTTCCATACTCTGCAGGTATGGGTGAGAGTAACTGTGCTTGGAACCGGAGGCCACTGCTGCACAGAGACACCATATTAGCAGCAGCAGCTATTTATAAAGGTAAGTTTCAAAGAAGAGAAAAACCAGCTGCTAAACTTACCTGTAACAAGGTTGAAACACACGACCCTGAAAGATCTGTGGTTCCACTGAGCTTATATACACACCACCTTTTATAATCTATTCTATATATATATTGAATATAAAAGATTTACATGTATATTATTACAGCAGCGTATTGCTGCCGTCATGACAATAAAATATTTGTTCAGTTTTCAGTTATAACTAGAAACTTTTCTTGTTTTTTAATGAGATCCTTTTCAAATTATAACAAGATGTTTTCATGTTATTCTGAGATATTTTTTAGTTATTTCTACTGTAGATACCAGATTATTCACTTTTCACAAGAAACTTTCCTTGTAATAACAATACATCACTTTATCTGCTATCTATATCACAAAAATTTCCCGTTATTTCATAAAATTATTTTATTTTAATTAATGTTTTTTGTTTTTGTTTTTTGTTATTTTTTGTGGGACAGGGCACAATGGTTAAAAATATTTAATAAAGCAGAATAATGTAGGAACCATATTTCTATTTTCAGTATTCAAACAAACAAATTGGCCAAAGTGGACAGAAAGTAAACAAACCTCAGACAAGATAAGAAAATCCTTTATACACATTATACATATATTCTATTAATCAATTGTAGAGCTGCAACTAATGATTATTTTCATTAACAATTAACCTTGTTTTAACCTGTTTTTAAATCATTATTTACTCTATAAAATGTCAGAAAATAGTGAAAATCAGAGAGTAGCAGCAAAACCTCACATTTAAAAAGATGGAGCCTGAGAATGTTTGTCTGACAAATAATTTAAACGATTATCAATCAATCAATTCATTTCTGTTGTTCTGTCATTAAGTGTTTCAGCACTTATTACAGCCTGTAAAATATTGACACATATTCTGTGGAGTCATGGTCTCAGCTGAACTCTACAATGAAGCTTTATGACACTGTGAAATATTCACACTTTGTTTTCTGTGGTTTCACTTCAAACTGAAAGTTTTGTTTTTTTGGAAACTTTGTGTTTTTGACTAGAAATGAAACTAAAGTTCTGTGGATTTGATCAGATGTTTAAATAGAGATTTAATTTTAGATAGAAATCCTAGTTTGTGTTTTTTCTCATAATAAACAAGAATGTGTTTGTATATTTACTCTCTTCAAAAACAAAGACACATTTATGACATAAAACAGGTGATTACTCTACTCAGTTTGATTGACAGGACAGATGATCAGAGGGGCGGAGTTTTTACCACCAAAATTAGGAGAGGGACTGAAGTATGGGTAGAGTTTCTCAGTGAAGGAGCAGCCAGTAAAGGAGTAGATAAGAGCTGCAGCATCTACGTCATAAAAGGAGACCAGACCCTCCTCATAATCCACAAACACCCCCACCTTCTGAGGCTGAGACTTCAGAGAGAGACGGACTGAAGGGCCAGCACAAGCTTTGTACTCATTTCCATTTCTCATCACTATAGTCCAGTAACCATCCAGAGGTGTCAGTGTGATTTGTCCCTTCCTGTTGATGGACTCTCTGGCCACTCCTAAATCCCAGTCAGTCTTCCCTTTAACCTGAACCTCAAAGTAAAATCTACCTGAAGAGAAACTCTGCTTTCCTAAAACATTTACATAACGTGTAAATCTCTCTGGGTTGTCTGGAAGATTCTTCTTCACATCACCATGATTTACTTGTTTCTCATCATCAGACAGGATGAGATTAGGATGTGCTGTATCAGGATCAAGAGTCACATCCACTGCATACTGCTGGACCCTCTTCAGCTCAGCCTCAAACAGCTTCTTCATCTCTTTACTGAGCGTCTCCTCCAGCTGAGTCACAGCTCTCACCACAGTCCCCTCATATGATGGTGGACGGACGCTGACCTCTGTCCAGTCTTTGGTGGGTAGAGCAGCTTTCAGGGATGGGAAGTTTTGGAGGAGGTGGAGGTGGTCTTCAGAGCGTGAGAGCTTCTCCACCTCAGAGCTTCTCTTCATCAGCTCAGAGATTTCCTGTTCCAGCCCTTTGATGAAGTCTTCAGCCTGTTTCTCTGTCGTTCTTTGCTTCTCTTCAATCGTCTCAATGAGCTCATTCAGGCTTCTCTCAACAGACTCCTTCAGAGCGGTGAAGACCTGAACACCTTCTGCTTTCTCTCTGTCTGCATTTCCTTTGCTGAAGTTGATTGATCGTTCCATCTCTTCAATCTTCAGTCGTCTCTTCTGGATCATCTGCTGAATTTCAGCCTCTGTCTTCCCCAGCTCTGCCTTCTTTCCTTCATATTCTTCTTTCAGAGGAACAAACTCATGTGTCTTGTGTTCTAAAACAGAGCAGAGCATGCAGACACATGTCTGGTCGGTCTTACAGAACAGCTCCAGAGGTTTATCGTGCTTCATACACATCCTGTCTTCCAGGTTCTCCACAGGGTCCATCAGCTGATGTCTTTTCAGGCCTGACTTTGTCAGATGAGGCTCCAGGTGAGTCTCACAGTAGGAGGTCAGACACACCAGACAGGACTTCAGGGCCTTCAGTTTGGTTCCAGTACAGACGTCACAGGGAACTTCTCCTGGTTTGGCAGCTTGTTGCTCTGAGCTGCTGCTGCTGGCTTTCTGTTGAGCTTCCTGTCTGAACTGAGAAACCATCTCAGAGATGAAAGTGTTGACGTGAAGCTCAGGTCTTGTGTTGAAAACCTTTTTACACATGGGACACAGGTACTGGTCATTACTGTTCCAGTGTTCAGTGATGCAGTTTTTGCAGAAGTTGTGTCCACATGGTGTGGTGACTGGATCAGTGAACACATCCAGACAGATGGAGCACAGAAACTGATCTTCAGATAGCAGACAGCTGGCAGCAGACATATCTACACACTGAGTGTGAAAAACAAAAGACACAATTTGTCTAAATTAAATTTCCATTATTTGTTCAAAAAGAAATAAAGATAATTACTGTTGTATTAAGTATAACATGTGATATTAGGTGAAGTAATATTGAATTATATTTCTGTTATTGATCGGGATGGGAACACGTGAACGGAGTCGTGAGCAACCGTGATCATTGAAGTCGTGCTGACAGCTCAAACAGTTATCCACAAGGCTGCATGGTGAGTTTAAAGTTCTTGTTTACTTTGATGACGTGTTTTATGTGAGCTGGTTTGCACAAACACAGTAAGAGACTGTCATCTGCAGCTCTTTATCTAACAGCTCATTGTGGCTGTTTCTGCTTGTACTATTCTTCCATACAATCTTTAAAATGAACCACTGACAACATAACACAGAATATGTCCATATCTTGTTGTGTGGACCAACTGTTATTGAAGAATAGCACTGCTAACAAAGCTCTGCTAACTTGGTGACAAACACCTTTTATTACCTGCAGCTGCTTCACAATAAAAGCTGCTGCTTGTTGGTAGAAAGCTTTTAATGTGAAACAGCTACAGGAAATAGAATGCAGTGTGTCTGTAGGAAGTGATCAGTAAATAGTAATAAGACCAGGAAGGTTGGAGTGAAGCTGAACTCCAAACCACAGAGATTCAGTTACAAGTTACAAAAGTCCTGAGAACTGACACAGAGAGACTGTTTAAAAAACAATTAAAGTTGTTTCACTGAATCTGTGTAAAAACATCTTTAGTTATATTGTCACTAATTTCACAAGTGTCAGTATGAAATGCAAAGAGTGGAACTTCCTGTCTGCTGTGTTAAAGCTGGTTGTTGAAACATTAAATATGATCAGTTGTACTCACCAGTGTTTGGCAGAGACTCTGTTGTGTTGTTGAGAAAGACTTGATGAACTCAGTTTAATTTTTATTTGGACAGAAGTGGAGAGACTCGACTGCAGCTCTGCTGTCGCTCTGACAAACTTTTAGTTTAATTTGTGGAGAATGTCAGTGAACCTGTCTGTCATGTCTCTCCAGTGTTGCTCCTCCTCTTACTGCAGCTCTGATTGTGAGTTTGTTTCCTCCTTCTGATTTACAGGATTATTGTGAAATATCATGGAGCAAAAGTGGCAATGTAAATAACAGGTGGGGAGCAGATTCTGCTTTATAAAGGATTTCAGGTAAATATCAGCTTAGTATTTACAGTGTTTCCCCTATTATAGTACAACAAGAAACACCGCCAGGTCAAAAAATAATTTTTTAAATGCCAAATATCCATTCATTTGGAAATCAACAGTGTTTGGGAGCCTCTGAGCAGCGCTGTTTCGAAACGTGAGTCAACGTCTGTGTTGTTTCCTGGGAAACTGCAGGTAGTGTAACTCCTTTTCAGGAAGGGTCTGTAAGTGAGTGAGTGGTTAAGCGAGAGAGTGAGTGTCAGAAAAGTGACGGTGAATGCGAGGGAAGCAGTGAAAAATGTTATCAGTAAGTTGTCAATCTGACAGTAAATGTACAGAACAGACTACAGTGTGTCAGTTAATAAATGCTGCAGCTTGTCAAGACCAAGAAAAGTCACATCTGTTGTTTCCCCAACAGCTGGAAAAGTGAAGGGGTTAGCTCAGACTCAACCTTGAGGAAACACTGATATAAATTCTGATCGGACTGTCCTAAATGTTTATGGTGAGGGGTGTAACTTAAAGGACGGGTTCACTATTTTTCAAGTGTGTCTTGAACCAACAGTCAGGTGTCCTTATGAACAGTGAAAGAGGCTTTATAGCGTCCATATCATTAATTCATCACATGGACTGTAAACCATCGTCGGCAGTGATATCTCAGAAATATAATCAATGATTAGTTTGTAGCGCTCATATCCAAACCGACTGTACAAGGTGTGCCACAACTAAGGATGAAATATAAGAATGATAACATTAAACACAAATATCATTAATCAATGTTAACTTAAAATGTGCTTTTGATTGGCATTTTACAAATATGTGTGTAAACGCCAGTGCCATGTCAGTGCAGCTGGTTATCAACCTAAACAAACAATGTTTTACTAAAAGATTCCGTTTCTCACCTTATATTTCATCTCCACCTCATCACATCACCAGATCGCTTAGGACAAACATGTGTACACCCGGTCTAAAGGATGCGTGAGGTGCGCACATTCTCATCGCACATTCTGTTCATTAATACCAGTTTATGTGCGGGAAATGGCGTATGCCTGGTTTTTGTCTGTACGTATTGTTTATGCATCTGGCCCCTGCTGTTTAAGGAAATACTGAGTCTTTAAATATATACGTTTTTGAATTTTTTTTAAAGATTTACGTCTTAGTAACAACCAACGAGCTTGGAGCTGAGAGCTACAGACAGTAGCAAGGCACGTGATGTGTGAGTGGTCCCGCCGATTCTGGTGGAGCTGGGATGGCTGTCTAGAGATCACTAGGTCTAATGTGTGGCCATGTTTGTGAGTTGGCCCAGCAGTATGTTGTATGAAATCAAAAGAGTGTAACAGTTGCAAAAAGCCCATAGCAATGCAGTCGTTATCGATATGCAAATTAAAATGACCAGTTATAAGAATCCTCTCATGGTTAGTAAAACAGACTGAAAGTAGTTCAGAGATGTCTGTTAAAAATGAGGCTGTATACTAAGATATTAATCAGCAGCACCGAAGTTTGACTTTCCAGTAACATTGCCTGGTATTCAAAAGATGAATAGCTACCAAGACTCAGTTTCTTGCACTTAAAAATGTCTGAAAAAATTGCAGCCAGTCCTCCTCCTCGCTTCCCTTCATGGATTGAGTGAATAAAAGTCCCATCTGAATTTAAAGATGTTTCAGTGAGGAAAATTAAATCTAATTTGTGTTCAATGATAAAATCATTTTTAAAAAAAGGTCTTATTAGTAAGTGCCCGGATGTTTAAGAGAGCCATGTTTAGTTTCTTTTTATGTGCATCTTATTGGCTGGGCTGCAATTTTTTAGGGGTACAAAAATCAGGTTAGACCTTCTCTTCAAATTACCTAGAGTGACAATGCATTTGGGATGAAAACTGTTTTTCCTTATCCTGGTTAAAATGGGAATGATGATGAGATTGGAACATCTCTTAGCTGGTTTTGGGGTCCATCAGAGCGTAGGGAGGTGGCAGTAGGGACTCCCAATCGCCACTCAGTCCAGTGGAGAGATGAGTTGAGCCATTTGGTTATGGATGAGTAGCTGGGAAACAGAAACTCACAAGGGGAGCCAGTACAGGGCTAAAAGTGCAGAATTATAGTTAAGTGACCAGTTGTGGTGGGTAGCAGCTGCTAGCAGGGAGGGCACAGACACTTACACGCAGGGGCTTCAAGCCGGAGCCCACAGTGTTGATCTGGTATTTAGCACAGGTGACCCATAGAAAAAGGCTTCAAGCATCGGAACTTACCAACACAGGTCCAACAAGTGGACCCGCTGCATAAATTCGGCTACAGTTAGTAGTTGTGGCTTCTTGATGTTCGGTATCTGGAGTTCTGGTGGCTAATGGTAGTTGGCTCCCATGAAAAAACAAGCTGGTTTGTACAAGGCTTGGCAGGCTGATCCGACCAGGAGACATACAACTTAAAATTGCTTAAAAACCATGCTTTCCAGGATATCCATGTTTTTCATGCTTTATGTATTTTTATTTTTATTTTATATTTATTTATTCATTTGTGGGACAGGTTGCAACAGTTAAAAATATTTGACTAAATGAAATGAACCATGTTTTAAGGTGATACAAAGCACTGATGGATGTTTTTAATTGAAATATTGGTTATTGTACAATTGACATAAAGTTTAACAATGTGCAGCAATAAAAAACATTTGGATAATTTACCTCAGTAGAAAACAAGCCTCTCAATAGATTGTAGGTCAAACAAGTGAAAAACAATAATCAGTGCAGAGAGAAAATATTGAAGCATGATGATACAAAGCTGCATATGTAGATTAATAAGTGTTTGTTAAAGAAAGCAGAAAAATATCAATCTTATCATTATTCAAACAAATTGGCCAAAGTGGGCAGTAACTAAACAAACCTTAAAAAAGAAAATCCATTATACACATTATACATATATTCTATTAATCAACTGTAGAGCTGCAACTAATGATTATTTTCATTAACAATTAACCTTGTTTTAACCTGTTTTTGAATCATTATTTACTCTATAAAATTTCAGAAAATAGTGAAAATATTCATCACAGTTTCTAAGAGTTCAAGGTGTCTTTGAATGTTTTGTCTGACCAACAGTCCAAAACCCAAAAATATTCAAGTTACCATCATATAGAGCAGAGAGTAGCAGCAAAACCTCACATTTAAAAAGATGGAGCCTGAGAATGTTTGTCTGACAAATAATTTCAATGATTATCAATCAATCAATTCATTTTCTACTGTTCCATTGTCATTAAGTGTTTCAACACTTATTACAGCCTGTAAAATATTTACACATATTCTGTGGAGTCATGGTCTCGGCCGAACTCTACAATGAAGCTTTATGACACTGTGAAATATTTACACTTTGTTTTCTGTGGTTTCACTTCAAATTGAAAGTTTTGTTTTTTTGGAAACTTTGTGTTTTTGACTAGAAATGAAACTAAAGTTCTGTGGATTTGATCATATGTTTAAATAGAGATTTAATTTTAGATAGAAATCCTAGTTTGTGGCTTTTTTTCTCATAATAAACAAGAATGTGTTTGTATATTTACTCTCTTCAAAAACAAAGACACATTTATGACATAAAACAGGTGATTACTCTACTCAGTTTGATTGACAGGACAGATGATCAGAGGAGTGAAGTTTTTACCACCAAAATTAGGAGAGGGACTGAAGTATGGGTAGAGTTTCTCAGTGAAGGAGCAGCCAGTAAAGGAGTAGATAAGAGCTGCAGCATCTACGTCATAAAAGGAGACCAGACCCTCCTCATAATCCACAAACACCCCCACCTTCTGAGGCTTAGACTTCAGAGAGAGATGGACTGAAGGGCCAGCAAAAGCTTTGTACTCATTTCCATTTCTCAACCATATAGTCCAGTAACCATCCTGAGGTCTAGCTGTTATTCTTCCCTTCCTGTTGATGGACTCTCTGGCCACTCCTAAATCCCAGTCAGTCTTCCCTTTAACCTGAACCTCAAAGTAAAATCTGCCTGAAGAGAAACTCTGCTTTCCTAAAACATTTACATAACGTGTAAATCTCTCTGGGAGATTCTTCCTCACGTCACTATCATTTACTTGTTTCTCATCATCAGACAGGATGAGATCAGGATGTGCTGTATCAGGATCAAGAGTCACGTCCACTGCATACTGCTGGACCCTCTTCAGCTCAACCTCAGCGAGCAGCTTCTTCATCTCTTTACTGAGCGTCTCCTCCAGCTGAGCCACAGCTCTCACCATAGTCCCCTCATATGATGGTGGACAGATGGTGACCTCTGTCCAGTCTTTGGTGGGTGGAGCAGCTTTCAGGGACGGGAAGTTTTGGAGGAGGTGGAGGTGGTCTTCAGAGCATGAGAGCTTCTCCACCTCAGAGCTTCTCTTCATCAGCTCAAAGATTTCCTGTTCCAGCTATTTGATGAAGTCTTCAGCCTGTTTCTCTGTCGTTCTTAGCCTCTCTTCAATCGTCTCAATGAGCTTATTCAGGCTTCTCTCAACAGACTTCATCAGAGTGGTGAGTGGTGAGTGCATCTTCCTTACTGAGGTCAACCGAGTGTTTGATCTCTTGAATCTTCAGCTGATGTCTTTTCAGACGTGAAGCTGTCAGATGAGGCTCCAGGTGAGTCTCACATTAGGAGGCCAGACACACCAGACAGGACTTCAGGGCCTTCAGTTTGGTTCCAGTACAGACGTCACAGGGAACTTCTCCTGGTTTGGCAGCTTGTTGCTCTGAGCTGCTGCTGCTTGCTTTCTGTTGAGCTTCCTGTCTGAACTGAGAAACCATCTCAGTGAGCAATGTGTTGATGTGAAGCTCAGGTTATGTGTAGAAAACCTTATTACACATCAGACACAGGTACTGGCCATTACTGTTCCAGTGTTCAGTGATGCAGTTTTTGCAGAAGTTGTGTCCACATGGTGTGGTGACTGGATCAGTGAACACATCCAGACAGATGGAGCACAGAAACTGATCTTCAGATAGCAGACAGCTAGCAGCAGACATATCTACATATGTAGTGTGAAAAAAGACACATTCTGTTTAAAATTAAATTTCCATTATTTTTTTCAAAAAGAAATAAGGATAATTACTGTTGTATTACACTATTATATTTCTTGTGTTTGTTTCTTTCTTTCTTATTATTCCGCCACTTCAGACCTAAATTTGACCCCCTAAACATGCTCAAAAACTGATCAAATTTGGCACGCACATCAGGTCTGGTGAAAAATTTGATAAAATGTAAAAATTAATCCCCAAAGTGCCAAAATGTGCCCTCTAGCGCCACCTATGTAACTAAAATGGCCACCACGGCCCATAGAAATGTCATACAGAAATTAAACCAAAACTCAATTATTCGTCTCATCAAGACCTACAAATCATATGCTGACACCCCTTACCTAAATCCAACAGGAAGTCCGCAATTAGCCTGTCAATATAAGACTTTGCCTCAATTTTGGCCCCAGAACAAACGCTATCTCCTCCGAGGGTGTTAATGGTATCAATTTCAAACTTTGATACATGACTTATGACACTGTGCTAAAGATCATATTTTTTTGTAGGAAATTTCGTTGCGAATCCATTGATACAGGTTTGAAAGTGGTCAGACTTATAGTTTAGACGTCACAAGCCTCAGTTTGACATAAAGTCCATGCCCATAGATTGCCTCCCCATTGGTTTACATTGTAAGGTGTGATATGGCACTGCAACTTTCAGGGCTTATAAAATCTAAACCATTTGAGTTATTACAAAGTTTTTAACAACTTTTGTTCAGCACAGTGTCATAAGTCATGGATCAAAGTTTGAAGCCAATACCATTAATGCCATCGGAGGACATAGCATTTGTACGGGGTCTAAAATTGGTGCAAAGTCGTACTTTGATGGGCTTATTGCGGACTTTCTGTTGGATTTAGGTCAGGGCTGTCAGTGTATGATTTGTAGGTCTTGATGAGATGAATAATTGAGTTTTGGTTCAATCTTTCTACAACATTCCTCTGGGCTGTGGCGGCCATATTAGTGACATAGGTGGCGCTAGAGAGCACATTTTGGCACTTTGGGGGTTAATTTTTACATTTTATCAAATTTTTCACCAGACCTGATGTGTGTGCCAAATTTGGTGAGTTTTTGAGCATGTTTAAGGGGTCAAATTTAGGTCTGAAGTGGCGGAATAATAAGAAACAAACAAACAAATACACAAAATACAATAGTGCCTCGTGCCTCCTCGCACGTCGGGCAGCGGTGCGATCGAAGGGCTTCTGTCATGGGCATGTAGGTGTCTTAAGACCCAGGCTGTTTTCAGACAGTGCAAGACGGAGATAAAGATCACTTCCTTTGTCCACTGTTTTGCCTGCTGCTGGGGCTGCTTCCCTGAAATTTCGTAGGGGGTGCTATTCAGCCAGTTTGCATCACTGATGGAATATTGTCATGTAGATGTGTCCAGGCCGGGACTCTTATCAAACATGTAAAGTTTGGTGCAGACTGGAGCATTTACAATAAAGTTATAGCAACTTCCTCTGTCATGGCGAAGCGTCAAATCTCAACGGTGTGAGGATGAGAATTTTCTGCAGGGTGAGACATGTCTGTCTTGCTCACACCTGTGTCATCGAAATCATGCAAGTTTTGGGCCCATTCACTTGAATTTCAATTAGTAAATTGAAAACTCTTGATGAGTTTCTGTGTAAAACAAATTAATTTTCTAATTTTCATCAACTCTATTTTTAGAAAAAGAAAGACTTTTGACCCACATGACCTAGTCAAAGTTTGATTGAAATGTGTACTGTCAGGTGTGTAGAGACAATAAGTAACTGCAGCTGGACACAGAAAAAGTTTTGGAAAGGGATTAACTTCCACTCAGAAAAGGGATTGGATATGTAAAGTGACTGAAGGTAAGTTAAAGAAAACAAAGGCAATGAACTTATACACAAAACATTTATTAGTAAAAGACTAACCTAACAATAACACAAAACAACACTCACTAAACAAACAATGACGCTACACTGAATCAATGAATGCAGAACCAGAGTTTGTCAGAAAAGGGGGTGCAACAGATGAACAAACACAGACTGACTAGTGACCATCACTGGAAGCAGCTGGTAAACTGGGGTGGCAAATTTAAAATTCAATTCTAAGCAGATTAAGCTTTTTGAATTCACTCGGTTAGCAGAGCAGAAGTGCGCTACTTGCGTGTCCGTGGGCTGGTAGCTGCTGAGTGAGATGATGCCGTTAGGATGGATGAGAAGGTGTTGCCGCCGCATAGAGTGGAGATGAAGAATTGTCAGCTGAAGTTGGTCTCAACAGAGAGAAAGAATGGGACTTCATACCAGTAACAAAAAGAATCCAACTATTGCATTCCAGTGATGGTCTTTTATAGGTACAGTAAGGTAAGGGACTTCAAAGAAGCATCTGACCAATCAGAGGACTGCTGACCCCCAGGGGTGGTATCTTTGTTTGACCCCCCCCTCTGAGGACATGGCATCCACTGGAGGTCAGATAATGTGTCTTACTTTAAAACAACTTCTCAAAAACTGTAACTTTTTACCAAACAACTACCATGACTAAAAATCTAATGTTCTTATGCTTAGGAGATTACAATGCTACCAAACAGCACATGTTTATCTCTAGTGGTTATTGAGATATTATTTACCAGATTTTAATACACATACAACTGAGAGAACTATGTTAATAATACTAATAACCACTAATTATTGTAAATTTCTAACATAGTTATAGACACAGATGTACACATTCAAACAATAAGGAAAGAATTAAGGCAATGGCATTGTAGCCTTTTTAAAAGCATGCAGGTATATCTGGCAATAGTCTCTTGATTTGGGACAAAAGGGGAAAAAGAGAAACAATCAGAAAGAGGGGGAGTTGTGATCGTCTGTGGGGAGTGTCCCAGGATGAGAGGGGGAGTTGCTGTGCAACAATGTGTTCAGACACACACATTTCAACACGGCAGGTCCATCCTTAGTCCCAACAACGGTGTTGTTGGACATTTTGTTGAACATTTTTATTCCACTTTTTCTTATGAGATTCCATGCAGGCTGGAGGTAATTCCTAGAATTGCAAATACCAGACACAGTAGGCCTCCAATGTCTTATCTTTGGCGGTGCCTGTGTATCCCCAAACCTGACTCTTCAGAGTCGTTAGCAGTCCCTTGCCAATCCTGTCCTGATGTCTGCTTAATCCAGGAGGGCTTTGATCTACCTAAACTGTAGATATGGCCTTTGCTTGGCATTTGTCCTCACATTTAAAAAGATGGAGCCTGAGAATGTTTGTCTGACAAATAATTTAAATGATTATCAATCAATCAATTCATTTCTTGTTGTTCTGTTGTCATTAAGTGTTTCAGCACTTATTACAGCCTGTAAAATACTGACACATATTCTGTGGAGTCATGGTCTCGGCCGAACTCTACAATGAAGCTTTATGACACTGTGAAATATTCACACTTTGTTTTCTGTGGTTTCACTTCAAACTGAAAGTTTTGTTTTTTGTTTTTGACTAGAAATGAAACTAAAGTTCTGTGGATTTGATCAGATGTTTAAATAGAGATTTAATTTTAGATAGAAATCCTAGTTTGTGTTTTTTCTCATAATAAACAAGAATGTGTTTGTATATTTACTCTCTTCAAAAACAAAGACACATTTATGACATAAAACAGGTGATTACTCTACTCAGTTTGATTGACAGGGCAGATGATCAGAGGGGCGGAGTTTTTACCACCATCATTATGACAGGGACTGAAGTATGGGTAGAGTTTCTCAGTGAAGGAGCAGCCAGTAAAGGAGTAGATAAGAGCTGCAGCATCTATGTCATAAAAGGAGACCAGACCCTCCTCATAATCCACAAACACCCCCACCTTCTGAGGCTGAGACTGCAGAGAGAGAACGACTGGAGGGTCATTACGAGCACTGTACTCATTTCCATTTCTCAAACATATACACCAGTAACCATCCTGAGGTGTCAGTGTGATTTTTCCCTTCCTGTTGATGGACTCTCTGGCCACTCCTAAAGCCCAGTCAGTCTTCCCTTTAACCTGAACCTCAAAGTAAAATCTGCCTGAAGAGAAACTCTGCTTTCCTAAAACACTAATACAAGGAGAAAATCTCTCTGGGTTGTCTGGGAGATTCTTCATCACATTACCATGATTTACTTGTTTCTCATCATCAGACAGGATGACTTTAGGATGTGCTGTATCAGGATCAAGAGTCACATCCACTGCATACTGCTGGACCCTTTTCAGCTCAGCCTCACCGAGCAGCTTCTTCATCTCTTTACTGAGCGTCTCCTCCAGCTGAGCCACAGCTCTCACCACAGTCCCCTCATATGATGGTGGACAGACGCTGACCTCTGTCCAGTCTTTGGTGGGTGGAGCAGCTTTCAGGGATGGGAAGTTTTGGAGGAGGTGGAGGTGGTCTTCAGAGCGTGAGAGCTGCTTCACCTCAGATCTTCTCTTCATCAGCTCAGAGATTTCCTGTTCCAACTCTTTGATGAAGTCTTCAGCCTGTCTCTCTGTCGTTCTTTGCTTCTCTTCAATCATCTCAATGAGCTCATTCAGGCTTCTCTCAACAGACTCCATCAGAGCGATGAAGACCTGAACACCTTCTGCTTTCTCTCTGTCTGCATCTTCCTTACTGAGGTCAACTGAGTGTTTGATCTCTTGAATCTTCAGTCGTCTCTTCTGGATCATCTGCTGAATTTCAGCCTCTGTCTTCCCCAGCTCTGCCTTCTTTCCTTCATATTCTTCTTTCAGAGGAACAAACTCATGTGTCTTGTGGTCTAAAATAGGGCAGAGAACACAGACACATGTCTGGTCGGTCTTACAGAACAGCTCCAGAGGTTTATCGTGCTTCATACACATCCTGTCTTCCAGGTTCTCCACAGGGTCCATCAGCTGATGTCTTTTCAGGCCTGAAACTGTCAGATGAGGCTCCAGGTGAGTCTCACAGTAGGAGGTCAGACACACCAGACAGGACTTCAGGGCCTTCAGTTTGGTTCCAGTACAGACGTCACAGGGAACTTCTCCTGATTTGGCAGCTTGTTGCTTTGAGCTGCTGCTGCTGGCTTTCTGTTGAGCTTCCTGTCTGAACTGAGAAACCATCTCAGAGATGAAAGTATTCACCTTCAACTTAGGTCTTGTGTAGAAAACCTCTTTACACATTGGACACAGGTACTGGTCATTACTGTTCCAGTGTTCAGTGATGCAGTTTTTGCAGAAGTTGTGTCCACATGATGTGGTGACTGGATCAGTGAACACATACAGACAGATGGAGCACAGAAACTGATCTTCAGATCGCAGACAGCTGGCAGCAGACATATCTACACACTGAGTGTGAAAAACAAAAGACACAATTTGTTTAAATTAAATTTCCATTATTTGTTCAAAAAGAAATAAAGATAATTACTGTTGTATTAAGTGTAACATGTGATATTAGGTAAAGTAATTTTGAATTATATTTCCGTTTTTGATCGGGATGGGAACACGTGAACGGAGTCGTGAGCAACCGTGATCATTGAAGTTGTGCTGGCAGCTCAAACAGTTATCCACAAGGCTGCATGGTGAGTTTAAAGTCGTTGTTTACTTTGATGACGTGTTTTATGTGAGCTGGTTTACACAAACACAGTAAGAGACTGTCATCTGCAGCTCTTTATCTAACAGCTCATTGTGGCTGTTTCTGCTTGTACTATTCTTCCATACAATCTTTAAAATGAACCACTGACAACATAACACAGAATATGTCCATATCTTGTTGTGTAGACCAACTGTTATTGAAGAATAGCACTGCTAACAAAGCTCTGCTAACTTGGTGACAAACACATTTTATTACCTGCAGCTGCTTCACAATAAAAGCTGCTGCTTGTTGGTAGAAAGCTTTTAATGTGAAACAGCTACAGGAAATAGAATGCAGTGTGTCTGTAGGAAGTGATCAGTAAATAGTAATAAGACCAGGAAGGTTGGAGTGAAGCTGAACTCCAAACCACAGAGATTCAGTTACAAGTTACAAAAGTCCTGAGAACTGACACAGAGAGACTGTTTAAAAAACAATTAAAGTTGTTTCACTGAATCTGTGTAAAAACATCTTTAGTTATATTGTCACTAATTTCACAAGTGTCAGTATGAAATGAAAAGAGTGGAACTTCCTGTCTGCTGTGTTAAAGCTGGTTGTTGAAACATTAAATATGATCAGTTGTACTCACCAGTGTTTGGCAGAGACTCTGCTGTGTTGTTGAGAAAGACTTGATGAACTCAGTTTAATTTTTATTTGGACAGAAGTGGAGAGACTCGACTGCAGCTCTGCTGTCGCTCTGACAAACTTTTAGTTTAATTTGTGGAGAATGTCAGTGAACCTGTCTGTCATGTCTCTCCAGTGTTGCTCCTCCTCTTACTGCAGCTCTGACTGTGAGTTTGTTTCCTCCTTCTGATTTACAGGATTATTGTGAAATATCATGGAGCAAAAGTGGCAATGTAAATAACAGATGGGGAGCAGATTCTGCTTTATAAAGGATTTCAGGTAAATATCAGCTTAGTATTTACAGTGTTTCCCCTATTATAGTACAACGAGAAACACCGCCAGGTCAAAAAATAATTTTTTAAATGCCAAATATCCATTCATTTGGAAATCAACAGTGTTTGGGAGTCTCTGAGCAGCGCTGTTTCGAAATGTGAGTCAACGTCTGTGTTGTTGCCTGGGAAACTGCAGGTAGTGTAACTCCTTTTCAGGAAGGGCACATAAGTGAGTGAGTGGTTAGAAAAGTGACGGTGAATACAAGGGAAGCAGTGAAAAAGGTTATCAGTAAGTTGTCAATCTGACAGTAAATGTACAGAAGAGACTACAGTATGTCAGTTAATAAATGCTGCAACTTGTCAAGACCAAGAAAAGTCACGTGTGTTGTTTCCCCAACAGCTGGAAAAGTGAAGGGGTTAGCTCAGACTCAACCTAGAGGAAACACTGATATAAATCCTGATCGGACTGTTCTAAATATTTATGGTGAGGGGTGTAACTTAAAGGACGGGTTCACTATTTTTCAAGTGTGTCTTAAACGAGCAGTCAGGTGTCCTTATGAACAGTGAAAGAGGCTTTATAGCGTCCATATCATTAATTCATCACATGGACTGTAAACCATCGTCGGCAGTGATATCTCAGAAATATAATCAATGATTAGTTTGTAGCGCTCATATCCAAACCGACTGTACAAGGTGTGCCACAACTAAGAAAGAAATATAAGAATGATAACATTAAACACAAATGTTATTAATCAATGTTAACTTAAAATGTGCTTTTGATTGGCATTTTACAAATATGTGTGTAAACACCAGTGCCATGTCAGTGCAGCTGGTTATTAACCTAAACAAACAATGTTTTACTAAAAGATTCCGTTTCTCACCTTATATTTCATCTCCACCTCATCACATCACCAGATCGCTTAGGACAAACATGTGTACACCCGGTCTAAAGGATGCGTGAGGTGCCCACATTCTCATCGCACATTCTGTTTATTAATACCAGTTTAAGTGCGGGAAATGGCGTATGCCTGGTTTTTGTCTGTACATATTGTTTATGCATCTGGTCCCTGCTGTTTAAGGAAATACTGAGCCTTTAAATATATACATTTGTGAATTTTTAAAGATTTACGTCTTAGTAACAACCAACGAGCTTGGAGCTGAGAGCTACAGACAGTAGCAAGGCACGTGATGTGTGAGTGGTCCCGCCGATTCTGGTGGAGCTGGGATGGCTGTCTAGAGATCACTAGGTGTAATGTGTGGCCATGTTTGTGAGTTGGCCCAGCAGTATGTTGTATGAAATCAAAAGAGTGTAACAGTTGCAAAAAGCCCATAGCAATGCAGTCGTTATCGATATGCAAATTAAAATGACCAGTTATAAGAATCCTCTCATGGTTAGTAAAACAGACTGAAAGTAGTTCAGAGTTGTCTGTTAAAAATGAGGCTGTATACTTAGATATTAATCAGCAGCACCGAAGTTTGACTTTCCAGTAACATTGCCTGGTATTCAAAAGATGAATAGCTACCAAGACTCAGTTTCTTGCACTTAAAAATGTCTGAAAAAATTGCAGCCAGTCCTCCTCCTCGCTTCCCTTCATGGATTGAGTGAATAAAAGTGTAGTTTGAAAGGGAATGCTTCAATTAAGAGAGAGGTCCCATCTGAATTTAAAGATGTTTCAGTGAGAAAAATTAAATCTAATTTGTGTTCAATGATAAAATCATTTTTTAAAAAAGGTCTTATTAGTAAGTGCCCGGATGTTTAAGAGAGCCATGTTTAGTTTCTTTTTATGTGCATCTTATTGGCTGGGCTGCAATTTTTTAGGGGTACAAAAATCAGGTTAGACCTTCTCTTCAAATTACCTAGAGTGACAGTGCATTTGGGATGAAAACTGTTTTTCCTTATCCTGGTTAAAATGGGAATGATGATGAGATTGGAGCATCTCTTAGGTGTGTACATGCAATGGCAGGTAGTCAGTTAGAGTGACAGTTCCCGATTGTATAAAACAAATTGCCAGTCAAAATTTGTGAGTCCAGGCCATTGGGGTGAATACCATCTCAACGGAAGAAGGAAGGGTGATTCCAGAAGAGATTAAAATTGTCAACAAAAGCTTTTTTCTGGGTTGCACAGGTTGAGTGCAGCCTGCTGTGGAAACCTAATGTGTGGCTGAAGTGACCCACGCTGTGGTTAAGTGGGTGGAGAGGACCAGAGATGTAGAGTCGCTTACGATGGATGGAGAGTGAGTCAAGAAGTTTGCTTTAGTCGCGTTTGAGTATTTCTGAGGACTGACTTGGGATGTCATTACACCCAACATGAAGGACAACATGACAGGTGAGTGGATGATGTGCTAAGATGCTGGGGTTGGTGGTGTTGGTGACGGCCTGGGACTTAGGTTGCTTTCATCGGGTGGAGCAGTTAGAGTATTTGTAAAGAGGTAGCGGTCCATCCTGGCAGCGAACTTCACTGCAGGTGCAGCAGGAGTGCAACACCTCACCTAGGATATTGACCTAAACTGGTAAAGATAAAATTATTTTTTTCGAATTTTTGGGGGCAATTTCTGCCCCTCGATCACGGTTTTTAGGGGCATTCTGAGATTTCTTGGGCATTTTTGCCCTTGCCCCCCGCTAATTTCCGACGCTGACTACAACTGTAGTATGGTGTTTTGTTTGTTTGGTTGAATAACTCCACTAATTGTATATATTCCCTTTTTTATTTTTCAGAAGCTGAGAGCCTAAGGTGTTGGGGTTGGTGCTTGTAGGTGGTGGTTCCTCCTTTCTTGTGTGTTGTGTTCATCTGGGTTTGACCCTTCACCATTGTGTGTGTGCACGTGTGATTCAGGGTGACTCTCTTCTGGATGCCTCTCCTTCTCCCCCTCCACTGGTAAGCCTCAGCTCTGAATAATTCCCCTGCCCCTTTTTAATACATGTGTGGATAGTATGTTTAACGGCTAATTTACTCATTTTTGCTATTGTTAAATAAAGAATTATTGATGAATGGAACCATGTCTCCTGCTTCTTAGTATAATGAACTTGATTGGAGAATGATGGAAAATGGCCATAAACATTCAGAAATAGACAAAGAAATCTATCACTACGCCTCTTTAAAGGGGACATATTATGCACATTTCCAAGTCTATATTTTTAATCTGGGACTGGTACTGGAATATCTTTGTCAATTCTGAACCACAGGCTTGGACTCAAATGCAGACACAGACTCAGTATCAGGTCAAAATCAGTCCTTTTAATCAGGAGGTCGGTACACAGGTGATCAGTCAGCGAAGCAACAGTGTCAAAATCAGAAGGCAAAAAGGCAAAAACAGGTCAGGTAACTATCAGGCTCTAAGAAACTCACATAAGGAAAAATGCTGGAACGCTGTCACAAAGGAACAAGACCAACTGGCACAGAAGGAAGGGAACACCAGGGACACTTTTCAATTCGTTAATTCTATGCTTCCTCATGGAGGATTTTCTGAACCTGATCCAAAAAATGCAAGCGGACAATGTGAACAGCCTGTTGAACAACAACAACAACCTCAACACAGAACAGACGGCCATTTGTGACCGTGTGTGAACAATGTAATATCAGTTTGATGGGTAAGTGGCTGTAACTTTGCAAACAGGCTGAAACTCTAGTTTTTGACTTTCAGGGATCATTCTTACATATGTTCACCTCATATTTTGGAACTTTGATCATGTTTAACTTAGACATCCGACATCATAACAGTATAAAAATAACAGAAAATCACATGATATGTCTCCTTTAACGCAAGTCATGCATTTAGAATTTTCTTTTTGCCAGTGGTCTTTCAATAGCTTAAAACGCCCCCTTTATTACTACTGCAGCTATCATTAATTGATCTATACGAGCTGTCAAATATTCTGAATCAGAACAGATTTGAAATTTGCTTCACTCTACATTGTTAAACGTCCTATATATCACTCCACTGAGCTCATCATGATCAAATATAGGTATATTTTACATTGTTTTCTGTGTAAAACATGTTTTTCTCCATACTACATACACAAAAAAAGGGCAGGTAGCTGTGAAATACAAAAAAAGTGAGAGAATTTAATCGGCTCAATATGTGCACTGATATTAAGAACACAGAAAAGGCTCAGATCAGCAGACACTCTGGATTGCTCTTCTACTGGGCTCTTCATACCATCCTAAAAGTCTCAAAGACAATCTACCAGTGGGACAATTCTTAAGCCTGATGTGATCATGTTCCAGCCTAACTGAGTTTATCACCAAATACATGGTTCAGAGGTTTAAGAAGCATGGGTATAGCAAGGTTTTTGGGATGTTCCATCCCATACATATATTGTCTTCTCTGTATCAATAATGTGAACATCCCATTATTGTTTTGTATGATATACAGCATTTTCCTGCTTTTTCTCTATTTCTAGAGACATGTAAGCATAAACCTCTCGATGCTGCCTGAGGAAGAACACCAAGCTTGAAACGCGTTGCAATCCAGAGCTTCTGCTGATTCATGCCTTTTCTGTTCTTTATGTATTCGTGCACATGCTGAGCATATCCAGTTCTCTCACTTTTTTTCTCCTGTACTGTTTTCTGAGTATTTTCACTGACCTGTTTGGGAAGCTTTTTCCACTCTTTTCCGTTTCTGTTTGTCAGACTACATACAGTATGTCGTTTGCAGTAATGATTTGTTTTTCTTTGGAACATGAATGTCAAATGCTGAAAGTTATTTATATGCTGTATTACCGTGTGTCATGTGATCCCATGTGGGATGGACCATTTTTTATGTTATGACATGAAAAAAAGTCAGAATTAATTAAACTTCCAGTTGAACTTACCAAAGGTTATTATACAGTAACCTGAAAGTAATCACTACTGTAATTTTCTACATCTATATAAAACAGACGATGGGAATAAGACCATTACATTTTAATCAACAGTGTAACATTTTAACTTTTACATCACTTATATCTTGTAGCAGTTTAAGTTTTAGACAAAACAGCTAATTTCAAAAAAACATTTTATTTCCTTGAATTTCACTACGACGGACATCCAAAGTCTTGGTACGTCTCGACCAACTCCTCAATGCCCAAACAGGTTGTTCTGTATTCTGCAGTCTGACACTCTGTGTCTGTAGGCCAGTACTCGATCCAGGTTCTCTTACTAAGCACATACTGATACCTGAGGAGAGCAAAGTTAAAAAACATATTGTATGTTCATGTGGTCAGCTACCTGTAGTAATCTAGATTTAACTTTTTGGATTGAAATATGAACAGATGAAAAAGCATGACTCCCTCCCTTCCATAACAGGTAATATAGCAACAAACTAAGCTGCACATGACAGGCAAACCTGATTTTGTGTAGTAAAAATGTTGAAACTGAGATGATGCTATGAGGAGGGTGCACACACACAAAGAACAAACTTACGATTGCCTCTCCTCATCTCTGTGAATATCTTCGGATATGCCCATGATAAGGAAGGTTTTGCCAATTCCCAGATTTAAAGCCTCTCTGCAGTGTGGATAACTGAGGAATGTGCGCTGGGAACCCTCAGGAATCACATCATAAAGTCCTGTAATTACAATGTAGAAGAAGAGAAAGAAGATCTTTTAACAAACAACTCAATCAAAACAATAATAAAAGACAGAGTTTGATGACGTCATGGGATTGTGGGAGTTGCTGTTTTCATTGTTAAACAACCAGCTTTTGTTAAAAACAGTTCGGATTACTCCAGTGTTCATCGTTCAGCATGTTTCTACCAGGAGCTGAATTATCCACAGAGGTCTCTTCCTCTCCAAAACAAATGTACATGGGGATTAAAACAGGCAAAAACATGGAATAAAGCAGTTTCAGTAAATAAATCTTTATTTCTACGACGCTGTTCGGCGGGCACAGGACGTCAGCCGAGCTGCAGCTAACATTTGCTCAGCTTTTGTCTCTGATACCTTAAAACCCAGACATCCAATGACTAAAATACTTCATCCGGTTGAAAGATATAGTTCATAATGGCCGAGATCTACAAAGTTTATTGTAAAAATGTGGCTAAATACTGAATAAAAGTCAATTTATGACAGTTTCTGGCAAACAACCACTACGCTGATGTATCATCTTGCAGGCGTGTACTCTTTAGTGGGCGCCATTGTGGCAGATAAATACAATGTCATACAATGCTGGGTATGAACCATGGGGGTGTACCAGAGTATTTCTTGACCAGGACCAGTAACTTCCTGCAGTCTCCACTAGTTACCTGCCAATGCAAGCTAAACTATCCAGCTGCTGGCTGTAGCTTCCTGAGAGTGGTATCAATCATCTAATCTCACTCTTGGTAAGAAAGCAATTTCCCAAATATTTCCCAAAATGTCAAACTCTCCCCAAATTTCAAATAGTAGTAGTAGTAGTGGCAAAAAATTGTCACCTTCAATTTTAAGGCACTTTAGTTTCGTTTTGAAGGTTCAAAGCAGATAAATACCCACCTTCCTTGATGACTTGCAGTATCTGCATTGTATAAATGTCGGTGGACCCAACGTCTTCAAAGTTTTCCACTCTCACTTTGTAAACTGAGGACAGACAAGTTGCAGATGTTAGCTCACATACTTACTTCCTCGATCTCCCACTAACACAAATGCAGTCCATTTACATTCTCTTACCAAAATCAATAGCGGTCGGTGTCCTCTCACATAGCTTAGCTGTGCGCTGATTGTTGTTGATTTTACCCTTCTTCTGCATACTGCAGTTCTCTGGACACAGACAATGGGCACAAAACAAATACACAACTTATGACCTGATTAAATAAGCACATGTGCATATCTGTGGATAAGTTGATGGGTGAGTACAGCTGTAATCAAAGTCACAACTTAATTTTGTAAGCTCTGAGCACTGCTCTGATCCTATAGGATCCAGCAGGTGCTTGCTGATAACTACAGTAATGTGCAAAGGTTTCAGGCACTTAATATGTTTAAATTCTTATCCATCACATATTACCATCTGGGAGGCAAATGAACGGTCCCAAATTCAACCTGCAGCATGACAATGACTCCAAACATACAGCCAGAGTCACAAAGAGCTATCTTCAGTGAAAAGAACAAGGAGTCCTGCAACAGATGGTCCCCATGGAGCCTAAAACTTTTGTACAGTATTGTATGTTACCTTCAGGTGATTTACAGTAAACCAAATTCCGGGACCATCTCCTTTGCCAGATCTTAAAGGGGCACTTTACTGATTTTATGCATATTTACACATCTGAGGTGCACTACTCAGCTTGTGAAAACACGTCAGCAAGGTTTGACCATTCTTTTTAGCCATATTAGCAATGTCTGTCAGTTGGTCCACTTCTTTGGTTCAGACTGAAATATTCCAACTATTGAATGGATTGCCATGAAATTTGGTACAGACATTAATGTTGCCCTCAGAATGAATTGTAATCAGTTTGGTGATCCCCAGCAGTCTCAGCTATACTTTGTGTTTTAGTGCTTATTAGCAAATATTAATTCTAAATCGCTGCAGTTTACAGACAAAGCAGAATGATCACCCCCCTAAACCACTGATCAAAATATGCTTTACCTCTTTGAAGCACATTGTTCGTGTTGTTTCTTTTAGAAGAATTTTTGGTGTATGGTTTGCTTAGGTATGCTTGCTGTAGACAGATTTTTTCATCCGTGAGACTTCATCCTGCTTACCTTCAGCACATATGCATACATTATTTGTGCAGAGCCTCAAAACCTGTCCAGCTCTTCTCTCCGGATGGTAGAATTTCACACAACGTGTCTCTGCAATGAGAAAGAAAGATATTTAAAAAATGTTTTCTGCCCATTGCTGTACATCACAAAATAATCATAAAATACTTTGAAAATCTAATTATTTCTGCTTATCCATCCTGTTAATTACTCTGAATTTTTATCAGCAGCAAAGAAAAATGAAGCTCATAGAGGCAGCATACAGTATAAGTGTCTTTGAGACTCACGTTCATAGTATTTATAGACAGACACAGCAGCTGGTTGTAAGATGCCCACTTTCAGCGTCTGATGGAGCCTAAAAGTGATCTCCTCTGGATGTTGGTGAGAAACCTGTGGAGAGATGTAAGACAAAGGTGAGACAGATATAAATAGAGAAAGAACAAGGCAGAGAGAAAAGGGGTAGAAGGAGGTAATACTGATGCCTTGCCTTGTCCAGGTAGATGATGAGTGAGCCTCTTTCTGACAGGACTGTGTTCATCTCATATTTTGCAATGATGCGGGCAGGTCCTCTGGACAACTACACACACAAACATACACACAAACATGATTAGACAACTTCCTAGACCATAAAACACATCTTGTTTTCCTAACCCTAAATACTGACTTTTGAACTCTGTGCATATCTGTAAAGACTCTTACTAAGTCAAGGTCGTTTGTGTTAGCGGTGAAGCCCGTTAGCAAGCCAATATCCAAGATTGACATGGTTGCATCGCGCTCCTTGTCCTTAAACCTGCACACAGAAAATGGACAGAGTATTTTTAAAAAAAACCAGAATAAAACACATGGAGAGAATGAAAGTGAGAAAAGTGAAGCATTATTAAATATCCTTACAAGGCCCCTATGAGCTGTTTTTTTTTTCACAGACAGTGGGCTCCCTTAAATGGCTACATGGCTATATTTTATTTAGCACTTTTATCCTATATTTTAGGTTAACTCATTTACCTGTCAGATGGATTTTGTTTACTTTAGTTAATCATTGGTTAGGTGGCGTATTGAAAGTTCCTGTTGGTGGAAATAATATGTTAACTCTCTACCCACACTATGCGCTAAAATGTTGATGAGAGCAGACGTAGAGAAGAGTGTGCAGTGAAATTCTTTGGATATTAAAAAGTGTAAAAAGTTAATAAATGTGTAATGTGTGTCTTGAGGACAGCAGACAAGTGAAGTGACAGAGTGAACAATCCAGGGACCTGCGTGCCGTAGGTTAACTATTCTTTTGTAACGTCTTGGTGAGTTAATTTTTTCTGCTAAGCTAGTGTAGCTAACTCCTGTAGCTGGCATGAGACAGTCAACATGTGGTTCTGCAGGGAGAGTGTGTATGTGCAATGCAGAGTTGTGTGAGAAACATCTATTACATTTTACTGCTGTGAGATATTAGTGTCGACCTTAAGTTAAAGGGAAATTTCTGTGGTGTGAAAAACCTGAGATGTAAAATGTTGCTCACCAAGTACTTTTCCACTGTGTCATAATGGTGTTAATGTGCATAACAGAATAACAATTCTAGTTTCATACTGCTAGTGTGATAAACAATTTTATTTGTGCATAAGGATACAACATAGAAGTGGAAGCACTTAGCTAAATGTTACTTCTATCATAAAAACATAAGGTGTGTCAGTCCATGGTTAACAAAAGAATAAATTCATGTGAAATGTTATTTCTAAAATGTTAAAATGGTTAAAATGTGTGATCATAATTCATGATCGATGTTAAAAAGAGGAGAAACACGGTTCATAAAAGAAGATATTGTACAGTTAAAACTATTGAACTGATTGTTATTATGTTGTAGTGGGATATTGAGAGTTTAATGATGTGTTGATTTATCATAGCCACAGATAATGGAGACATGACCGAGAGTAATTGCCCTGTTGTCATACAGGCTAGGTTATTGAGACTCCCTCAAGATACCGTGCCTTGGACCTTGGATTCTGAATTTGCTCCTTGATGAAGAAGATGGCAAGCCACTATTTGTACTTCATCAACCCGGAGGAAGACACCTTTCCTTCATCCCCTTATGTGGTGGTGTGGTGGGACTGCGATCCCTTTGCTTTTATTAGCGGGTGCACCCAGAACTATAAACTGACCTAAACACTGAATAGACTGACTACAACTAAGGACTGATGAAACTTGAACATAACAAAGAACTGAACTTTGTTACACCATAAGGGACATTGTCTACTGTACATGGTTTATTAAAATTGGTTATTAAAGTTGAATTGCTTTAAGTTATGTCTGTTATTGGTTTTAATAGTATATTTATCTGCTGAAATATGGGTCTGTAGGAGTATTAGTACTTTGAGCAGTGAGTTGCTGAGCAAGTGAGGCTGTGATGAGATGTCTCAGCCCAGAATGATCATTTGGCTTTGGGTCACAGATGTGCAGAGGTCCATTTGGGCTTTTGCTGGCTTCTTGTAAAATGTGTCAGTGGGGATTCAGGCTTGAGTCTCTTGTGATCTTTTGGTTAAATGCAGAATAAACTTTCCTGATTACGCTTTGTGTTTACTCTGGCTTGAAAGAAAACTTCAAATAAAAGACTATGAAAAATATGAAAATGCAAGGTTTAATCTTAAAAAGATCGATAACTGAACATGTTTTAAAAAGGTTTAAAATATGCCCTTACTTAGAAAAAGGAAAGAGAAGTCTTAAAGGGGTAGTTTCTTACTCATGAGGAGGAGGCCAGCTCAAAGAAAAATCTCTGTGAGGCTATTTTATAAGTTTCAATGAGAGTGGAGTAGTTTTGAATGTTTTTTAAACTGAACTAAGCTGAATTACTGATGAATATTCAATTTCTTTGTTCTCAGGGCCTGCATCTTCGGAAATAAGTGAACTTTTGGAAAAAGTCTAATTCTGTGTTTTTACACGCAAAAATCACACTTCAAGTCACTATGACCAAGTATTTCACATTAAAGTTGTAAACACATTCTTTTCATAACGTTCAAGTATTTCATAATATTTTCTGATTAATAACGATCCTGCTGTAATATAATGAATAAAAGAGTTAAAGCAGCAATTCTGTGAGGTGAGAAACAAATATACATTCAACATAGTTATTTCATTACTTCTGTAACAAAGCATTCAAGGTGACTTCCTAGCTAATGTGCTAATCAATATATGATTAAAGTTAGGTCATTTTCAAGTAATATTGCATAGACTATATAAACACCAACAAGTGAGATTATTCAAACCTATATTTCTAAACTTATCAAAAAGATGACAATATGATAAAATGTAAGATGACCAACTTTTTCAACATCTCACCAATATAACATAGTGCACTTATCAAAGTTACTTTATGAATTTTTAAGGTAAACAATTTGACAGGGCCCATATACTGATTAAACGGCTAATTTCACAGTTATTAAGGTTTGGAATATAACAGGAGTTCATTTTGCAGTGTTGCAAAGGAATGTTCCTCTTGAGATTTGTAACCTTGGGATTGTGTAGATAAAAGGGTCTGTGTCCCATTTAAGGTTAACCTCCACTTAGAGGGTTACAGAGGTCAGTTCTGCAGGTGTGATAAGTTAAAAGAATGATGCACTAAAAGGGCCATACAAGCTTAAAAAGGACAGTACACTTAAAATGAAGCAGGAAAAAAGCAGGAATTCATTATGTCAAAAGAGGTTAAAATTTTAAAAGGTCTTTAATTAATTCATTGTTCATTTCATCCTTTATTGTCAGAGGTTCAGCTATAATGGTATTATCAGTGATCCGCAAAGTAGTCTTAATCTACTAGCGTGAGATCGATTGCTTTTGTCTCCACCCACGTATCCAGGGGAACTCGCGGTGTTTTCTTCATTCGAGTAAACGCTCTCACTGAAGAAGCATTACCGTATCACTCTTGTGATTATTTCTCCCCGTTTCAGGTATGTTGTCGGCATTTGACACTATTAAGGTGGTTGTAATAAATTTTCTAATATGTTTGAGTGTCAAGTGAATGTATGTGTAACATTTCAAGTGAGTTAAAGTAAAGTTTGCCGAGTATGGTAAAGTGTCTGGCGAGCTAGCTCCCGCTTGTTAGCAGAGTTCAACCCATAACTACGCCAATTGCTTCCGCCATTTTGTGAATCCAGTTGTCTACATATGCAGATGTATTTTACACAGTTTTTCTATATTGTCTATTTAGTAACTTTTATAAGGTTATGAGAGGTTACTGAGTTACAGCAGTATATTATTTACCAGTAACAGTAGAGAGAATAGGAATTATGTCTCAAAGAAATACTGTATATTTGTGTAACTTGAATAGGGTATGTATGCTACTGTAACCAGCCTGTTAAGCAGGGTAGCCTATGTTTATTTGTAGATTGTGTATATGTTCAATTATTCATTCGGGTAAACGCTCTCACTGAAGAAACATTACCGTATCACTCTTGTGATTATTTCTCCCCGTTTCAGGGGCGTAACACAGGCCGAGGGTTTACTCTTACCAACTTTGGAATCCAGGCAAGATTACTTTAATATAACTAAAGAACAAGCAGTTGTCAAGGCCTGCTGTGAAACTGGTTCATTGTACCTGAAGAAGGTAAAAAAAAAAAAGTTTTTCTTTTGTTAAAAATGTTTTTTTTATGTTTTTCACTGTATCATCTTATTTTCTTACAAAAGAAAAGTTTTAATGTAAGTAATGTCCTTTACCTATCTTCAACCCCTCCCTACGAACTTAGACACTGGTCCAATATCATTTAACTACCCTGTGGACATAGGCGTCGCAGGGGTTACATAACCAAGCGTCCTCAGTGGTTTTGCCATAATCTGTGTCAATTATGAGATTGGCCAGCAGCTGTCCTATGATGACATCATTGATGACTTTGCTGCTAAAACATCTAGTTTAGAAGATGATGATGATGTTAACAATGCTAAGCTAAGTCCCTTAAATTAAAATAAGTTTTTTTTATGTGTAAACAGCAGCATTTGGTCCCATTTATATGCATATGGAATATTGATGGCTGAAGAGAAAAACCTCCTATCTGAATAATGCACTTTTTTGAGAAAACTAAAAACAAACGTGTTGTTTTTTTTCGCAGAATGTTATTTGTTAAGGATACCCAACACATAATACACTGTTTTTGTACTATATTACTACTATATTATTATATTATATGTTAACAATACTGTAATAACTATACAAACATACAGTAAACAATACAGTAAACAATACCACATATCCTTAACAAATAGCATTCTGCAAGAAAACAACAAGTTTTTTTTAACCCTCCTGTTGTCTTCCCGTCAATCATGTAACTTTTGTCCTCCGGAGTCAAAATTGACCCGGGAGGACAAAAGTCCCCAAAAACACCCAAAATTCAATGAAAGTGGTGATCATTACTTTTACTTGCAAAGTGTGTGTTATGGATCCATCCATGTAATTTTCAGGCGATTAGATGAAAGAAATTCATATTTCTGATATAAAAACATTTGAAAACGGGTCAAATTTGACCCGAAGACAACAGGAGGGTTAAACAAGTTTTCTCAAAAAAGTGCATTTTTCAGATAGGAGGTTTTGCTCTTCAGCCATCAATATTCCATATGCATATAAATGGGACCAAATGCTGCTGTTTACACATAAAAAAACTTATTTTAATTTAAGGGACTTAGCTTAGCATTGTTAACATCATCATCATCTTCAAAACTAGATGTTTTAGCAGCAAAGTCATCAATGATGTCATCATAGGACAGCTGCTGGCCAATCTCATAACTGATACAGATTATGGCAAAACCACTGAGGACGCTTGGTTGTGTAACCCCTGCGACGCCTAATGACCACAGGGTAGTTAAATGATATTGGACCAGTGTCTAAGTTCGTAGGGAGGGGTTGAAGATAGGTAAAGGACATTACTTACATTAAAACTTTTCTTTTGTAAGAAAATAAGATGATACAGTGAAAAACATAAAAAAAAACATTTTTAACAAAAGAAAAACTTTTTTTTTTACCTTCTTCAGGTACAATGAACCAGTTTCACAGCAGGCCTTGACAACTGCTTGTTCTTTAGTTGTGTTAAAGTAATCTTGCCTGGATTCCAAAGTTGGTAAGAGTAAACCCTCGGCCTGCAGAACTGACCTTTGTAATCCTCTAAGTGGAGGTTGATCAATGATGCTCTTCTGCCATCGATATGATGCAGCGATGAAATATGATCCAAAATGCTAGAAATGGCCCTTGATTGCAGGCAATTAAAATTATGGTAAAACTGAGAGGAGAGAAATAGAAACAGAGCAGGGAAGAAGTGAAATATTGAAGGACCATAGCTGGCTAGAAAATTATCTGTATAAAGCCATGTTACTGAAACACAAGTCAGTGTTACGTCTTGATTGTACTCACAAAACGTCTATTTTCAGCTTGTATATCTTCTCATCATCTTCCATTCTATCTGGAGGAGCAAACAGTAGATGAGCATTAGTATTTTAAATAGTTTTTCTCATTAAAGAAACATACTTAAAGAAGATAAAAAGCAACAAATAAAGACTAATATATACAGTGGATGAGACAGAGGGCATCAAATTACCTGGGAGGAGCTGCACAGACAGGTTAAACTGTTGACAGTCACTCTCCTTTTCTTTAGGTAGAACGTAATACAGTGACACCATCTGTCACATAGACAAAGGTGCATTTTAATATTGCATTCATTGTGATAAATGAAATTAAATAATCTGGAATTCCAAAGGGACACATCAATACACAACAGATGATCAGAACAAAAATATTATCTTTTACTTACTGTCAGCGTTGCTTCTCCGGTGCCCTCGGCAGTCACTTTCACATCCTGGTTTATATTATCGAACTGTTGGGATTTAATTATGCACACAAACACACACACACGGGTCAGCGGGGAAATACACACAGAAAGCAGAATGCATGATGGTATGATATGTGTGTTTGTACATGATGTGTGTGTGTCTCACTGTAGATGTTCTGGTGATATGGTAGTTGTCCTTGTTGAAGTTGAACTTGTCAGGGAACGACCTGCCTGGCAATAGGATGTCCACATTCAGATCGTACTCTGGTTCTTCTGCATTTGCCCAGTACTCAGCTACAGCCTGATATACTATCATGGTAGCCTGGAGGGAAAAAGAGTGTGGGGTGGGGGGGGGTTGGGGGAAAGAAACTTGAGCCCATTTGACCTGAAAAAAAAGTGCAGTTGATGCACAAATAGTGGTATATGAATATACAGTATCAAGGTTGACAGAGAGGTCTGTGCTACCTGAGTTGATCCATAGCCTCCGCCCACTCTCTGCTGTTTGTTGAACCATCTCACAACAGGTCTGGCATCCTCAAAGGCCTTTATTAACAGAAGGCAAGAAAAGGGTTGAAATCTGTGCGATTGACTGTGTATTTGATTTTTTAAATCTTAATTCTGTTATGGTTAAATTATTTCCTGTCAGTTTCTAAAGTGAACCATAGATTGTTAGATTACCGAATCAGTTTTTCCTATTATTATTATGACACAGTCATCTTGTTGAGACATGAAACTTGTCCGATAGAATCAATCAATCACAATAAAGCATAATGTCTCCTTTATTTTTACATTTGACATTACTGAGAGACAAATTTCACTGACTTTGGTTTCCAGTCAGGGAAACGCCTCTCTTCACCAACCATCTGCCCTTTAAGTGAGCTAATAAGAATGATGACTCTCTTGTGTGTTTTCTGTAACATGACGTGCTGGTGAAACACACATAATTGGGACGTACTCACCTCGACCTTGACCAAAGCCAGAAGAGCATAAGCTGTGGTTTCAAGGGTGTACACCTGTCCCTTAGGTACAGGCCAGTGGGATAACTCTGAAGGAGACACAGACAAATATTTTTTATTGCTGTGCTTTACCTGTGAAAAGCTTAATCAACTATTAAATCTCCAATCCCTAATCTTAAAATATCTAACCTAATCTGTGAAAAATTAAATAAAAAGCCTGACTGATGAGGCCAGTACTGACATTGATATTTGAAAGTTAAATTATCAGATATTTGTCTTTTAATATTAACACCTAACATAACCAAACATTTCTGATAAAGATCAATTAAAACTTCAAAATTCTTATATTCATACTGAGCAGTGGCAGATTGTAACTAAGTGCATTTACTCAAGTACTGTCCATAAATACACATTTGAGGTACTTGTACTTTACTTGAATATTTCCATTTTATGCTACTTTGTATTTCTACTTAATGTTGTTGTTTTTATTATTGAATTATTATTATTATTTTTACTTCACTACAATTCTTTGCCTCTAATAGTTACTGGTTGCTTTTAGATTAAGATTTTACATAAAATATTATATTTTAATATTCTAACTGTCGTTTAAATTGTCTGCTCTTTTCTGTTTAAAATTTGTTATGTACTTTGTGTGAAAGGTGCTATGTAAATAAACTTTATTACTAATATTATTATAATAAAGAAACATATGATTTTATGATGACACTTATATAATATGATGCAGAGTATTAATCTATGATGAGATAAACTACAACATTAAAATGTTCTTACATGTATTTGTTAGCGATAAAAACAAACAGTATAATATAGGCTACCAATAAAATATAACACTCTAAAAGAAGCCAGTCTGCATTATGAATACTTTTACTTTTACTTGAAGTGTATTTAGCTGATAATACTTCTGTACTTTAACTTAAATAACGTTTGTTCTGGTGGACAATCTATGTAAGTGAGATACTACAATAATTGTTGTGTGACAACACCTGGAGAAACAAAGCTGTAGAGGATCTGCCGGTTCAGTTTGCCTTCATTGGCCAGGGCATATGATGTCATGGCAACAGCATATGGGTTGGTGAGGCTAGGCAGAAGCTTCTCCAGGTAGGCAACAGCTTTGTCTATACTGTCTAGCAGACTCTGGACAGTAGAAGAAGATGAGGGAAGGAGGAAGAAGAGAATGGGAGAACAGGCAGACAGGAAAAATGAACACAACAGGCTTTAAAGCAACTAATTCATTTTCAATATCCACTCTGTATGTTAGAGCAGTATTTGAACCTGGGACAAGACTGGATTGTTCCCTCTCTTACCATCTTCTTTGTCTTATGAGCCATACTGAGCCTAGTTACTGAGTTACTGAGTTGGTTACTGTTTGGGTGTGGGGTAATGATGTTATGCATAAACACAAGAGAAAAAGAATGAGGAGTGTGTGTTTATCTGCTCTATTGTAAGCTGCAATTGTTTGCATGTCTGTCTACAGTACTATCTACACTTTGGTGACGCTTTAGATTACAGCCCACAACGTACAGCTTAATTATCTTTTGTACTAATGGTGTACCAGTACAGTGCATACAGATACATATACGTAGGTACAGGGGAACAAGATGTGACGCTATGGAATAAGGGGGCAACAATTAAGGTAGTTATAAAGAACTTAAACTGTAGTTACTTTTTAACTGCTGGGTACCTATTCTATTAGAGTACCTATTCTTCTACAGAGTTCATTATGGTTCAGCTTTTCCAACTTGCTGCCATGGCTTGCCGTGTAACCATAGCAACCACAGAAACCATAGTTAGGGAAGAGCATTGGGAAACAATACAGGAGTTGATTTTACTGGCATCAGAGTTTCCTGAATGGTACACTTATACACTTGGTTGATATTAGCAGCCTGTGGTGTAGCCTACAGGTTGGAAGGATCGGAGGCAGCTGGGAGCCATTGTGGCTGCATTCTGCCCTGCCGATTCAAAACACAGACTATCAATGTTGTTCGTTTGAAAGCAACTTTATAAAACTAGGACTAACTAGCTCTACAGCAAACGTTAGATTAATTATCTACTTTGCCACAGCTGATAAATTTGCTAGCTTGCAAAACTGATGGTCACTGGCTAGAAATGCTTTTGCCTGCTTTTATCTACTTCTGTCTCATAAACTTTCTGCAAATGTTCAATCTGTCACTGTTACCATTAAGTGCATTATCCACCTGTTGTACATTTTCAATTTGTGCATAAAAAAC
The DNA here is from genome assembly GCF_910596095.1 of Thunnus maccoyii. Lineage (NCBI taxonomy): Eukaryota > Metazoa > Chordata > Actinopteri > Scombriformes > Scombridae > Thunnus > Thunnus maccoyii. Next base: position 2,809,510 of record NC_056534.1, on the reverse strand, counting down.
CCTGAAATTTTGAAAGAGTTTTTACATTTGGCTGAGGTGGAAAAGATGGTATATTGATAAAATCAAGATGCAACAAAGTACAATAGCAACCTGAAGCATGTGACTTAAATGTCATTTAAGCTTCTGCTTCATTGAAGAGACAACAAATACCATGTAGACAGATGAGGAGACTATACTGTTCCCCAGATTAATGCATGTGACAAATATAAATGCCATATTTCCATCACATTTCCACATGGTTTTCCATTGTTTGAGGTTTGACTAGCGTTCTTTCAGTTATGTCAGCTTGTTGCACCCTCATCTTCTGCAATGGTTTCATAGCATCAAACTGGAGAATTAGCACCAGTAACTTTGTATCTTGATGTGCCCGATTCCTAACATTTGAAGTCAACAGTAGTTGATGGAAACATGCATTAAGGCATGCATTCTCATCTTCTTTAGCCAATTTTCTGGAAACACGATTAAAATTTGTGCTACACTGAGTATTGTAAACCACATATGTGCCATGCAAGAATGGAAAGCTTGACAGGCTTAGCAACAGTAACTAGGGGAGCAGGGTTTAGCTAGCGGTCAATTGCTTAATGGTGGTTCGGTGACTGCAGAAAGCTTGCTTTCGCTCATCATTAATTTGTAGTCAATGAATGAAAAAATAAAACTGGTGAGGGAAAAAGATGTTTGCACGTGAGGTACTCACATTCACTGTGGCAGCACACAGTGTGCGTGACTCCTGCATAGCAATGAGGCAGAAGGCCGTCATGGAGGCATCTGAATCTGTGCCACGCACATCACCCTACACACACAGACACACAGTTGCCAGAACCATCATCAATATCAACAGCATGAACATCTCTTTGTGCATATACTGTAAGATCATAGTGATGTGATTGTTTTTGTCTCAGTTAGCTATTTTTAGCATCAATTAAAGACTGATGTAACTGAAATCATTGCACGCACAATCATCTCTCCATAGTACACTTTTCCAACTTCTCTAAACCGGCCATCAGGTTGTTGTGTGTTGAGAATTAGAAACTTGACAGCATCACAGATCTTATCTTTTTCCATTGCCACCAGACCGTTGGCCATGGTAAAAACCTTGGTAACATATGCTGTCAGCCTTAGAGAGGAGAGGAGAGGGTGTAAAAGTTTAGTTAAATTTATTTTCACATGAAATACACCCATCCTCACAAAGTTGGAATCTCAGTTAAGTAGGATGAGCAAACATTTACATATGTGTTTATGAATGTTTTGATGCCTCACCACGTGCTACTTTGGTGATGAGCCCAAACAGCAAAAGAACCATCCGACTTACGGTAATGAAGCTCGTTCTGGTAGCCTGCACACAAACAAAACCCACAACCTTTTCACTGACTGCCATTCAATTAATCTTATCCGATGGATGACAATTTGAGAAGTCTTGTGATCCTCGTTTAAAGTGTATAAGGTCATGTTTTTTTTCTGCAATTTATTGATATCATTTCTGCCAGTCAGTAATGTAGAAATCCAACAGATAGAGGTTTTTGTGCTAATTGTTGTATCTATGTGTGCCTACCGGCTTGGATGTGTTTCAGAGCTTCGCCACGTTTCTGAAAGCCCACAGTCTCCCACTGGTTGGTTTTGTCCAAATATGTGGTTGCAATGACAGGCAGGGTCATGTAGATCATGTTCGCCTCTCCATTGCCTGAGGGCTGGATAATCAGACTACCCATTGACGTCCCACTAATGGCGTTCTCCACCAGTTGACTTACTTGCTCTCTCCCTGCATGCACACAGACACACAGAAACCATAACATTATAGACTGACTGGGAGAAACAACCAAACAAACATGTAAAGGTCCCACACAACCAGTGAAGTCATTGCCCATGAGAAGCAACAACAGTAACAGTTTACACCAGTGCAGTTTTTTGTTTGCCCATACAACATTATATCTCACCTGTCACAGAGATCTGTGTTCTAGTAGGTGTGTCTGGAACCAAATCCTTCTTAGGAATTCTACTGTTGATAATTACTTCTTGTTTACCATCTAAAGGGACACACCATGGTCAAGTTGGAGGATTAATTACCAAGTGAAGAAAACATGATATTACTAAATTATTTTGTTGCTCCTATACTGCAGCCATTTTATGAGTAAACTCATCACACAAACCTTTAGGGTCCAGAGTTATGCTTTCTTTAGATTTAACCAGTACGCCTTCAGGCTGGAGAAACAACAGGACAAACATCAGAGAAAATATTGTTGAGTAATCTTTATAGGCTGGTGTGTAGGAAAATACAATGTGGCTTTCTTGTTCAAATATTGCTCTATCTTTCTCAGTCTGTTTTTCTTATTTTCAGTTGCATTTAAAAAGACTGATATACAGAAAACAGTTGTCTTCTAGACATGCATCAAAGTCAATCGAGTGGCTAAATAGGGCAACTGTACAAACTGATTGCAACTGGTTGAAAGCCTCTTACCACCACCCGCAGCATCTTCCGGATTCCATCACTGAGATACGAGTCTTTAACAGCTGCTTTAACCTCAATTGGGTATTGTCCCTCCTTCATGGGAATAATGATAAAGGGTACAGATCGTGTCGTTTCGGGCCCAACTTTAACCTCCTGACGATACTTTCCACGCTTAGAGGCTGAACTGCACACATGCTCTGCCTCAATCAGATCCACACGCACCTTGAAAACAAGACAAAGATGGAGAAAGAAACTGAGGTATGTGCAGTTGATTGAAGATGAGGATCCCCTCCCTGAGTAGAAGATTCTGAAATACTGTATGTTGATTCTTCTGAGCATCTACACATAATTTCTTATCACTTTCAACAGTTTCAGCCACTGTGTTTCCTTATCTATAGAATAACAACAACATTATTTTTTTCTTAAAGGACCAGTGTGTAGGATTTAGTGTCATCTAGTGGTGAGGTTGTAGATCACAACTAGTTGAATACCCCTCCCGCTCCAAGTGTGTAGGAACACCTATGGTGGACACGAAACTCACGAAAAACGCAAAAGGCCCTCTCTAGAGCCAGTGTTTGGTTTGTCTATTCTGGGATACTGCAGAAAAAAAATGTCAGTCTCTGCAGAGGAGGACCTGCTCCCTATGTAGATATATTCCATTTCTGCTAAGCCTGTTCTGCTACTTACCACTGAATTCTACACACTGCACCTTTAAATAGGGATTTGCATGATTATTGATAATAATAATGATCAGTATTAGTTTAAGTCAGTTAACGATGAAGACCCCATTTGAAGAAAATGTCATGCTTTAAACTGTTTCCTAAAAGATCAATTTGATCTTAAGAATGGAAAGGCACACAGCAGATATTGCAGTGAGACATCACAGTTATCACAGACTGGAGAAAGGATTGCTTCTTGCTTTACTTTCATTTATTATCTCTCTTTTTTGCCACATGTTGAATGTCAGTCCAATATTTACTTTTGTTTTTGCCCTTCTGTTTGCAAACTCTCCAGAAAAATAATATGATTTCATCAGCTTCCTGAATGTCCTTAAACACCAGAGCAGAGAAACATAGACTTACTGTGAGATAGTCTGGGCTGTAGTTGTGGAGAATTGCCTGAACTTCTACCTGCTCTCCACGGACAGCAGAGTAAGGCAGCCTGAGATCAATGAAGAAATCCTTCCGGACAATTACCTCTAACGGATCGCCAACACAGATTCCTTAAAGATGGGACGGATTAAAAGAAACACAACAAAACAAGGGATGACAGAAGAAGAAAAACAAGTGTGAGGGATGGAGAGACAGTACAATAGAGGGCTTTTGGCTTTAAGGTTAAAGAGGCACAATTAAAGCACAAGACAGATTTTAGTCACTGAATCCTCACCATTGGTTCTTGACAGACTAATGCCAGTCAATTCCCAGGTTGTGATTGAGTCTCGCAAAGGGATATTACTATGATAGACTATTTTGTCACTGAAACATAGAAAAGTGTTATCAGGTTGACAGGTAAAAGGTCATTTTAAATTCAAGTGGTGTCACGAAATTAGTTATCAGTATATTTGTATGTGTTTATAGATGTCAGTTGACTCACCAATTAGGTTCTTGTGGAGGGCAAGCAGGCAGTGTGATATCTAACCACAGCCAACTTTCAGGGAATTTGGTGCGAGTAATAATCTCATTGCTGTCCATGTAACTGTCATCTTCCTCACCTGATGAATACATTTAAAAAGGTTACTATTTTTAACTGGGAGACAGTGATTGTTTTCTAGCTTGGTGGTTATTGGGTCGTTTCAGCTGCGGTTCTTACTTAAGCTGGATGCGACGGCTGTAGTGGCACGTCTCCTCCTGCTGGGGGTCGGACATTTCAATTCTGGAAATGCAACACAGACTAAATCTTTAAATGATGATCAGTGGCTGACTGTTGAAGTCAACATGGAAATGTCCCAAAAACTGCGGTTCACCCAAATTACATAAAACATATTTTCTCACTTACCCTAGTGGTATTTGGCAGGTAGTTTTGGAGCTTATGATATCTGTTGCCTATTCTTACTTCAGAGTCCCTGAAACCATCTGCATGGCAAGATACCTTATCTTGGCTGACCTCCAGTGGTTTAACTTCTTGATTTCAACAATAAAGTGAAATCAATCAAATACCACAAAAGGGAAATATCATGTAATTTGGGTGAACAAACCATGTAAAGAGCAACTTAAAACTCCCTGAAAATCGTGTCTTTGCTGACCTCTGGTGGTTTAACTTCTTCTCTTCCTGCAGTGATGCACAGGTATACTCAATGACCCAGTGATATCACTGCTGGGTGTGGCTAAAGGTGCGCATTTCTGACCACACCCAAGCTGGGTTTGGTTGGGAATGGATGAATGAGATAAGTAGGAGGAGGGAAAACAATGAGACTACATATTAAGTAGTATCACCTTGTCTATAGGGGGTCCCAGAACCGGTGCTGGACTCGAATAACAGCCCAGCATCGTAGAACACACTCATGCTGTCCTTCCCTCCACCTGGTGTGCAGCCTGTGTCGTACTTCTCTATTTGGTCCCACACCTGAGCAGTAAAATACAAACATACAAGGGTTAAATTAAACAGACATATCAGTAAACTCACATGACAAATTGCATGCCAAAAATCTGCTGCATGAAAATATCCTACTGGATATTATTTGAAAGCACAGACTAACACACCTGTATACTCTGTATCTATCTTTAGAGAGAGTATTTATCTGTACTTTAGAAATACTGAAAAGGGAACGTGTGTATGTTATTTATGTCTTAAACCGAGATTTTGCAATGAATCCCCTTTCAAATAGTTTGGAAAATACAGATAGAATAAAGAAATTGCCTTTTTCTGGGTGAGGCGGTGCTTGTTTAGGGCATAGACGCCTTTGTCAACTGCCACCAGTCCCACTACGGCTCCTGGGTCTCCTGTGACCTTTAGACCAAACATCCTGCGAGGCTCATAGGTTGGAGCAGGTCTTGATGATTCCAGCTTCAGCTAGATGTGAAGGAAAGGACAATGAAGGAAACATGCAGATTTGTACTTGTTAAAGCAGTTACATTAAAATATATCCTAGAACTTAAATCAGCTTGAGTGTGGGTGGATTTTTCATTAGTTCAATTACTTCAATGTTGTGTGCCTCACCGAGCCCATGCAGGAGTCCTTGACATCCACCCAAACAGAGTCTGATACCACTTCATTGTCAACTGTATGGTAGTAGGCTATGATGCGGAATGATGGCAGCATCTCTTTGGTGATGGGCAATGGCAAGGAAATCAGTATTTGTCCTTTTAACTGGTGACGGCCATGTTTCACCAGCTGACCTCTGCTTAGGATCTGAGAGCACAGATTTGAACATCAGCACTCAGCCAACATGTGTGTACATATTGGCAGATTGCAGGACAAAAACTTTCAAGCGTGTGCACAAACACACACACACACAGGTATGAAACATTTCTCACCAGGTATGTGATGTCTTGAGTTGGCTGCCTGTTGAGGATGAGGTTGATTTTCAAGTTGTCCCCTAATTCCATCTCAGCTGTATCCACCCCTACAAAAATTACATTTTGTGATTATTACTAGACACGGCAGAGATCTTGGCACTTAGGCAGCACTGCCGCTGCCATCCACATCTTCTTATAAAACCTTATGTTGTTTCAGGATGCTTCTTACCTATGTGGATGTAGTTATTGTTTTTGGTAGTATATGGGAGAGCTACCATGGTGGCTGATGCTTGCCTTTCAGGTAAAATGCGAGGATCGCTGGTCTTTGCCTGCGTTTGGACACGCACATAAGTAAGTGTACACGCACAGTTAAATAAATATATGCACATGAAAACAATTAAAGAAATAGCAAAAAGATTTGTACCCATAGATGAACATCAGTTGACAGAACAGAAAAGGACCTACAGATAATGGAGTGACACAGTATAATAAAGGCCGGTTATCGCTGCCAAATTCAAAGTTTTTGAGCTTGCAAATATTACGGCTTTGTCCTATTTGAGGGCTGTTTTAAATCTTGCCACTTAATTGTTTTAAATAAAAAAGTGTTCCTTTTTCTCTCCTGAGTTAAGGCACTTTAAACTGACATCCAGCATCAACTGACGCTACAACTCAACTAGTATTATCAACAGCACTAACTTCACAGATAAACCTGTGCCTGGCTTTTTGTCAGTCTTCTCCCCATTGAGTTTTGCCACCAGGGGGCAGAAAAACATCAACATACACAGCCTCCACATGCGGTATTACTGGCTTATAAATTTATAATGATGATAATGATGATAATATTGATCAACTTTCATATCCAGCAGACACAGAACCACATTAGCCTTTATTTGGAGTTACATTTCTGCCCACCTGATGAATGTGAACCTAATACTCATTCTCCTTTTAGCTTAAAAGTTGTAGATTTAAGCTTCTGTTTGCCAAACCTGGCTGTAAAGACTCTCAAAACATTTTGGAGACTTACAGTGATCGTCAGTCTTGGGGCCTGTACATCTGTATTGACGAAAAGCTTGACCATGCCATCGGATGCAGTGATGCCGTGCACCTGGCCTGGATCGACTACCACAACAACACGTTGTGCTGGAGTCTCATCAGGATTCAGAACTTCAATCTGCCATCCAAGACACAAACAGCTGAACAATCAGAAAAGATCTAAATATCTCTAAAAAGACATATTATTAATGGCAATGTAATGCTATTAGATTACTTTGGCTGCAAACTGCATAAGCTGGGCACTAAATATTATGACTTAATATATAGTGACCCTGTGCGTTTATTTGTGAATTTCTACTGTGTAAAGATCTGTTTTGCATCATAATGATCCAGACAAATTGAAGCATTGCACTAATCAGTTACAGTTTTATGGACATTTAGGGAGCATTAAACAGTGTGTGGCTTTTGAAACAAAAAATAAGAAAGAAAACAATAATTGATGGTATGAAAGTTGGGCTCAAACAGTGACTGTATTTCAGCAGTGAAATATTTTCTGGAAAGGGTTTATTCATAGAATTATTTACCGTCACATCAAAGGACATTCCTGGTTTGAAATATTTGGGTGTTTTCTTGAAGTGGATGGTGTAAGGTGATGTGACAATCTGGATGCCTCTCAATTCTGCCTCCACCATTTCACTACCTGTGAGATTATGCAGAAATATATGCATGTGCACAAAAAAAACTGATTACTCAAGTATTTTTACACATTTTTGCTTCATTCATGATTAATCGATACAGAAACAATGTAAATCCATTAAATGTATTTATTTATCTCGATATGGCATTTTTCTTTTCTTTCTTTGTCTTTCTTGTGTTGGAAATTTTTAGACGTTACTGATGGTTAATTTGAACTGTTATACCTGTTGTGCTGCTAAGTCATATGATTCTCACATGATCAAACGTACTGAACAGGCAGAAACACAGTCTCTCTTTCTTACCGCTATCTGTCAGCACGCTGACAGCTACATATATGGACTTCCCCACCAGCTCATTGATGTTTGGGAAGGTCTGTGTGATGTGCTCTCTCCTCAATTTAACCTGTCCAAGACCATTCTCGACCTAATGTGACATAATACAGAAATGCATCTTGAAATACAGTCAGTGTACAATTGATAGGAATTTAGTTGGGTGTGTAAATTCTTATGTTAATCTGGCTTAATTCTGAATACCTCTCTCTGAATATAACAATTATAACTGACATATGGACAACAGTAAAATCCCAGATATTTTTCATGTTATGCAGTCTTGCAGATTTTGTAGCACTGGTAAAGGCCAGATTTGGGTTTGGCCAGATGTGCTTGTGCATATGAGAGATTAGACACACAGAGTATGACAGATAGAGATGCAGCAAAAGTGTTAGTATGCACTCACCGGCACTCTCTGAAGAGAGCTGGGAAAGCTGTTCTTTTGACCCTCCTGCACAACCCCAAACACTACGTAGGCTGTCCCGTCCACCTCTTTACCAAACAGATACCTAAAACCACAAGAGAAAGACACATTTTAATCAATCAAATAAAACAGGAGAGAGTTAGAATAGGAACTATTACAAAGAGATTAGTCAAAACACCTTTTACTTTCTCCTCTAATCCAATCTACCAATCAAACTCATTCTCCAAATCCACAAAACAAGAACCTGCACTTACGTAGCTTTAATGTCGACGGTGAAGTCTTTGCTGTCCGCATAGAAGAAAGCGGTAAGAGGCATCAGTTTAACCTCAAATCTGGGCAGCACTGAAAAATTGAAAACATTTTATTGGATGTCTAATCAAGTGTAAGTTGTATAGGTTTTTAAATGACAGTTCAAGTAAAGAGGGACTCACTGTATTCTTTGACCTCAAACTGTGTAGAGAAGCTCTGCTGTGGGTGGCTGTGGAACCTGGTAACCACCTTCCACAGTCCGGGACTTAACACACACACACACACACACGGACAAATACTTCAATAATCAAGCAAAAGATTAAAATATTAGTAGTAATAGTCCAAACCTCAGATTCAAGTTATTTATGTCTTATACAAGTTTAGATATGAACAAATGAGCTGCTGCAACACACTTTTAGTGTCCTACATTCAGGTTGGCCGACAAACTACACAATTGTTAGAAAGATACCTTTGTTTTACCCCTGTTTAGACTGATTATTTAATAGGATTAACTGTACTATGATTCATTTACAATAAATATTCAGATTGAAATAGGCTGGATATGATAAATTACCATACAATTAAAAGGAATCATTTTGGGAAACAAACAAATTTGCCTTCTGGTGGAGAGTTACATGAGAAAATTGATACTTTACCACTCTCATATCTGTACACTAAATATAAAGCTATAGCCAGCAGCCAGTTAGCTTAGCTTAAAAGACTGGAAACAAGGGGAAACAACTAGCCTGGCACAGTCCATAGATAACAAAATTCACATGTTCACTATCTCACTAATTAACATGTTATATCTCATGTGTTTTGTTTGTACAATAACCTAAGTCTGAAAACAATAATTTGCCTGGGGGGTTGACCATTGGGCCAGAGCATTTCTTGCCTCCACGCAATAACCTCCTGGAGTCTGCGCTGGTTGCCTGTCAATTGCTAACTTTTTACTTTCAGACTTAATGCAAACCAGACTAGCTGTTTCACCCGGTTTCCAGTCCAAATTGTTACATGTTAAAAATGTTAAATTCCCCACTAACACCTGCCAACCACAACAGAATGTACCGTAATGCAATTAAAGTAAAATAAAATACACACCTGACAATTTCACCCAGTCTGAACTTTCCAGAGTGGATGCCTGATTCCAGAGAAACTGGATCAAATGATCTAATGATGCCTTCAGGGCTCTAAAAATATGCAACATTGAACAATGATTAAAACAAGATTAAAAATGAGCCTTGTCAGTTTATACATTTATTGAAATCATTCTATATTTTCAACAAGTCCTTTGTTTACTGTCCATAAATCTGATCAGTCCTTGGACACTGTCTTAAACATTTCTTAATTTTTTTTTTGTCTACCTCTCAGGGAGAGGCTGCAACACAACCACTAGAGGGAGACATTTATTTTTATGAGTGGGACGTGTGTCGGAAGAGATGAAACAAAGGAATACAAAGGTCATTCAGGTATTTAAGAAGCATGCAGGGAGAAAAAGTGGAAAGTGAAAAAGTGAGAAATGATCTCACCTACAGTTGAACAGTGACAGCTCATTACAATATAAAGTTGAATCATTACCACAGTCTCAATGGCAATAGAAGTATCAACTTGGGTTGCTTCATCTCTCTCTACTGGCTTCATACTGGGCGTCACTGCAAACATCCTGTAATGTACTGAGAGACAGAGAAGAAGTCATGGTGTATCTATTTTAAGTTTTCACTTTATTATTCCACTTATGCGAAAAGAAGAGTTCATTTTACTGTAGTTTTTGCATGCAGTCACTCTTGAAAAATGAACGATGTGCTAGTCAAACTGTGATGCTCTCAGAGATGATTGGGATTTTTAGGAGGGGAATATTAGGGGGAGCATTTCCTTTCTAGCAGGTGTTTGTATTCTCTATTTATTAAATATTTTTCAAGTTTCTTTTTTTCTTTTCTCATTGTTAAAATGTATTTATCTCTTGCTTTAAAGACCTTAAAAATTATAGTTCATCTTAAGAAGTCTATCCTTCAATTTTGAAATTGATATTGTACATTATCAACACCAGTAAAAAATGCTTTCAAAATATTCTTTATGAACACTAAAGAAGTAGTTCATAATGTTTATTGTTCAATTTTGCAACAGCTTAATACATTCTACCATCTGACATAGATTGGGTGATATATTTTCTAGGGAGATACCTTAGCATACCTACAGATATTTTCACAAGGGTAGACGTTGTGTTTCTCAGCAATGATGCGAACTTACCTTCGCTGTCGGGGGTGTAGAGGGTCTTGTCGGTCTGGATGAAGATGTAGCCAGACTGGAAGGAGACTAAGACGACTTTCTCCAGCAGATGGTTAGGGAACTGAGCTTGCAGGTACACATACTGCTTCATGTTAGGATCCTTACTGAATTCCCCAGCAGGGATCTGAAACCAGAGACATAAACATTACGTGAGGAGCAGAATTGATATGCCATGAGCATTTATAAATGCTAAATCTATTGTTTGTGGTCTTGATAGAGAAAATGATTTCTACAAATTAAGTGATGAATGCAGGCAAAATACAAAAAGTCAAGTATTGTGTAAGAGTAACATACAGTATAAAGTACATACAGTATTTATTTTACCGTAATTTGTCCGAAGCTCTGGAAACTGTTTGCTCCATTAAGGGTCACAGATGTGATTGCCAGCATTTTGGTTTTGGTTGGATGGCTCAACACTTTGATTTCGACCCTGATGTCACCTCCGGTGCAATCTTGACACTCCACAAAGATGTTTTCTGCTGTTCCTACCCGCAACAAGTTGGGGGCAGCCATCACTTGTCTGCAGAGCAGTGGGGACAGAGAGAGAGACAGTATCACTGCACTGAATCATACTGTTGCTCAGGATGCACTGACTTACTGACAAACATGGTCTTTTTTATTGTAAGGCACTATAACCCCCACATACATGCTAATGACAATGAGGTTTGTCACTATTTAAACACAAGATTTACTGCTGTAACCCTGTGACACATGTTAATGCCTTAGTGTGGACATTTTCTTACAATATTTGTTTCATTTAAAGGACTTTTACAGACTTAAAGAGTTAGAAATGTCCAGAATTTCACATTGTTTCCATATTTTTCCTTTCTTATTTCTTTAATTGTCTTATGACCCCTCAGGTTTAATTTGGAACCACTGCTTTGCAGCCTGAGGATCATCTGATCTAGCATGGACTTCAAACACAATGAGTAATCTATTTATTATCTTAACTAAAATCCAGCACTGGATCAGTAAAACTGTTTGCTGTGTGTGGTGTACTGCATCACTGTGCAAACTCAGAGCAAATGTGGGCCAACTTGCTGGCATCATTTGAAAGACCACATTACCTTGACTTATGAAACTGTAAACTGGTCCACTGACCATTTTGTAAGACACAAGTGAAATTAGCACTATGTTAAACTGATACACGCGCAATATGTCCTTCATATCCATACACTTTTTAAATAAATTATAAGTGTAGAGAACCACTGATCTTGTTGTTGTGCTCCTTACAGTTTCACCACAACAATTTGAATATCAGGAAGCTGAGCAAACAAACTGCATATTTTGTATTTTTGTTTTGTCTGTGTTAATTAAATCTCAGGAAGAGTGCATGAAGGCAAGCTAGGTCTACTTACAATGGAGCTCCATCAGCCAGAGAAGCCAGGGAGGCAAAGGCCAGAGAGGCCAGCAGCCACAGTGCAGCTCTACACATCCTCCTACCCGATCCTGATCTGCCGTCAATGAAGACTCTAGCTCTGCAGCACTCTCCTTCTATCCTCTCACACCTCTACCTGTCCTCACTACCGTCTCATCCGTCCCCCTCTCAAAGGTTTCTGTACACATGTGTAAACACAACACACACATGATTTCCCAGCAACAGTTGAGAAACTGCTCAGTTCTGATAAACATTGAAGGGTAAACAGAAAAAATCAATGAGGGTTTACATACTTGACTAACTTCTAAACGCTGTTGATTAAACAGTTCTTTGCAGAATTAAATAAAAACAGCAATTTCACATTTCTGATGTACATTTTCTAATATGATTCCCTTGTTTTTTTCTTGCTTGTAAAATTTGAGTTCCCTATGGTTATTCTCAGCCTGCTGAATAAATATATTTTCACATAAAAATATTGAACATGCACAAACACACAGACAACTGTTGAGGTAAAAGTCTATTTGGCAGGGTTTTTTGAGTTGCAACACCAAGGAATTTTCTCCAATGACAATCTGATTCAATAATTATGATCTATCATTTTAATGTTTATTTCTTTCTTGAATTATATGATTATATATTTTTCAATAATTCAGGTAATACTATCTCTCAGTGGACTTAATGATTTGCATGTTGTATATACAAATATGTCAACCATCAGAGATTTTGCCTGTTTATACAAAGACATCTACCCCTTTAATTTGGTTGGTTGTATAAAGCCAATGAGGGCAATGTGGTAAATTTATGAGCAGGATTGCTTTATGTAAATTCTGGGTTTTTCCGTCATGCTGACTCGTACTCTTCAGGTATTTAATTTTCTGGATTTGCCAAAAACAGACATATCTCTCAGGTATTTTATCCATGAATTTTATATATTACAACTCTTTCATCTCTATTGATTGTAACAAAACATATTTTGTCAGGAAATTGGATTTGAGACATTTTTTTTAATTAACATCTTTTTAAAGAACAACAACAAAAAAAATAGAACACAGCAGCAAAAAGTGTTCATGGTTAGTATTGAGGTTGCAGTGGGTGGTGGTGCTGGTGTACTGGACTGCATTATATTTCGTCCACTCCAATTACATACATGAGAGGGGCAAAATATTAGGAACACTTTTCAATATAATACAATGTCAACAAAAACTGAAAATGTATAAGCCTCATAAAAGTATAATTTATGGCAAAGCTGTTGTATTGAATTACATTAGATTGCACCAATTAGATTGCATTTTCAACAAGTATTTATCTCACTTTGCACAGGAAAACTCTTCTCGATCACCAAGGTACATTATTTAAAATCTAAATTAATTTTCATCTGAAAAACTGCCTCCAGAACGTTGTGGACACTTCTCCAAAATGGAACCACAGTGAGGCAGTTCCAGAAAATGTAGAAGTGATTTGCCACAGCGCCTGCGCAGGACCTCCAGCAGACAGTTTGATTAGTATAGTTAGTAGTTTGAGCTGTAGTACAGAAGACTCAAATCACTTCCAGTTGAATTCTCTCCAGGAAGGAGAGATTGTCATTCAGGTCCTGTCTCATTTTTCTGTGTTACTGTGAAATTTTCATTAACAATACTTCCCATGCTTAGAAGCTGCACTGCACATATGATCTGCCTCAGTCAAACGCACCTTGACAAAACAAGACAAAATGGAAAAATGGACTGATGTATGTCTTCAAAGATGAACAATCCACCAACCACAGAGTGGATCGGCTTCTGAAAGTTTCAGGAAGTCTTTGTCATCACCTGTAGAATAAGAAAAACATTATTCCTGTCTAAAATGAAGATCCAGTGTCAGTACTGACTGAAGAATGTGGCCTTAACAACTCTACTGAAAAGTCATGATATCCTGTGAGAAAGAAATAATTAATTCAATGAGTATTCCATCTAGCATTATTTGCATCCATCCTCTTTTGAGCTATCGGTTGTACGTGTTGGGTTACATTGGGTCTAGCCTAGGCCTTGAGGTCTCACTACAATTCTTAAGTAGAAGTAGACGTTCTCTCCTCTCCTTGAGACTCGGAGTAACTGTCTGTGTTGTTTGGGGAAGTGAAAGCCTCTCTGATAATGGGTGAATCAGCATTGCCATGGTTACCAAGGTCGCAGGTAGATAGGTAAGTGAGTAGATTCAATGGCATAATCAGACATTCAAACCAGAGTGTGCTGATGGTGACCTGAAGTTCCATGCAATGTGACCTGAACTGACACGGGTAAAGTGCAGTTCCTTGTTTAGAAACTAGTGAACCAATTGGACTAATTTTTCATATTGTAGGCTGATCTGTTGAGGTTAAAGACTAAGAGTCAGACCTTCACAAGGCAGAACGGGCCATCGCTCAATATCTCCACAACAGTCTGGAAGTTAAAGATTGATTTCATGAAAAATACGGTCTTGTTGGCCCGACAACGACTTAGCAACGTCCCAAGTTGCACTGGGTGTGTTTTAGTGAAATATGTTTGCTTGTAACACTGTGAAACCCCATACTGTATCAAGCTTAACAGTGTCTCATCGTGTCTTCTCAGTGCCATACTCTGAGAGACCCAACTTGGGCCCGACATGCTGAGTGGGCCCTATCTTACACTCATTGAGCCCTATCTTACACCCGGCACAAAGCGGCACCAAGCGCAATGCAAGTGTCTTTGCTAGTTTAAGACTGACACAGTTGTCATTTTCCCGTCCAGGGCCCATGTTGTTTAAATAGCAATGGCACTTGTGCCCGTCTGAGCGCCCATGGGCATGTTGGTCTTAAAATGAGGTGTGGTCAGGCGCATTGTTGGCGCATTGCTATCTTGAGGCAGCAGAGAGCAATTGTGCTTTTGACCAACAAAAACCTGGTCTAAAGTCAATGGCACAGTGTTTCACTGTTATTTTAAGGGCACATTATTAGGACAGTAATGTGCGCCTACATAGATAAGTACACAACACGCGTACCCTCTGCTTGTTACACGCACACGGATGCGCAGCAGCACACAGACATTCAAAAGATGACAAATAAAAGGATAACAGTGTGAAAGATAATTATTGTGTACATTAACATATTTTTAAAAAATACATGTCATAATGGTTAGTCAAAATATTTATCAGAATTAGGTAATCACAGTAATGACAGATGAAATTGTCTCATTATTTGACCAAATCATGGCAATACATGTAGACAGACGGACGACAACGGATCAAACACAGATCGACTTTTCTGCTACATCAATAAATGAGGACATGAGGAAATAAATGAGGTGAAAACAATGATTATACCAAAGAAGGAAATAAATCTGCACAGCTCCTAGCTGCTGCCAGCAGCAGGATCAGCACCTTGGAGAGTTCATCTGTTACTCCATGACTGAACAAAACGATTTTAAAGAAACTAAAGCTGTAACTGAAAAAAAAAAACCTTTTCGAAAATCAAATGAAAATAAATTTGCAACAAATTAATGAACAGGACATTGAGCTGGTGGTCTGGGGCTGGCCACTGGAGGGTCCAGGAGCAGCAGTGTGCTCGTTATGGATTGTGCGCTTTCATTTTGTGCACGAGCAGATCCGTTTCCTCTGCAGAGAAGCGTTCTTTCTTACTACTTGGCAAATGCGCCATTATAATAGTAATCCACCAAGCTGCAAGCACACCTGGCTTTTAAAGGGAATGGGAGATGACACTCTCATTGGTTTAATGCATGTCACGCCCAAAACACACCCATGATTAATTAGGAGATTATGGACATCCCCTTTGAACCATGCGCCTGGCGCTGTGACCATTTTTTCCTCTGTTAAAATAGCAAAAGTGGATTTGGACTCAACCTAAATGCACTTGCACCATACGCTTCAGACTGTGTGCTTTAGATCGTTAAAATAGGGCCCATTGCCTAAGTTTGCTAAGCATGGCTTTAACACAAAATATAATTAAGTAAATGCAGTTCTACCTGTTCTCAAAAGTTACAGTGATTGTCAGTGGTTCAGAGTTTTCTTCTGTATTGATGGTAAGCCTTGCCATGCCATTGGATGCAGTAATGACCAGCACCTTGTCCGCATTCACCACCACTTCAACACCTTCTGTGGGAGTGCCATCAGGATTCACAACTTCAGTCTGCCATCCAAGACACACACAGCTAAACATTGAAAAAAACATCCAGCTAACTAAAGACCCAGTGCATGTGAAGTTCTAGTTTTCTCAGGAAACCTATCTGTTTGAGGAGGTTTGCATTTGCATCATAAGATGCATGACAGATGCAATCATAGCAGTAATAAAATATATTATAATGAAAGTATTAAACAGTGTGTGGATTTTACTTTTGTTTGGAAAATTAACATTTTGAGAGGAGATTTATATCACTTTAAAAAATGGTACATCACTAAAATGACTCAGGCATCAAAGAAATGTCTGTTGTCAGTTATTTAAAAAATAATACTATTTTTCAGGATATAGTCCTGTGTGATTTTGAAAAAAAGGCAATTAATGTGTTTTAATGTATATTGTATATATTAAGTCTTTGCTTTTTTTATCTTTCTTGTTTGGAAAATTTCAACACTCATAGTACAAATGTTTGCTGCTGAAGCAATATGATCCACACATGATCAAACACACTGAACGTACACACAGGTAGAGATTAAGTTTATTTTAATATCTAGTATTTTAAGCAGTTTTAGGCACGTTATTATTTTTGGTGCTTAATTTCAGAGTGACAACAAAATATATTAAAACTGCGTTTCACTGTACAAATTAATATGCATTATTTCCCACCATTCCCATCATATCACAGCGCCTTCCTCCTCCTCAAACCACAATATAAACAAAGCAGGTAGCTGTAAGGAAAAGAGAGATCAGGTGTTGGACTGCTCTATCAGAAGCTATGTTGCAGGACACGCTGAGTGATGTTGACTGGGATATGTTCCAATCCAGCTCACGACAACATCAGTGAGTCAGTGAGCGGAGGTAGACTTAGCTATGCTGGCCAGTGATATCCCTGCACTGACTGTATGACCATTTACAAACACGAAACCATGGGTTGATGGAGCCATCTGCTGCAATCTGCTGCTTGCATCTCAGGACTTGCTATCTGAGATGTGGAGGACTACAAGGTGGTAGAGGTTTTCACGAGGACCTGAACTGAGACCTGACCCGGGATCCGAGTTGTACCGCTTCCAAATTCTACTCAGTCTAATCTGGTTGGATCAAGTCCGGTTTTACTGTGGAGGGTTTGGGGTCTGTATGTTAATATGTCCAATACCTGAGTGGATCTGAATAGATCTGTATCAGTTCTGATCGTGGGGTACGTCACAATCACTGTGGGTGAAAACGGTGTATTTTAGGGAGAGAGGAGAATGTAAACTGTCAAGTGAACAGAATATACATGAAAAACAAGTTAAAGGAAAGGGAAAAGGAGAACAAAGAGCTAAAACCAACCGGCACATCATCTGTTTGGTCCTGTTTTATAGGCCTGGTCAACAAAGATGAGGAAAAAGTTCTGACAAATGAGGCCAAACTTGGGAAAATCAGTAGGCCTAGTCTACAAGATTTATGAGTTTGGAATTTGATTCTCAGATGTTAAAGGTTTTATATGTAGAATTATGAATTATCCTTTTTTATTGTCAATGAATGAGAGGGTAGTAATGTAATTTAAAAAACGAGACCTTCCCCGACCTCTTCGGTTGTCTGTAACAACCTTTGGACTGATTTCTATGTGAAGGACCTGGGTGGGATTTGGATTTTCTGTGAAAATCCAGTGGAAATTATGTTTTTACGCACTCCTGAGCGCCTTGCCTCTCTCCCACTAATGTCAACAAACAACCAGCATAATGACACAACAACACAACAAAAACAGTGCTATCCGTCTAGAAACACCGTGCAGATATTTGCTCTCAAGCTAATGAAAAAGCTAGCTGCCTCCCTCAACCACTTCACATTTCACAACAAAACACCCCCACAATGACAAATTGCCCACTCCAGCGCACACACAGCTAAAACAACATTATTTCCTCAACAAAGGAGCAGAAAACAAGCTCCAGAGCGATAGCAGAACATAGTTTGCCCCTTTTGTTTTCCCTGTTGGTAGTCCAAAGGTTGTAATAAGCACACATTTCACAACAAAACCGCAGCACGTTTCTCCTCAACCACAGCTCGTTGCTGCCCGGCCACAGCTCACTGAGCCTACTGGTGTTTAGTAAACACGGTTGGTAAAAAAAAAAGTTGGCAGTTTGCAGGTCGGGTCAGGTTCGGTTAGTTGATTAACGAATATTTGTGCGAGTTGGGCAGTACGGATTGGCTCTCACCAGCCAGCCAGTTGGGTGCTCAGGACCCCCTCAAATCTGATCTGATCTGTAATGAACTGCAAGAGAGAGATTACTTTTCCTGTTAAAGAATGAAGGAGGGTCTATCTATTTCTAGTAGTTAGCCGATCAAAATAGATGACCTAAACAAAAATAGCCAATGGTGAACACAAAATTGTGGGAAATACATTGTCAAAGGCCAAGTAAGACGTATGGGAGAAATTTGGTGTGATCAGACTTTGAGAATAACACTGTGGCTTTGCTGCTTGTAAAAAGTGCCATAATATAAGTGCCATAAATAATAATTTTATTTGTATAGCACCTTTCATACAAAGAATGCAGCTCAAAGTGTTTTACAACAAAAGAAATTACATGCACCAAGTGCTTTGCATCAAAAAAGTCATTAAGTGTGCCTAGGTCTCTGTAGCCATAAGCAAACAGAACCTCCCTTTTCCCAACGGACACACACTCACTACCAGTCTTGATTAACCAAAATAAGCCTCTTTCAGCTTAGCCCAGAATATCTTCCCACAGGTTTAACCTCACTGTTGGTCTTATCTGTGTCAGACACAACCCGAAGCTGCCCTGGAAAAAAAAACCCTTACTGGCGCTGTGGGGGTTAAAAATACACACCACAGTCTTTTTTCTCAAACCTACCAACCACTGACCTCAGCACCCATGTAACATAAGATGGAATATTAAACCCACTAGATAATAATGAAGGGTTAAGTCCCTGCATGTTTCAAAGGCAGACAGCACAAGCCTCAAACAACAGACCAGCTCTTTTTTCAACCCCCGAGGAATGCTGGCCAATAAAACATAAGTGAGAGTCTGTAACTCCTCACTGACCAGACCAACTAACAAACTCCTGCAAACAGAAAGGATCAGATAAAGAACCCCTCATCTCCTGCGTGGTCACCAAACCAGACCACTGACGCAGACCAGTTTTGATCCTTCAAGCTACAAGAGCCAGCAAGATGGGAAGACCAATTCACACCGCAGTGTGAATTAATAGTACCATTTGGATAAACGACCCCCACCACTAGTTATCATAACTCACCTCTAAGAGCCAGTCACACACAGTGACGAGGTGGCACCAAGTTTAGTCTTACTGTGAGCTCTGACTTTTAAGCCTTAAATGATCTACCAAAAAAGTGTTCACTGGAGAAACCAGCATAAGGCACAAGACATGCTGCAAAATATGCCATGCCCCAGTGACATACAGACACTCACAGACATTTACCAGAACACACACATACACACACCGCCATGCCAGTTGAAAGCTTGCATTTTGAGGTGAAACCTCAGAATGTGGAGTCATGAGATGAGGATCAAACCGAGGAGAGCATGAGAGCATAAACCAGGAGCTCTCTTCCAATGGGAACTTTTCAACTCCGGACCAGCTGACTCACTCATCATTACAAGATCCAGACTCCAGCTCCTCACCCCAGCACATCGAACTCCATTCTCCACAAGAGGACAACCCAGGGAGCGAGCAAGTAGTCCTATAAAACCTTCATCAACTTGCTGAAACCCTGGTGCTTTCATAAATGTAATTTCAATTGGCAATTCAGAACTAAGCTGTTGTATCATTTATTTGAATCGCTGCTTCTCATGTACCAGTCATCTCATCTGTTTATCAGGTCTCTCATACCAACTACACAATAGATAACTCTGCATCATGCATTTGAATCATTCACTAGCCATAGCCTTTTGTACCAGTTTCCTCTCCCTCTTGTGTCTTGTCTGTAAAATGTTGTAGTGTTCAATACTTGTAGCTGTAGTATTAGTAATAAATGTGTATGTAACTAAAGTGAACTTGTCAGTGTTTGTTTGTGCTTGCATCTCAGTCACTTAACCTTAAAAGACCTATACCCTTGAAAATCATAATTAAGATTAATAACAATCATAATTCTGATTGACCTCTCTTGTGTGGTCAACGAGGAGTACTTTTTCCCTATTATTATACCTATTCTTATGAGTTATGTCACTGGACGAATAATTTCATGTTGAAGTTGTGCACAATAATAACTCATAATTTTAAATATTTATTAACAGTAAATGCAAGTATATTAAAAAAACATTCAATCTTTTACACAAATATCAAAATGTATTATAGTAAAAATTATTGCACAATCCCAATGGCCTACTAGCGTTAATTGCCTGATACTACCAGGAGCAAGGGGGGGTCTCAATCACAGGGGAAACTGGACGAGAGAAGGGGAGAAAGCAAATAAATAAAACACCCACATGTGTTCTCAAAAACCCAAACCACTCTGTACCATGCAGATGAAAAGATCTCATCGGCCCGGCCTAGGCCCACAGCTCCTACAGGCAGAGGCAGAGAATTAATGCAGGCACATAAGGAGGGGGAACATATAACCGTGCACCAGGTTGCAAAAAAAAAAAAAATTGAATTTAGAAAAAAAAGAAGTCAGTACAATTTAACAAATTAAACTAAAGCACAAGAAATAAGATAAGTATACTGTCCTCGCAATGAGTAGTCTTTATCCAAAGCTAGACAGTTAGCCAACAGTCTGCAGTCCTCCAATAAACACAAGGCGTAACTTTTCTTGCATGTTTTTGCATGAAGATCCACATTTACTGTAAAACTGCGACAAAGCACAAATGCAAACAGAAATCAGAATCTGAACAATATTCATTACACTGACATAACTATGTAAGAAATAAAAATGCTGTGTCACTAAGCAAAACAGGTCAGCTAACAGGTTGCAGCTATGCTAGTCACCAATTTAGTCACCTCAAAACAAATACACAGCAAATATATGATGCATATAGTGTAAAGAAATCGCTAACACATAATAGACAAATAGTGTCCAAGGCAACAATGTTGAAAATAAATAGCTGCAGCAGACACATGAGCTCTCTACTCTGTCTGGTTAGCTCTGGAGGAAACTTCCTGTTTTGTAACTACTTCTGTTGAATGATCAGGAGGGGGCACTGCAGAACACAAAAAACTACTTGCACTCAAACAAAGGGCAGAATACTCCCCGCCTGGCACAATACTATTGTACCACTAACAGACAATGAATGAGATACAAACATTAACATGTAAATTGTCCATTTTCTATTGTCCCTCAGACAAAAGGACAACCATCTCTGATATCGGTCTCAGAAACACTTTCACCCTCCCTTCTTTTCCTGTCCTTACTTCTGCCTTGTGAACCTTGTTGCCTTTGCTGGGGAATGTCTTAATAACAAGTCCTACAGGCCAGTTGTTCCTGTGAGCTTGGTGATCCTTGAGCAAAACAACGTCTCCAACTTTGATGTTGGGCTTGTCCTCTGTCCATTTTCTTCGATTCTGAAGAGTGGCAAGGTATTCCCCCCTCCATCTCTTCCAAAAGGCGTCTGCAAGACACTGAACCTGTTTCCATTGTTTTGTGTGGAGCTCTGTTGGGTTAAAGGTGCCGGAGGGTGCTGATAGAGCACTCGTCTTCTGAGTCAAGATCATTGCTGGTGTAAGGACAGTTGGCATGTCGGGGTCTGTAGACAATGACACCAATGGTCTTGCATTCATTATTGCCATCACCTCAGCCATTAAGGTACTCAGTACTACATACTCGAGTCACCATGTGTGACTCGAGTATGTGCAGACTGAATAAGCATTGCATCCAAGATTCGTCTTGCAACACCAATAAGTCTTTCCCATGAACCACCCATATGTGAGGAATATGGGGGATTAAATTGCCATGTACAGCCTTTTTCCTGAAGGTAACTGTTCAGCGTAGCATCCCTGTGATCAATACTCAATTCTTTACAGGCACCAATAAAATTAGTACCTCCGTCTGAGCGGAGAAGTTTTGCAGGTCCACGAATAGAGAAAAATCTTCTCAATGCATTAATGACGCTGGATGTGGACATTGATTCAACAAGTTCGATGTGCACAGCTCTTGTTGACATGCATGTGAAAAGAACTGCCCACCGTTTGCTGTCTGCACTGCCTCCTCTTGTGCGACGTGTCAACACAGTCCATGGACCGAAAACATCAAGACCGACATTGGTGAAGGGTGGCATTGGTGAGAGCCTGTCAGCTGGCAAGTCTGCCATCTTTTGGATCTGAAATGTTCCTCTAAGCCTACGACAGATGACACATTTGTAGATAACTGATGAGACCAGGCGTTTGCTCCCGATAATCCACAATCCTGCTGCTCTAATTGCTCGTTCTGTGATATGACGGCCCTGGTGAGCTACCTGGATTTGGCAAGTGACTTATTACTCTGCTCGTCAAGCACTGCATATATTTTCCTTGCATCCTCTCTTTTTCCAGCAGGATACACTATCACAGGGCTGATTTTGGAGCATGAGCATTGAATATCTACATTACCACAAATCTCTGTGCATTTGGATGTGACTGGAGTGACTACATTTTCATTCACCTCCCCGCCATCACATGTTTTGGCTTCGATGGTTTCCTTTGCAGTGGGAGGAGGGCCAGGATGTAGCGCTGAAATGTGTCTTTCACTACCACACTCCATACACTTAATTGTCTCTCTGCAGTTTTTTGCCAGATGCTGCGTTGACCCACAACACTTGAAACAAATGTGCTTTTCCTTCAGGAATGATTTCCGCTCTTCCAAAGACTTAGCTCTGAAACTCCTACATTTTCTGAGAGGGTGGGGTTTTTTATGTATGGGGCATTGCATATCAGGACTTTCCATTTTCTTCTCAACAGAGCTACTCTGGATAGTTGAGGACTCTTGTGGAATGTCAGTTTTGTGTACATTTACACTAGCTCTGCTGCCACTTTTCATGTATTTCTCAGTTTTTGAACTCTGGTTGCTGGGTGGTGTAAAGGCAAAATTAGGGTCGTTTCTTATTTTTGCCTGCTGTCTTATAAAGCTGGAGAAAAAACTGAAAGGGGGAAATGCGACTCTGTGTTCCTCCTTATATCTAGAACCCGTGGCAATCCATTTCTCTTGTAAGCTGTGACGTAGCTTGTCCACAATGGGATTTACTCCACGAGCCGTGTCCATATAAGACAAGCCTGGCAGATATCCACCTTCTTTTGCACACTCTATCTCCTGAAGAATGTCACCCAACTCTCTTAGCTTGACATTATCTTTGTTGGTAAGTTTAGGAAAATCTTTAATCTTTTTTAGCAGTGCATGTTCAACTACTTCTGGTGACCCATAACTTTCTTCTAGTCGTTGCCAGACTAAGTGGAGGGCTGCTGCAGGGTTGAACACATGCACAGAGCGAATTCTTTTAGCCTGCTCTGAAGACTCTAAACCAAGCCATTTTACTAATAAATCTATTTCTTCTCTGGCTGAAAGGTGTAGGTCATTGGTAGCACTTTGAAATGATGCCTTCCATGACCAATAATTCTCAGGATGGTCATCGAATTTGAGAAAACCTGCACTCATCATTTCGCGACGGATTAGATACTTTGTTATTTCTTGCACAGCCTGAGGCTCGGATGTGGCCTCCCTTTGAGGGTAAAAAGACTGTCCTGTTGGTCGTGGGGAGTACATTTTAACTCCTAATTCCTCCCTTTGTTGTTCTTGTTTGACATTAGTTTGTCCTTTATCAGCATCTCTGTTTTTCTCATCATGTTGGGTGGCTGCTTCATTTAAGCCCATTTTACATTGCTCAAGCGCCATCTTGTGGCAGCCTAGAGGATCAACCTTGAATGGGATTTCCCCAGAGTATGCCTTTGAATGCTGCTGGACATAGTCAGAGGTGCGCTGGGCTGAACTGATAGGTAATTCTAGTAAATCTTGACTGAGTTCACTCATTACAGATTTACCAGCTTCTTCATAGGCAGCAGCTTCTGCTGTAGCGGCAGCGACAGCTCTTTGGCTTTGTAAAATATGAAGACTTGCTTCAAGGTCGGCTTTCTGTTTCATGATGCTAGCCTCCTTTTGTGCATAAGTAAGCTGAGCACGGGCAGCCTCCGCTTTGGCACAAGCTTTTAATGCTGAAGAACTGGCTGAGGAGGCTCGACTTGACCGCCTTGACGACTGTGAATGTGCTGACTTTGAGTGGGCATCAGCACTTTGATAAGATTCTTGCTGCTTTTCCCCTCCCTCTTCCTGTTGCTGAGGGGCTGGCTGATACTGTTTGCCTGACCGTAGACTCATTGTTGCTGCATACTGTGTTATCTTGTTTAATTGTGCCCGCTGTGCTCTTGTCCTTTTACTATACTGTCCTCGCAATGAGTAGTCTTTATCCAAAGCTAGACAGTTAGCCAAGAGTCTGCAGTCCTCCAATAAACACAAGGCGTAACTTTTCTTGCATGTTTAATGAAGATCCACATTTACTGTAAAACTGCGACAAAGCACAAATGCAAACAGAAATTAGAATCTGAACAATATTCATTACACTGACATAACTATGTAAGAAATAAAAATGCTGTGTCACTAAGCAAAACAGGTCAGCTAACAGGTTGCAGCTATGCTAGTCACCAATTTAGTCACCTCAAAACAAATACACAGCAAATATATGATGCATATAGTGTAAAGAAATCGCTAACACATAATAGACAAATAGTGTCCAAGGCAACAATGTTGAAAATAAATAGCTGCAGCAGATGCCGACACATGAGCTCTCTACTCTGTCTGGTTAGCTCTGGAGGAAACTTCCTGTTTTGTAACTACTTCTGTTGAATGATCAGGAGGGGGCACTGCAGAACACAAAAAACTACTTGCACTCAAACAAAGGGCAGAATAATAAGCAAAAGGAAAAAAAAGAGAAAATAAATTAAACATAAGGAAAAGTTAAAGAAAATGAACAAAAAGCTTAACCAAATCAATAAAACAACAAACTATACACTCCTCTGGCTCAGGGTTGCTATAACACCAGCAGTCAATACATCATAAATGATGTAGACCAGGTAACAGCGTAGCAGCAGCGGAGATTGCGTCGTAACAGCAGCGAAATGGAGGAGAACAGCAGCAACACCAGGACAGCAGCCCAGGCTGGGGGGCAGCAGGATGCCGCGGGATGCAGCCAGCAAGCAGAGGTGCAGCCTCCCAGGTACCAGGAGGAGAGTTACTGTGACTGCCGCAGCCCAAACACACTGACAGCAGCGATAAATTGCCCACGCTATGAGCTTCCACCAGGCCAAAAGACAGGCTCCACTTACAGACACCGGAGGGAGGCCAAAGTCCAGCACAGCCCCGCTGCAAACACTGATGGCCCTAGTTCAGCCAGCAGCTCGTCACACAAAGACAGCAGCAAGGGAATGACAGTGCAGTATTTTAATCCCAACACCGGGCCGCAATTAGTTGAGTGCCTACAGGTGTCAGTGGGCAGTACCGGGTGGAGAAGGAGGCAAGAGAAAAAAAGAAAGAAAAATTAAAGCTGCAAGCAGCGATGAACGGGCCCTCGCGCCTCCATGCATGTCACACCACGACGCAATCGAAGGTCCTCTGTCAGGGGCATGTAGACGTCTTCAGATCCGGGCTGTTTTCAGACAGTGCAAGAAGGAGATAAACATCACTTCCTCTGTTCACTGTTTTGCCTGCTGCTGGGGCTGCTTCGCTGAAATTTCGTAGGGGGCGCTATTCAGCCAGTTTGCATCACTGATGGAATATTGTCATGTAGTCGTTGGTCGCAACGGTTAAAAATATTGATGAATATTAATGAAATGAAATGAACCATGTTTTAAGGTGATATAAAGCACTGATGGATGTTTTTAATTGAAATATTGGTTATTGTACAATTGACATAAAGTTTAACAATGTG
This sequence comes from Thunnus maccoyii, assembly GCF_910596095.1. Taxonomy (NCBI): domain Eukaryota; kingdom Metazoa; phylum Chordata; class Actinopteri; order Scombriformes; family Scombridae; genus Thunnus; species Thunnus maccoyii. The sequence goes on along the minus strand of NC_056534.1, from coordinate 2,783,238 downwards.
CAACAATAAAAAACATTTGGATAATTTACTTCAGTACAAAACAAACCTCTCAATAGATTGTAGGTCAAACAAGTAAAAAAACAATTATCAGTGCAGAGAGAAAATATTGAAACATGATGATATAAAGCTGCATATGTAGATTAATAAGTGTTTGTTAAAGAAAGCAGAAAAATATCAATCTTATCAGTATTCAAACAAATTGGCCAAAGTGGACAGTAACTAAACAAACCTTAAAATAAGAAAATCCTTTATACACATTATACATATATTCTATTAATCAACTGCAGAGCTGCAACTAATGATTATTTTCCTTAACAATTAACCTTGTTTAAACCTGATTTAGAATCATTATTTAATCTATAAAATGTCAGAAAATAGTTCATCACAACTATTGTGAACTATTCATCACAGTTTCTAGAAGTTCAAGGTGTCTTTGAATGTTTTGTCTGACCAACAGTCCAAAACCCAAAAATATTCCAGTTACCATCATATAGAGCAGAGAGTAGCAGCAAAACCTCACATTTAAAAAGATGGAGCCTGAGAATGTTTGTCTGACAAATAATTTAAACGATTATCAATCAATCAATTAATCTCTTGTTGTTCCATTGTCATTAAATGTTTCAGCACTTATTACAGCCTGTAAAATATTGACACATATTCTGTTGAGTCATGGTCTCGGCCGAACTCTACAATGAAGCTTTATGACACTGTGAAATATTCACACTTTGTTTTCTGTGGTTTCACTTCAAACTGAAAGTTTTGTTTTTTTGGAAACTTTGTGTTTTTCACTAGAAATGAAACTAAAGTTCTATGGATTTGATCAGATGTTTAAATAGAGATTTTATTTTAAATAGAAATCCTAGTTTGTATTTTTTCTCATAATAAACAAGAATGTGTTTGTATATTTACTCTCTTCAAAAACAAAGACACATTTATGACATAAAACAGGTGATTACTCTACTCAGTTTGATTGACAGGACAGACGATCAGAGGGGCAGAGTTTTTACCACCATAATTAGGACCAGGACTGAAGGATGGGTAGAGTTTCTCAGTGAAGGAGCAGCCAGTAAAGGCGTAGATAAGAACTGCAGCATCTACGTCATAAAAGGAGACCCAACCCTCCTCATAATCCACAAATACCCCCACCTTCTGAGGCTGAGACTTCAGAGAGAGACGGACTGAAGGGCCAGCAAAAGCTTTGTACTCATTTCCATTTATCAAACATATAGTCCAGTAACCATCCTGAGGTCTAGCTGTGATTTGTCCCTTTCTGTTGATCGACTCTCTGGCCACTCCTAAAGCCCATTCAGTCTTCATTTTAACCTGATTCTCAAAGTAAACTCTGCCTGAAGAGAAACTCTGCTTTCCTAAAACATTTACATAACGAGTAAATCTCTCTGGGTTGTTTGGCAGATTCTTCCTCACATCACTATCATTTACTTGTTTCTCATCATCAGACAGGATGAGATCAGGATGTGCTGTATCAGGATCAAGAGTCACATCCATTGCATACTACTGGACCCTCTTCAGCTCTACCTCAGTGAGCAGCTTCTTCATCTCTGTACTGAGCGTCTCCTCCAGCTGAGCCACAGCTCTCACCACAGTCCCCTCACATGATGGTGGACGGACGCTGACCTCTGTCCAGTCTTTGGTGGGTGGAGCAGCTTTCAGGGACGGGAAGTTTTGGAGGAGGTGGAGGTGGTCTTCAGAGCGTGAGAGCTGCTTCACCTCAGAGCTTCTCTTCATCAGCTCAGAGATTTCCTGTTCCAGCTCTTTGATGAAGTCTTCAGCCTGTTTCTCTGTCGTTCTTTGCTTCTCTTCAATCATCTCAATGAGCTCATTCAGGCTTCTCTCAACAGACTCCTTCAGAGCGGTGAAGACCTGAACACCTTCTGCTTTCTCTCTGTCTGCATCTTCCTTACTGAGGTCAACTGCATGTTTGATCTCTTGAATATTCAGTCGTCTCTTCTGGATCATCTGCTGAATTTCAGCCTCTGTCTTCCCCAGCTCTGCCTTCTTTCCTTCATATTCTTCTTTCAGAGGAACAAACTCATGTGTCTTGTGGTCTAAAACAGAGCAGAGAACACAGACACATGTCTGGTCAGTCTTACAGAACAGCTCCAGAGGTTTATCGTGCTTCATACACATCCTGTCTTCCAGGTTCCACAGCTGATGTCTTTTCAGACATGAAGATGAGGCTCCAGGTGAGTCTCACAGTGGGAGATCAGACACACCAGACAGGACTTCAGGGCCTTCAGTTCGGTTCCAGTACAGACGTCACAAGGAACTTCTCCTGGTTTGGCAGCTTGTTGCTCTGAGCTGCTGCTGCTGGCTTTTTGTTGAGCTTCCTGTCTGAACCGAGAAACCATCTCAGTGAGCAATGTGTTGATGTGAAGCTCAGGTTTTGTGTAGAAAACCTTATTACACATGGGACACAGGTACTGGACATTACTGTTACAGTGTTCAGTGATGCAGTTTTTGCAGAAGTTGTGTCCACATGGTGTGGTGACTGGATCAGTGAACACATCAGTGAGCACAGAAACTGATCTTCAGATCGCAGACAGCTGGCAGCAGACATATCTACATATGTAGTGTGAAAAAGGACACATTTTGTTTAAAATTAAATTTCCATTACTTTTTCAAGAAGGATTAAGGATAATTACTGTTGTATTAAATAGAACGTGATATTAGGTAAAGTAATTGTATTTCGTGTGTTTGTTTCTTTCTTTCTTATTATGCCGCCACTTCAGACCTAAATTTGACCAAATTTGGCAAGACCAACAAATCATATGCTGACACCCCTGACCTAAATCCAACAGGAAGTCCGCAATTAGCCTGTCAATATAAGACTTTGCCTCAATTTTGGCCCCCGAACAAACGCTATCTCCTCCGAGGGCATAAATGGTATCGATTTCAAAATTTGATACATGACTTATGACACTGTGCTAAAGATCATATTTTTTTGTAAGAAATTTGGTTACGAATCCACTGATACAGGTTTGAAAGTGGTCAGACTTATAGTTTAGATGTCAGAAGCCTCTGTTTGACACAAAGGTCATGCCTCTCCATTGCTTTACATTGTAAGGGTGATGTGGCACTGCAACTTTCGGGGCTTAGATAAAATCCAAACCGTTCAAGTTTTTAACAGTTTTTTACAGCACAGTGTCACAAGCCATGTATCAAAGTTTGAAATCAATACCATTAACGCTCTTGGAGGAGATAGCGTTGAAAATTGAGGCAAAGCCTTATATTTACAGGCTAATTGCAGACTTCCTGTTGGATTTAGGTCAGGGGTGTCATCGTAGATCTTGATAAGACGAATAAGTCGGTTTTCGTTAGATCTCTCTACGACATTGCTACGGGTCGTGGCAGTCATTTTAGTTACATAGGTAGCGCTAGAGAGCACATTTTCGCACTTTGGGGGTTAATTTTGACATTTTATCAAATTTTTTACCAGACCTGATGTGCGTGCCAAATTTGGTGAGTTTTTGAGCATGTTTAGGGGGTCAAATTTAGGTCCGAAGTGGCGGAATAATAAGAAAGAAAGAAACAAACACACAAAATACAATAGTGCCTTTGCACCTTTGGTGCTCAGGCCCTAATCAAAGCTGCAAGCAGCGTTGAACGGGCCCTCATGCCTCCTTGCATGTCGGGCAGCGGCGCAATCGAAGGGCTTCTGTCACGGCATATAGATGTCTTCAGACCCAGGCTGTTTTCAGACAGTGCAAGAAGGAGATAAACATCACTTCCTTTGTCCACTGTTTTGCCTGCTGCTGGAGCTGCTTCCCTGACATTTCGTAGGGGGCGCTATTCAGCTAGTTTGCATCATTGATGGAATATTGTCATGTAGACGTGTTCAGGCTGGGACTCTTATCAAACATGTAAAGTTTGGTGCAGACTGGAGCATTTACAATAAAGTTATAGCAACTTCCTCTGTCATGGCAAAGCATCAAATCTCAATGGTGCGAGGATGAGAATTTTCTGCAGGGTGAGACATGTCTGTCTTGCTCACACCTGTGGCATCAACATTATGCAAGTTTTGGGCCCATTCACTCGAATTTCAATTAGTAAACTGAAAACTCTTGATGAGTTTGTGTGTAAAACAAATTAATTTCCTAATTTTCATCAAATCTATTTTTAGAAAAGTAAAGACTTTTAACCCTGATGACCTGGTCAAAGTTTGATTGAAATGTGTACTGTCAGGTGTGTAGAGACAATAAGTAACTGCAGCTGGACACAGAAAAATACTCATTCAACCCCCACACCCATGCCCCCCCTCCTATTCTCTCTCTCTCTCCCTCTCAGTTGGAGAGGAGAATGTCACTCTTCTTGTGAAATACCTTCATAAATCCCATGACTTTGGCCAAATCTTACATTAAAAATCACATTTCATTGTAGGAAATTTCATCATGAATCCATTGATATAGGTTTGAAAGTGGTCAGACTTATAGTTCAGACGTCAGAAGCCTCAGTTTGACACAAAGTCCATGCCCATAGATTTACATTTTACATTACAAGGTGTGATATGGCACTGCAACTTTCAGGACTTATAAAATCTAAATCGCTTGAGTTATTACAAAGTTTTTAACAACTTTTGTTCAGCACAGTCTCATAAGTCATTGATCAAAGTTTGAAACCAATACCATTAACGCCCTCGGAGGAGATAGCATTTGTTTGGGGTCCAAAATTGGTGCAAAGTCGTACTTTGATGGGCTTATTGTGGACTTCCTGTTGGATTTAGGTCAGGGCTGTCAGTGTATGATTTTGTAGGTCTTGATGAGATGAATAATTGAGTTTTGGTTCGATCTCTCTACGACATTCCTATGGGCTGTGGCGGCCATATTAGTGACATAGGTGGTGCTAGAGAGCACATTTTGGCACTTTGGGGGTTATTTTTTACATTTTATCAAATTTTTCACCAGACCTGACGTGCGTGCCAAATTTGGTGAGTTTTTGAGCATGTTTAGGGGGTCAGATTTAGGGTTTAAGTGGTGGAATAATAAAGAAGAAAGAAGAAAGAAACAAACAGAACAAATACAAGAGGATCTTTGCCCCTTTGGGGCTCAGGCCTTAAAAATATGATTTTTAATGTAAGATTTGGCCAAAGTAATGGGATTTATGAGGAGATTTCACAAGAAGACTGCTCTGAAGTTTTCCTCTCCAACTGAGAGGGAGAGAGAGAGTAGGGAAGAAAGGGGGTGTGTGCCACACACAGTGGGGGCTCTGCCTATTTTGTGAGAGGCAAGAGGGAGATCAAAATATAAAAAAGAATATTTGGTTGAAATAAACCATTACTAAATCTCAGTATTATTTACAACATATTTTTTCTCTCTTCTTTGGAAGAGACACATAAAATGATGCTCCAAGGGAGGACGGCCTCCCTAACCAATCAACAACCAGAATGCAATATTAATATCAAGTTGGTCCGATGATAGTTTCCAGAATTCATCTTCAATTCTCTCCACTGTAAGGCAAAGTAGCAGCAGTAGATAGCTCCTTGCGTTAGCCAAAGCAACAGTTAGCTTGTTGCAGCAGCCTGAAGGACTCTTTATACATCCATGGAAGGACTATTAAGGACTGTTGTTAAGCTAATGGGAGAAACAATCTGGACTGTGCAGTGCAGCAGCAGCAGGACACCGCCAGGGGGCGGCTGGAGAGAGAAGCAACAGGAAAAACAACCAGGAGAGTTAGCTTGTTTGTCATTGTTGCTAATGATATCAGATTGGTTAAGCAGCAGCCATAAAGTTCTGTTAACTAACAAACAAGATGACCAACAGCAACAAATGGATGTTGTGACATGAATACTTCATCTCCATGATAGAAAGAAGAAGACATCAGATAACGTGAGTCAGACAAGTTACAGCTTCTCTCTCTCTGTCTCTTTTGTCTGTTTGGTGGCTTGTTCAACAAGCTGCAGGACAAGATGTGTGTTCATGTTTCTAAGTTATCATCAAGTTTTGATGATGTGGACAGAAGCTGTTTCATTCACTACCATGTTTAAAGAGGAAGGTATAATGCCTCATATTGCAATAATTGAGCATTGAATATTTCATATATTTTATTTTATTTTATTTAAACATTGGACATCTTAAATGTTGTTTGTCTTGAATGTTTTCATTTAAGACCATGGGCAAAAGTTCATTGGTGTTTCGTGCTGTAAGTGTGTTACAGAATAAATAGAAAACAAAGTTTTATTTGTCTCCCCTTTTTTTGCTGATCCTAAAAATCATCCGATCCGTGACTCAAATTCGTAATATGATCCGAACCGTGAGTTTTGTGATCCGTTGCACCCCTAGTATTAACATGTCAGCTTTGTAGACTATATTTTGTATGTCATGCACATAGATAAGAGTGTGTAAGTCATGTATTTGATACATGCATTAATACTTTCTGATGTGAACCTACACTTTTAGATCTGTGAATGTTTTTAGTGTTCAGTCTTTCTAGTATTCAGCACTGATCTGTTCCTGTATCACATTATAAGCTTTGTGGTACTTTATATATTTCTGTATACTAAGGAAATACATGGGAAACACATGTAAATCATGTGATATCTTGTCTGCTTTTGATAAGAACATAAATCTGTTGTCACAATAGAACAATACTATAAATTTGAATTTCATTTTGTTGGTAAAATCACACATCTGAACCACTCTGGCTAAAATGAGCTCTTCTTTGTTTAGAAACAATATGTATATGCTAAATGTCTTTAAAGAAGTAGCCGTTACACCAGTCAGGGGTTTTTGTTTTTAAAAGCAAATTGTTTTATTGGCATATAAAATTGCCCCCCACCCCTCTGATTTCATCAGGTGGGGAACAATGATATAGTTTGATGCGGTTTGTTGTAAGATTCCATGTTGGTTTCCCTCCTGTTCTGTTGAATCACCAGCTGCCACTGGTGTGGGGGTTGAATGCAGCTCATTTTTGTAGGATACAGCAGAAAGGTCTATATACATACAGTACATTATATACAAACTTTGTATGAAGTTTGGTGTTATTATCATTTATTTTACAATAATTGTAGGTCTTATATTTATAATTCAGTAGTGGGGATGACCTATGAGGGGAAGGGAAAAAACAGAGTGAGGGTGACAGTTTAGTGATAAAGTGCTGTAGAAAAATACCATCAAAACTAAAATTTGTAGCTCTGTACTGCAGTTTTTCCTTTATTAGGGCCCGAGCACTTAGCGGTTCGCTCACACTCTCCATTCAAATATATGAGTATTTTTCTGTGTCCAGCTGCAGTTACTTATTGTCTCTACACACCTGACAGTACACATGTCAATCAAACTTTGACCAGTTCATGTGGGTCAAAAGTCTTTACTTTTCTAAAAATAGAGTTGATGACAATTAGAAAATTAATTTGTTTTACACACAAACTCATCAAGAGTTTTCAATTTACTAATTAAAATTCAAGTGAATGGGCCCAAAAGTTTTTTGACACAGGTGTGAGCAAGGCAGACATGTCTCACCCTGCAGAAAATTTTCATCCTCACACCGTTGAGATTTAATGTTTCGCCGTGACAGTTGAAGTTGCTATAACTTTATTGTAAATGCTCCAGTTTACATCAAACTTTACATGTTTGATAAGAGTCCCGGCCTGAACACGTCTACATGACAATATTCCATCAGCGATGCAAACTGTAGAAGAATAGCACTGCTAACAAAGCTCTGCTAACTTGATGACAAACACCTTTTATTCTCTGCAGCTGCTTCACAATAAAAGCTGCTGCTTGTTGGTAGAAAGCTTTTAATGTGAAACAGCTACAGGAAATAGAATGCAGTGTGTCTGTAGGAAGTGATCAGTAAATAGTAATAAGACCAGGAAGGTTGGAGTGAAGCTGAACTCCAAACCACAGAGATTCAGTTACAAGTTACAAAAGTCCTGAGAACTGACACAGAGAGACTGTTTAAAAAACAATTAAAGTTGTTTCACTGAATCTGTGTAAAAACATCTTTAGTTATATTGTCACTAATTTCACAAGTGTCAGTATGAAATGAAAAGAGTGGAACTTCCTGTCTGCTGTGTTAAAGCTGGTTGTTGAAACATTAAATTTGATCAGTTGTACTCACCAGTATTTGGCAGAGACTCTGCTGTGTTGTTGAGAAAGACTTGATGAACTCAGTTTAATTTTTATTTGGACAGAAGTGGAGAGACTCGACTGCAGCTCTGCTGTCGCTCTGACAAACTTTTAGTTTCATTTGTGTAGAATGTCAGTGAACCTGTCTGTCATGTCTCTCCAGTGTTGCTCCTCCTCTTACTGCAGCTCTGATTGTGAGTTTGTTTCCTCCTTCTGATTTACATGATTATTGTGAAATATCATGGAGCACAAGTGGCAATGTAAATAACAGGTGGGAAGCAGATTCTGCTTTATAAAGGATTTCAGGTAAATATCAGCTTAGTATTTACAGTGTTTCCCCTATTATAGTACAACAAGAAACACCGCCAGGTCAAAAAATAATTTTTTAAATGCCAAATATCCATTCATTTGGAAATCAACAGTGTTTGGGAGCCTCTGAGCAGCGCTCTTTCGAAACATGAGTCAACGTCTGTGTTGTTTCCTGGGAAACTGCAGGAAGCGTAACTCCTTTTCAGGAAGGGCACATAAGTGAGTGAGTGGTTAAGCGAGAGAGCGAGTGTCAGAAAAGTGACGGTGAATACGAGGGAAGCAGTGAAAAAGGTTATCAGTAAGTTGTCAATCTGACAGTAAATGTACAGAAGAGACTACAGTATGTGAGTTAATAAATGCTGCAGCTTGTCAAGACCAAGAAAAGTCACGTGTGTTGTTTCCCCAACAGCTGGAAAAGTGAAGGGGTTAGCTCAGACTCAACCTAGAGGAAACACTGATATACATTCTGATCGGACTGTCCTAAATATTTATGGTGAGGGGTATAACTTAAAGGACGGGTTCACTATTTTTCAAGTGTGTCTTAAACCAGCAGTCAGGTGTCCTTATGAACAGTGAAAGAGGCTTTATAGCGTCCATATCATTAATTCATCACATGGACTGTAAACCATCGTCGGCAGTGATATCTCAGAAATATAATGATTAGTTTGTAGCGCTCATATCCAAACTGACTTTACAAGGTGTGTCACAACTAAGAAAGAAATATAAGAATAATAACATTAAACACAAATGTCATTAATCAATGTTAACTTAAAATGTGCTTTTGATTGGCATTTTACAAATATGTGTGTAAACGCCAGTGCCATGTCAGTGCAGCTGGTTATTAACCTAAACAAACAATGTTTTACTAAAAGATTCCGTTTCTCACCTTATATTTCATCTCCACCTCATCACATCACCAGATTGCTTAGGACAAACATGTGTACACCCGGTCTAAAGGATGCGTGAGGTGCCCACATTCTCATCGCACATTCTGTTCATTAATACCAGTTTATGTGCGGGAAATGGTTTATGCCTGGTTTTTGTCTGTACATATTGTTTATGCATCTGGCCCCTGCTGTTTAAGGAAATACTGAGCCTTTAAATATATACATTTGTGAATTTTTTAAAGATTTACGTCTTAGTAACAACCAACGAGCTTGGAGCTGAGAGCTACAGACAGTAGCAAGGCACGTGATGTGTGAGTGGTCCCGCCGATTCTGGTGGAGCTGGGATGGCTGTCTAGAGATCACTAGGTGTAATGTGTGGCCATGTTTGTGAGTTGGCCCAGCAGTATGTTGTATGAAATCAAAAGAGTGTAACAGTTGCAAAAAGCCCATAACAATGTAGTCGTTATCGATATGCAAATTAAAATAACCAGTTATAAGAATCCTCTCATGGTTAGTAAAACAGACTGAAAGTAGTTCAGAGATGTCTGTTAAAAATGAGGCTGTATACTTAGATATTAATCAGCAGCACCGAAGTTTGACTTTCCAGTAACATTGCCTGGTATTCAAAAGATGAATAGCTACCAAGACTCAGTTTCTTGCACTTAAAAATGTCTGAAAAAATTGCAGCCAGTCCTCCTCCTCGCTTCCCTTCATGGATTTAGTGAATAAAAGTGTAGTTTGGAGGGAATGCTTCAATTAAGAGAGAGGTCCCATCTGAATTTAAAGATGTTTCAGTGAGGAAAATTAAATCTAATTTGTGTTCAATGATAAAATCATTTAAAAAAAAAAAAAAGTCTTATTAGTAAGTGCCCGGATTTTTAAGAGAGCCATGTTTAGTTTCTTTTTATGTGCATCTTATTGGCTGGGCTGCAATTTTTTAGGGGTACAAAAATCAGGTTAGACCTTCTCTTCAAATTACCTTGAGTGACAATGCATTTGGGATGAAAACTGTTTTTCTTTATCCTGGTTAAAATGGGAATGATGATGAGATTGGAGCATCTCTCAGCTGGTTTTGGGGTCCATCAGAGCGTAGGGAGGTGGCAGTAGGGACTCCCAATCGCAAGGGGGGGTTGGGGGGGGGCAGTTGGGGGTTGTGGGGCTTGCAGGGGAGGAGGTGGTTTTCTTGCTGAGACCGGAAGTGACCGTGTGTACATGCAATGGCAGGTAGTCAGTTAGAGTGACAGTTCCCGATTATATAAAACAAATTGTCAGTCAAAATTTGTGAGCCCAGGCCATTGGGGTGAATACCATCTCAACGGAAGAAAGAAGGGCGATTCCAGAAGAGATTAAAATTGTCAACAAAAGCTATTTTCTGGGTTGCACAGGTTGAGTGCAGCCTGCTGTGGAAACCTAATGTGTGGCTGAAGTGACCCACGCTGTGGTTAAGTGGAGGGAGAGGACCAGAGATGTAGAGTCGCTTACGATGGACGGAGAGTGAGTCGAGAAGTTTGCTTAAGTCGCATTTGAGCATTTCTGAGGACTGACTTGGGATGTCATTACACCCAACATGAAGGACAACATGACAGGTGAGTGGATGATCTGCTAAGATGCTGGGGTTGGTGGTGTTGGTGACGGCCTGGGACTTAGGTTGCTTTCATCGAGTGGAGCAGTTAGAGTTTTTGTAAGGAGGTAGCGGTCCATCCTGGCAGCGAACTTCACTGCAGGTGCAGCAGGAGTGCAACACCTCACCTAGGATATTGACCTAAACTGGTAAAGATAAAATTATTTTTTTCGAATTTTTGGGGGCAATTTCTGCCCCTCGATCACGGTTTTTAGAGGCATTCTGAGATTTCTTGGGGCATTTTTGCCCTTGCCCCCCGCTAATTTCCGACGCTGACTACAACTGTAGTATGGTGTTTTGTTTGTTTGGTTGAATAACTCCACAAATTGTATATATTCCCTTTTTTATTTTTCAGAAGCTGAGAGCCTAAGGTGTTGGGGTTGGTGCTTGTAGGTGGTGGTTCCTCCTTTCTTGTGTGCTGTGTTCATCTGAGCATCCCTGGGTTTGACCCTTCACCATTGTGTGTGTGCACGTGTGATTCAGGGTGACTCTCTTCTGGATGCCTCTCCTTCTCCCCCTCCACTGGTAAGCCTCAGCTCTGAATAATTCTGAATTTCAATTTTTATTTATATAGCGCCATATCACAACAAAAGTCATCTCAAGGCACTTTTCACATAGAGCAGGTCAAGACCGTACTCTTTAATTTACAGAGACCCAACAATTCCCCCATGAGCAGCACTTGGCGACAGCGGTAAGGAAAAACTCCCCTTTAACGGGTAGAAACCTCAAGCAGAACCCGGCTCTTGGTGGGTGGCCATCTGCTTTGACCGGTTGGGTTGAGAGAGAGAAAGAGAGAGGGAAAGGGGGAGGGGGGACAGCCAGGGAAGGACGCCATCAGAACTGTGACGGACCGCGAAGGCTCGGCCCAGAAACCAGGGTTTCTGGTGAGATGAGAAAGCACAAAAAACTCCGGGGAAGAAGCAAAGTTATTGACATGCATTGATGTTACATGAATGCATACAGATGGAGAGGAGGAGAGAGGAGCTCAGTGCATCATGGGAAGTCCCCCAGCAGTCTAGGCCTATAGCAGCATAACTAAGGGCTGATCCAAGGTGAGCCTGGTCGGCCCTAACTATAAGCTTTATCAAAAAGGAAAGTTTTAAGCCTACTCTTAAACATAGAGAGGGTGTCTGCACCCCGGACCGAATCTGGTAGATGGTTCCATAGAAGAGGAGCCTGATAGCTGAAGGCTCTGCCTCCCATTCTACTTTTAAAGACTGAAGGAACCACCAGTAGGCCTGCATTCTGGGAGTGCAGTGTTCTAGCGGGATAATACAGTATTAAGAGCTCTTCAAGATATGATGGTGCCTGACCATTAAGGGCTTTGTAAGTTAGGAGAAGGATTTTAAATTCTATTCTAGATTTTACAGGAAGCCAATGTAGTGAAGCTAAAATTGGAGAAATGTGGTCTCTTTTTCTAGTTTTAGTCAGTACACGTGCAGCTGCATTCTGGACCAGCTGGAGAGTCTTTAGAGACTTGTTAGAGCAGCCTGATAATAAGGAATTGCAATAATCCAGCCTAGAAGTAACAAATGCATGAACTAGTTTTTCTGCATCTTTTAGGACAGGATGTGCCTGATTTTTGCGATATTACGTAAGTGAAAAAAGGCAGTCCTTGAAATTTGTTTTATGTGAGAGTTAAAGGACATATCCTGATCAAAGATAACTCCCAGATTCCTTACGGTGGTGCTGGAGGCCAGGGTAATGCCATCCAGAGTAGCTATATCATTAGATAGTGTGTTTCTAAGGTGTTTAGGGCCAAGCACAATAACTTCAGTTTTATCTGAGTTTAGTAGTAGAAAATTGCAGGTCATCCAGGTCTTTATGTCCTTAAGGCATGCTTGGAGTTTGTTTAACTGATTGGTTTCATCTGGCTTCATTGATAAATATAATTGGGTGTCATCTGCATAACAATGAAAATTTATGGAGTGTTTCCTAATAATATTACCTAAAGGAAGCATATACTATGTGAATAGAATTGGTCCAAGTACAGAACCTTGTGGAACTCCGTGTCTAACCCTTGCCTTCACGGAGGATTCATCATTAACATGTACAAACTGAAATCGGTCTGATAAATAGGATTTAAACCAGCTTAATGCAGTTCCTTTAATGCCAATTAAATGTTCCAGTCTCTGCAAAAGGATTTGATGGTCGATTGTGTCGAATGCGGCACTAAGATCTAACAGGACAAGTATAGAGACAAATCCTGTCCGATGCAGTCAGGAGGTCATTTGTAACTTTCACCAGTGCTGTCTCTGTGCTATGATGCGCTCTAAATCCTGACTGAAAATCCTCAAATAAACTATTGTTATGTAGAAAGTCACATAACTGATTAGAGACTGCTTTCTCAAGGATCTTAGATAGAAATGGAAGGTTAGATATAGGTCTATAATTGGCTAAAGCACCTGCATCGAGAGTATGCTTCTTAAGAAGAGGTTTAATTAGAGCTACTTTAAAGGACTGTTACTAAAGACAGATTGATCATATCTAGTAAAGACGTGCTAACTAAGGGTACGGCTTCCTTAAGCAACCTAGTTGGGATGGGATCTAAGAGACAGGTTGATGGTTTAGCTGAACAAATCATTGAAGTTAGTTCAGGAAAGTCGACTGGAGAAAAACAGTCCAAATATATGTCAGGATTTACAGCTGTTTCTAAGGTGCCTGTGTTTGGGGAGAGAACGGTGCCTGTTGAGGGCAGGAGGTGGTTAATTTTGTCTCTAATAGTTAGAATTTTATCATTAAAGAAGCTCATAAAGTCATTACTACTGAGAGCTATAGGAATACATGGATCAATAGAGTTATGACTCTTTGTCAGCCAAAGTCCTGAAAAGGAACCTAGGGCAGTTTTTATTCTCTTCTATTAATGATGAGTAATAGGCGGCTCTGGCATTACAGAGGGTCTTCCTATATGTTTTAAGACTATCTTGCCAGACTAAGCGAGATTCTTCTACTTTGGTGGAACGCCAAACCATGTGTGGATAGTATGTTTAATGGCTAATTTACTCATTTTTGCTATTGTTAAATAAAGAATTATTGATGAATGGAACCATGTCTCCTGCTTCTTAGTATAATGAACCTGATTCCCTCTTGGGTTATTGGTACTGGTCAGAGGTAACATTTGTCCTTGGGTAAAACCCCCAGGGTGGTATTGTCTCTTACCACAATAAGATTAAATTCAAAATTACAATCAGGATAGAAACATATTAACAAGGGTAGGTGTTGTGTTTCTCAGCAGTCATATTGCACTGGACTCACCTTTGATGTTTAGGATGTAGAGGGTCTTGTCGGTCTGGATGAAGATGTAGCCAGACTGGAAGGACACCATACGACTTTCTCCAGCACTCGGTCAGGGAACTGAGCTTGCAGGTACACATACTGCTTCATGTCAGGATCTTTACTGAAGTCCCCAGCAGGGATCTGAAACCAGAGACACAAGCATTGTGTGGGGATATGCGAGGATATATTATGAGCATTATGCTAAATAAAACATGTTAGAAAATGATTTCTTCAGACTAGATGATACACCCAGACAAAGCTTTGAAATAGCAATATATTTTGGTAATGTAACCAGGTTACAGTAACAAATATTTTAGCATTTCTACATTACCTTAATTTGTCTGAGGTCCTGGAATTTGTTTGTGCTGTTAAGGGTCACAGATGTGGATACCAGCATTTTAGTTTTGGTTGGATAGTTCATTGCCCTGATTTTGACCCTGATGTCATTATCTTCTGTGCAATCTTGACACTCCACAAAGGTGTTTTTTTGTGTTCCTACTCGCAACAAGTTGGGGGCAGACATCACTTGCCTGCAGAGCAGAAGGGAGAGAAAGACCAAATGTATTAAGTGTACAGAAAGAACCACATTGCTGCTCAGGATGTACTGACTTACTGACAAGCTGAGGAACACTGACGAACACATTTACTTATAACAAAGTTTGTTTTTTATGTTGCAAATATACAGTATTAAGGCACTGAAAGCCACACACATACTAATAATAATGGATGGTTTTAGAGCTACTATTTTGTTTTTCTCAGTGGTTGTTAGAATGTGCTTAAGTTTCATTTCCCCCAATTTGCTAAAAAAAAAAAAAAAAAAGGAAAGAAAATCATCTGCTCCATCATGGACTTCACACACAATGAGTGATCTATTGATTATCTTGACCAAGATCCAGCACTTGCTCAATAGAACATTTCATCAGTTTTCTGGACTCTGTTCGCTGTGCCTGGTAGGATGCATCACTGTGCAAATTCAAAAATACACAAAACAAACTACTGGCGTTGTTTGAAAGATCACAATACCTTGATTAATGTGACACAAACTACAAACTAATTATGTAAGACACAGGTGAAACGGAGCTGAGTTAAACTAATATTCTCAATCTTTAATGATAGCCATTTATCAATAACTCTGGTCATATATATCTGGTCTTAACTGCATTAGTACATCTTCTTAAATACTGTTACAATCTCAAAATATTAGATACAATCATCACGTCCATTCATACTTTTCGTGTTAGGTGTAATAATCTATAATAATAAATATTTAAGCAGTGTTTCAAAGTGAAATAAATTCATCAATAAGTACATCACTGCCAACAAAATAAGCATTTTCATAAGCCAATAAAGACAAAAGTCTGATATGAATTCATCCACTGAAATTATGTTTCTGGTTTTCATTTGACACTGAGATTTACAATCACTCAGACTTCTTTATACAAATGCTAGTTTTACCAAAAATCTCTTTTTTCACCGTCAATGTACAAATTTCTGTTTGGTTTCCTGGCCTTACAGAGCTCCGTCTGGCTCAGGGACCATTGATAATGCATAATTGCATACACTACATTTGATATTGGCTTATACAAATATTGGCTTCTGTCTCTTTCAGGTCGTTTCCCTTTAACTACCTCTGCCTCTTAGAACAGACATTCAAGGCAGAAGGTGTGATGGAAAGCTGGGTCTACTTACAGTGGAGATCCACCGGCCAGGGAAGTCCTGGAGAAAAAAGCCAGTAGGCCAACAGCCAGAACAGAGTCTTACACATCCTCCCACCTCATCCCATATCACTTGTTATTGCAGACTCCTGCTCTCCGGCACCCTCCTTTTATATTTACCTCCCTCCTCTTGGACCTTTGTTTCTCCTCACTACTGTTCCAGTTTATTTCAAGGTAACTGAGATGAACTCCACAGTCCTCAGTCATAACAGCAAACAGTCACCGAATGTTACTGCAACTCTGAACTCTGGTTCTGAGGTAATTTAGCCTGGCTCTGTAACACATCTTGTAATGTTAACAAACAAAAACAGAGGCTGATTTCCACAAAACTTGGCACAAACATACATGGTTTCCAGATGATGAATCAGACTGAAACTGTGAGGTTGACATTTGTTTTGAGTTAAGTGTCAACAAAGTTGGGACGGGCAGGAGTGCTTTTGGTTATTAGTAATAATTCATAATTATCATAGATAATAAAAATAATAAAATAATAAATATTTCTGAAATGATCAGAAATGTAGAAGCAAGTACAAGTGTATCTTCCTCCTTCATAAAAAATCCTGTACATTTAGAGTTTTATTTTTGTGCGTAATCTTAAAATTTACCTTTTGTCTGGTATTTTCATGCCCAGCACAGCACACATAACACAGAGATGGGAGGAGAGGCACGACAGGTGCAAGTTTAATTCAAATGAGTCAGTTGTTGCAAGTTGTTGGTATTTTGGTAGAAACTGGGTCTTAGATATTGCACTGAGAACAGGTGAGAACCAGCTGCACAGTCACTCTGCAGACAATCTGGCGATGCTGTCAAAAAGGGCCAAATAATTACTTGGAGGAAATGGACAGCCATTATGACATGACGCTTAACAGTGTAAATAAATTTAAAGGCATTGACTTGTAGATGCATTTAAATTGGCATCAAAAATAAATGTTTGATATGATTATTGCAGAAAGGTCAGTACAGCAGTCTGTACTGATCAATAAATCGAAATAGACGCTGCTACATATTGTATGAAAACCCCCATCAGTTAATAAAATTCCTGCATCTATCTGTAGGCAGCAGGACAGATATGTGTGATAGTCTGCAGCTTCCTATTTAAAAAGTGATAAAGTTTATTTATTAACTAACACACAGCCTTCTTTATCTTTATTCTACTCCACTTCTTTTGCGCATAGTGCTGCTGCACCTTCCACTTTGTCCTGGTCATTGCCTTTGTGTTGTTTAGATAATTTGATAATTTCCCTAAATGACTGCAGTACCAAATAAGACTTACAATGTAGGCATACCTGATTTACTCAAGTACAGAATACTGTATGCCAACCCAGTCTCACGCCACTTTGTGAAATAGTCATTTAATCTATAGATTTGGGTACATGGACATGAATTATCCTTTTTTTTTCGGGACACTCAACACGACTTTCAAACTAATTTATTTCAATTGGAATATCTTTTGTGCTCGCTGTCAGATGGGACTCTGGAGCACAGAAGCTGTGATAGCAACTGTTAAAATGTTTTGATGCTGATAATATTACAAGTGGAATACACAGAACACACAAACTCTCTGTCTTTGAATATCTATGAATGAGCCAATGATAAGGTAGGTTTTGCCTGTGGTCAGGTGTAAAGGCACCCAGCAGTGTGTATAACTGAGGAATGTCCGCAGTTTATCTCATGGACACACATCACAACTTCCTGTAATTAAAATACTGTATATAGAGAACATAATTAACTATATAACAGATGTCATGAAGGAGCATTACTGTTGTACTCACAAACACATCATGCATAAATGGGTAAGAATGTTTCTGCTTGGCTGGAAGAACCATTGGGAATATGGAAAATGGCCATAAACATTCAGAAATAGACAAAGAAATCTATCACTACGCCTCTTTAAAGGGGACATATTATGCACATTTCCAAGTCTATATTTTTAATCTGGGACTGGTACTGGAATATCTTTGTCAATTCTGAACCACAGGCTTGGACTCAAATGCAGACACAGACTCAGTATCAGGTCAAAATCAGTCCTTTTAATCAGGAGGTCGGTACACAGGTAATCAGTCAGCGAAGCAACAGTGTGCAATCAGAAGGCAAAAAGACAAAAACAGGTCAGGTAACTATCAGGCTCTAAGAAACTCGCATAAGGAAAAATGCTGGAACGCTGTCACAAAGGAACAAGACCAACTGGCACAGAAGGAAGGGAACACCAGGGACGCTTTTCAATTCGCTAATTCTATGCTTCCTCATGAAGGATTTTCTGAACCTGATCCAAAGTATGCAAGCGGACAATGTGAACAGCCTGTGGAACAACAACAACAACCTCAACACAGAACAGACGGCCATTTGTGACCGTGTGTGAACAATGTAATATCAGTTTGATGGGTAAGTAGCTGTAACTTTGCAAACAGGCTGAAACTCTGGTTTTTGACTTTCAGGGATCATTCTTACATATGTTTAACTTAGACATCCGACATCATAACAGTATAAAAATAACAGAAAATCACATTATTACTACTGCAGCTATCATTTATTGATCTATACGAGCTGTCAAATATTCTGAATCAGAACAGATTTGAAATTTGCTTCACTCTACATTGTTAAACGTCCTACATATCACTCCACTGAGCTCATCATGATCAAATATAGGTATCTTTTACATTGTTTTCTGTGTAAAACATGTTTTTCTCCATACTACATACACAAAAAAAGGGCAGGTAGCTGTGAAATACAAAAAAAGTGAGAGAATTTAATCGGCTCAATATGTGCACTGATATTAAGAACACAGAAAAGGCTCAGATCAGCAGACACTCTGGATTGCTCTTCTACTGGGCTCTTCATACCATCCTAAAAGTCTCAAAGACAATCTACCAGTGGGACAATTCTTAAGCCTGATGTGATCATGTTCCAGCCTAACTGAGTTTATCACCAAATACATGGTTCAGAGGTTTAAGAAGCATGGGTATAGTAAGGTTTTTGGGATGTTCCATCCCATACATATATTGTCTTCTCTGTATCAATAATGTGAACATCCCATTATTGTTTTGTATGATATACAGCATTTTCCTGCTTTTTCTCTATTTCTAGAGAGATGTAAGCATAAACCTCTCGATGCTGCCTGAGGAAGAACACCAAGCTTGAAACGCGTTGCAATCCAGAGCTTCTGCTGATTCATGCCTTTTCTGTTCTTTATGTATTCGTGCACATGCTGAGCATATCCAGTTCTCTCACTTTTTTTCTCCTGTACTGTTTTCTGAGTATTTTCACTGACCTGTTTGGGAAGCTTTTTCCACTCTTTTCCGTTTCTGTTTGTCAGATTACATACAGTATGTCGTTTGCAGTAATGATTTGTTTTTCTTTGGAACATGAATGTCAAATGCTGAAAGTTATTTATATGCTGTATTATCGTATGTCATGTGATCCCATGTGGGATGGACCATTTTTTATGTTATGACATGAAAAAAAGTCAGAATTAATTAAACTTCCAGTTGAACTTACCAAAGGTTATTATACAGTAACCTGACAGTAATCACTACTGTAATTTTCTACATCTATATAAAACAGACGATGGGAATAAGACCATTACATTTTAATCAACAGTGTAACATTTTAACTTTTACATCACTTATATCTTGTAGCAGTTTAAGTTTTAGACAAAACAGCTAATTTCAAAAAAACATTTTATTTCCTTGAATTTCACTACGACGGACATCCAAAGTCTTGGTACGTCTCGACCAACTCCTCAATGCCCAAACAGGTTGTTCTGTATTCTGCAGTCTGACACTCTGTGTCTGTAGGCCAGTACTCGATCCAGGTTCTCTCACTAAGCACATACTGATACCTGAGGAGAGCAAAGTTAAAAAACATATTGTATGTTCATGTGGTCAGCTACCTGTAGTAATCTAGATTTAACTTGTTGGATTGAAATATAAACAGATGAAAAAGCATGACTCCCTCCCTTCCATAACAGGTAATATAGCAACAAACTAAGCTGCACATGACAGGCAAACCTGATTTTGTGTAGTAAAAATGTTGAAACTGAGATGATGCTATGAGGAGGGTGCACACACACAAAGAACAAACTTACGATTGCCTCTCCTCATCTCTGTGAATATCTTTGGATATGCCCATGATAAGGAAGGTTTTGCCAATTCCCAGATTTAAAGCCTCTCTGCAGTGTGGATAACTGAGGAATGTGCGCTGGGAACCCTCAGGAATCACATCATAAAGTCCTGTAATTACAATGTAGGAGAAGAGAAAGAAGATGTTTTAACAAACAACTCAATCAAAACAATAATAAAAGACAGAGTTTGATGACGTCATGGGGTTGTGGGAGTTGCTGTTTTCATTGTGTGGCTAAAAAAATGTGGCTAAATACTGAATAAAAGTCAATTTATGACAGTTTCTGGCAAACAACCACAACGCTGATGTATCATCTTGCAGGCGTGTACTCTTTAGTGGGCGCCATTGTGGCAGACAAATACAATGTCATACAATGCTGGGTATGAACCATGGGGGTGCACCAGACTATTTCTTGACCAGGACCAGTAACTTCCTGCAGTCTCCACTAGTTACCTGCCAATGCAAGCTAAACTATCCAGCTGCTGGCTGTAGCTTCCTGAGAGTGGTATCAATCATCTAATCTCACTCTTGGTAAGAAAGCAATTTCCCAAATATTTCCCAAAATGTCAAACTCTCCCCAAATTTCAAATATCTAAGGTAGTGGCAAAAAATTGTCACTTTCAATTTTAAGGCACTTTAGTTTCGTTTTGAAGGTTCAAAGCAGATAAATACCCACCTTCCTTGATGACTTGCAGTATCTGCATTGTATAGATGTCGGTGGACCCAACGTCTTCAAAGTTTTCCACTCTCACTTTGTAAGCTGAGGACAGACAAGTTGCAGATGTTAGCCCACATACTTACTTCCTCGATCTCCCACTAACACAAATGCAGTCCATTTACATTCTCTTACCAAAATCAATAGCGGTCGTTGTCCTCTCACATAACATAGCTGTGCGCTGATTGTTGTTGATTTTACCCTTCTTCTGCATACTGCAGTTCTCTGGACACAGACAATGGGCACAAAACAAATACACAACTTATGACCTGATTAAATAAGCACATGTGCATATCTGTGGATAAGTTGATGGGTGAGTACAGCTGTAATCAAAGTCACAACTTAATTTTGTAAGCTCTGAGCACTGTTCTGATCCTATAGGATCCAGCAGGTGCTTGCTGATAACTACAGTAATGTGCAAAGGTTTCAGGCACTTAATGTTTAAATTCTTATCCATCACATATTACCATCTGGGAAATGAACGGTCCCAAATTCAACCTGCAGCATGAAAATGACTCCAAACATACAGCCAGAGTCACAAAGAACTATCTTCAGTGAAAAGAACAAGGAGTCCTGCAACAGATGGTCCCCATGGAGCCTAAAACTTTTGTACAGTATTGTATGTTACCTTCAGGTGATTTACAGTAAACCAAATTCCGGGACCATCTCCTTTGCCAGATCTTAAAGGGGCACTTCACTGATTTTATGCATATTTACCCATCTGAGGTGCACTACTCAGCTTGTGAAAACACGTCAGCAAGGTTTGACCATTCTTTTTAGCCATATTAGCAATGTCTGTCAGTTGGTCCACTTCTTTGGTTCAGACTGAAATATTCCAACTATTGAACGGATTGCCATGAAATTTGGAACAGACATTAATGTTGCCCTCAGAATGAATTGTAATCAGTTTGGTGATCCCCAGCAGTCTCAGCTATACTTTGTGTTTTAGTGCTTATTAGCAAATATTAATTCTAAATCGCTGCAGTTTACAGACAAAGCAGAATGATCACCCCCCCAAACCACTGATCAAAATAATGCTTTACCTCTTTGAAGCACATTGTTCGTGTTGTGTTTATGTGCTTCTTTTAGAAGAATTTTCGGTGTATGGTTTGCTTAGGTATGCTTGCTGTAGACAGACTTTTTCATCCGTGAGACTTCATCCTGCTTACCTTCAGCACATATGCATACATTATTTGTGCAGAGCCTCAAAACCTGTCCAGCTCTTCTCTCCGGATGGTAGTATTTCACACAACGTGTCTCTGCAGTGAGAAAGAAAGATATTTAAAAAATATTTTCTGCCCATTGCTGTACATCACAAAATAATCATAAAATACTTTGAAAATCTAATCATTTCTGCTTATCCATCCTGTTAATTACTCTGAATATTTATCAGCAGCAAAGAAAAATGAAGCTCATAGAGGCAGCATACAGTATAAGTGTCTTTGAGACTCACGTTCATAGTATTCATAGACAGACACAGCAGCTGGTTGTAAGATGCCCACTTTCAGCGTCTGATGGATCCTAAAAGTGATCTCCTCTGGATGTTGGTGAGAAACCTGTGGAGAGATGTAAGACAAAGGTGAGACAGATATGCATAGCGAAAGGACAAGGCAGAGAGAAAAGGGGTAGAGGGAGGTAATACTGATGCCTTGCCTTGTCCAGGTAGATAATGAGTGAGCCTCTTTCTGACAGGACTTTGTTCATCTCATATTTTGCAATAGTGCGGGCAGGTCCTCTGGACAACTACACATCCAAACATACACACAAACATGATTAGACAACTTCCTAGACCATAAAACACATCTTGTTTTCCTAACCCTAAATACTGACTTTTGAACTCTATACGGGTATGTGCATATCTGTAAAGACTCTTACTAAGTCAAGGTCGTTTGTGTTAGCGGTGAAGCCCGTTAGCAAGCCAATATCCAAGATTGACATGGTTGCATCGCGCTCCAAGTCCCTAAACCTGCACACAGAAAATGGACAGAGTATTTTAAAAAAAAACAGAATAACACATGGAGAGAATGAAAGTGAGAAAGTGAAGCTTTATTAAATATCCTTACAAGGCCCCCATGAGCTGTTTTTTTTTCACAGACAGTGGGCTCCCTTAAATGGCTACATGGCTATATTTTATATAGCACTTTTATCCTATATTTTAGGTTAATCCATTTACCTGTCAGATGGATTTTGTTTACTTTAGTTAATCATTGGTTAGGTGTCGTATTGAAAGTTCCTGTTGGTGGAAATAATATGTTAACTCTCTACCCACACTATGCGCTAAAATGTTCTTTTTTAGAAACATTTTAGCGCATTGTTCTGTTTAATTCTCCATCATCTGTAGCTTCCCCCAAGGAACGGTCCCCCAGAGGCTGGTCTGGTGGAGGCAAAGTGCGGGCTCCCCGACGGGCAGGCATCTTAGCTGGCTGGTCAGGATGACACCGATGAAAATCAGCAATGAGGTTGGAGTCGACGATGAAACGAGCAGGAACCCAGGATCTCTCTTCCGGGCCATACCCCTCCCAGTCCACCAAGTACTGAAGGCCTCTCCCCCGCCGGCGGGAGCGCATCAGGCGATGCACCGTGTAGACTGGACCCCCATCAACAATGTGTGGAGGAGGTGGTGGCGGTGCTGCAGGGACCAAGGGACTGTCATGGACTGGCTTCACCTTGGAGACATGGAAGGTTGGATGGATGCGCATAGAGCGCGGGAGCTTCAACCGTACTGCAACGGGATTGATGACTTTCTGTATAGTGAAGGGTCCAATGTGTTTAGGTGCCATCTTCCTGGATTCCACATGGAGGGGCAGGTCTCGGGTGGAGAGCCACACTCGCTGACCCGCTTGGTAAGTAGGTGCAGGGGTGCGGCGGCGGTTGGCGGTGGCAGTGTAGCGGTCCACAGACCGAAGGAGGATGGAACGGGCCCGGAGCCAGGTTCTGCGGCAGCGGCGGATGAAGGCTTGGACAGATGGGCAGGAAACCTCCTTCTCCTGGGTGGGGAACAACGGTGGTTGATAGCCGTATGCACATTGGAAAGGAGAGAAGCCGGTGGCAGAGCAGATGAGGGAGTTGTGAGCATATTCTACCCACAACAGCTGTGAGGACCAGGAGGAGGGGTTCTGGGAGGCCATGCACTGCAGGGCCGTTTCCAACTCCTGGTTCATGCGCTCCGTTTGCCCATTGGTCTGAGGGTGGAAGCCGGAGGACAGACTGGCGGTGGCACCCAGGAGACTGCAGAACTCTCTCCAAAAAACAGAGGCAAATTGAGGCCCACGGTCTGACACCACATCGACAGGGAGGCCATGAAGACGGAATATGTGGAGCAGGACCAACTGAGCAGTTCTCTTGGCTGAAGGGAGCTTGGGCAGAGGCACGAAGTGGGCCATTTCACTGAAGCGGTCCACAATGGTCAGGATGACAGTATGGCCTTCAGAAGAGGGAAGGCCTGTCACAAAGTCCATGGAGATGTGGGACCACGGGCAGTGGGGAACAGGAAGAGGCTGCAGAAGTCCTGCTGGGGCCCGGCGGGAGGTCTTGTGTTGATTACAGACTGGGCAGGCTTTGACGAAGTCCTGGGTGTCCTCTTTCAAGCTGAGCCACCAGAAGCACTGGAGGAGGGCGTGCTGTGTCCGTCGAGCACCAGGGTGGCAGGAGAGCTTGGAGGAGTGGGCCCACTGCAGCACCTCTGACCTCAAGGCTGGAGGGACGAACAAGCAGTTTGGCGGGCAGGAGCTGGGACCAGGCTGTCCCTCAGCCGCTGCTCTCACCCTCTCCTCGATGTCCCAGGTCACCGCGGCGATAAGACAGGACCCAGGGAGGATGGGCTCTGGCCCCTTTCCAGATTCCTCCACTCTCTGGAATTGCCGGGACAGGGCGTCGGGCTTGGCATTATGAGACCCAGGGCAGTAGGAGAGGGTAAAGTTGAACCGGGCAAAGAACAGGCACCAACGGGCTTGGCGGGAATTCAGTCTTTTAGCCGATCGGATGTACTCCAAGTTCTTGTGGTCAGTCCAGACCAGAAAAGGCTCTTTGGTACCCTCCAACCAATGCCGTCACTCTTCAAGAGCCATCTTCACCGCCGGCAGCTCCCTGTTGCCAATATCATAATTCCTCTCGGCAGGCGACAAACGCTGAGAGAAGAAGGCACATGGGTGGAGCTTCTGGTCAGTGGCAGAGCGCTGGGACAGGACAGCCCCTATCCCCACATCAGAGGCATCCACCTCCACAATGAACTGGCGATCAGGGTTGGGCATCTGAAGGATGGGTGCTGAGGTGAACCGTGTCTTGAGAGTTTGGAAGGCTTTGTCAGTGGAAGGTGACCACTGAAAAGGCACCTTGGAGGAGGTCAGGGCGGTGAGAGGAGCTGCCACGGAGCTGTAATTGTGGATGAAGCGGCGGTAGAAATTGGCAAAACCCAGGAAGCACTGAAGCTGTTTGCGGGACTCAGGAACAGGCCAGAAGGTGACGGCAGAGACTTTAGCTGGGTCCATCTGTACACTGTCTTTTTCAACTATGTACCCCAGGAAGGACACTGAGGAGGCATGGAACTCACACTTCTCAGCTTTAACAAACAGGGAGTTCTCAAGGAGGCGCTGGAGGACGGCTTGGACATGGTGAATGTGTTCATCTCTGGACTGGGAGAAGATGAGAATGTCATCCAGGTAGACAAAGACGAACCAGTTGAGCATGTCTCGTAGAACGTCGTTTACCAGGGCCTGGAAGACGGCGGGGGCATTGGTGAGGCCGAATGGCATGACGAGGTACTCGTAGTGCCCTGTCGGGGTGTTGAAGGCCGTCTTCCACTCGTCTCCCTCTCTGATGTGGACAAGGTGATACGCGTTGCGCAGGTCGAGCTTGGTGAAAATGGTGGCCCCCTGGAGCAGCTCGAAGGCGGAGGAGATGAGTGGCAGCGGGTACCTGTTCTTGATAGTAATGTCATTTAGCCCTCGGTAGACAATGCAGGGTCTCAGTGTCTTGTCCTTCTTCTCCACGAAGAAAAAACCCGCCCCGGCAGGAGAGGAAGAAGGTCGGATGAGGCCCGCAGCCAGAGAGTCATTGATATAAGTCTCCATGGCCTTTCTCTCAGGCTCAGACAAGGAGTACAGGTGCCCCTTGGGGTGTGAAGTCCCAGGCAAGAGGTCAATAGCGCAGTCGTAGGGACGGTGCAGAGGCAGAGATGTGGCTTTGGCTTTACTGAAGACCAGGCAGAAGTCGTGGTACTCCGGCAGCACCCTGGAGAGATCGGGCGAGGAGCTGGGGCTGGGGGAGTGAAGTGGCAAGGAGGCTTGCTGCAGGCACCTGAGATGACAGGAGGGGCTCCACCCTTGAATGGCCCCCGTGACCCAGTCGATGTGAGGGTTGTGAAGACGGAGCCAAGGATACCCCAGGATGAGAGGCAGACGGAGTGAGCTCAGGATGTGAAACTGGATTGTTTCGTGGTGGTTGCCAGAGAGCAGCAGATGGACAGGGGAGGTTTGATGTGTGACGTTGCCCAAGATGTGTCCATCTAGGGCTCTAGCGGGAACCGGTTGTGGCAAGGGAACCCGCCCGAGCCCCAACTGAAGGGCCAACTCCTCGTCAATAATGCAGGCATCAGCCCCAGAGTCAATGAAGGTAGCCATGGTGTGGGGACCGTCCGGAAGGAGGAGCCGGGCCTGTAGCAGAGCTCTTTGGGGACGGGGAGACACTAGGGAAGTTGGGCTCACCAGGATCTCCCCCATTACTGTTGAGCCCTGGCCTTTGCTGGACATCTCGAGATGAAGTGCCCTGCTGCTCCACAGTAAAGGCAGAGGTTGGCCTTACGGCAACTCCTTCTCCTCTGGGGTGAGGGAGGTGCGTCCCAGCTGCATAGGCTCAGGATCCCCTGTCTGCAGAGCTGAAGAGGAGGCAGAGTTGGCTGCGACGGCACCCCCATGGGAGCGGGACGGCAGAGGGCGATGGCCTCCCCCGTGACGCTTCTCTTGTCGCTGGGCCTGGATGCGGAGGTCGATGCGGGTGGCCAACTCAACCACCCCATCCAACGTGGTGGGCAGGTCATGGGAAACCAGTTCATCCTTGATGTAGTCGGCCAAACCGTTGAGGAATGCGTCGCAGAGGGCCAAGTTGTTCCACTTGCTTCGGCTGGCTCTGGTGCGAAAGTCTATGGAATAGTTTCAGTCCAATCAGACCTCCGATTGCCTCAGGACCACAGGTATCCAAGCCAAACACCTTGTGAAGCTCTGTGGCAAACAGGTCAAAGGAAGCACAGGCTGGTGACCGTCTCTCCCACTCGGCTGTCCCCCATAACCAAGCTCTGCCCGTCAGATGGTTGATGAAGAATGCAACCTTCGCTCCCTCCGTGGTGAAGGTGCGGGGCTGCAGAGCAAACAGGAGAGAGCAGTTGGTGAGGAAAGGGCCACAGGTCTCTCGGTCACCCTCGTAGCGCTCCAGGATTCCCACCTGGGGCTCAGGGGCATCCATGGGTAGCAAAGGGGCTGGAGCAAGTGCAGGAGCGGTAGCAGGCGGAGCAGGAGGAGAAGCAGCCCCAGAGGCTTGAGGGGCTTGGGTTAGCAGGGCTGTTAACTGCTGCAGCTGTCCAGCTAACATTGTTAGCGCCTGCTCGTGGGCTGCTGCTGCCTGTTTGGTTTCAGTCACAGCTGCTGTCATCATGGCCTCATGTTGTTGAAGGACGCCTTCAATCCTTTCAAGGCGACTCAGCGGTGAGGGTTCGTGCGCTGGATCCATAATTGGTCAGATTGTACTGTAATGGGTATAGGATGGACCCAATAGCAGCACAAATGACACTGGTATAAACTTTGCAGTCTTTATTTCACACGATGTCAAGGCAATATTAGCACGGTCAGAGAAACACAGTTCTAATGAGTATGACTCCACCGGAAATTGAACCCCGATCTTCCACTCCCACAGCGGACAAAGACCAGGGAACAGGCAGGCAGAACTCAGAGTCAGGGACAGAAGGCTGGTGGGTTTACCGGGGCAGAGACGAGGAGCGATGGTCGAAGACAAGCTGATCAGAAACCAGGAAGGCAGTCCAGTGAAGAAAGCGAGATGACTTAGCATAGTAGCGTAGACAATCTGACAAGGAGGGAGTGGGCCGAGGCAGCTTATATACTGGCTTGATTGCAGATGATGAGCAGGTGGGAGCGCCAGGTGAAGGTGGTTGAACTAATGAGGGGTGTGGCAGAGCAGAGAGTGAGACTGAATGATTGGATGATTCCCACAGCAACAGGTGAGGGGGAGAGCAGACTCTGACACTATTTGTACTTCATCAACCCAGAGGAAGACACCTTTCCTTCATCCCCTTATGTGGTGGTGTGGTGGGACTACGATCCCTTTGCTTTTATTACCGGGTGCACCCAGAACTATAAACTGACCTAAACACTGAATAGACTGACTACAACTAAGGACTGATAAAACTTGAACATAACAAAGAACTGAACTTTGTTACACCATAAGGGACATTGCTTTAGAGGAACTAAAGACGTCTACTGTACATGGTTTATTAAAATTGGTTATTAAAGTTGAATTGCTTTAAGTTATGTCTGTTATTGGTTTTAATAGTATATTTATCTGCTGAAATATGGGTTTGTAGGAGTATTAGTACTTTGAGCAGTGAGTTGCTGAGCAAGTGAGGCTGTGATGAGATGTCTCAGCCCAGAATGATCATTTGGCTTTGGGTCACAGATGTGCAGAGGTCCATTTGGGCTTTTGCTGGCTTATTGTAAAACGTGTCAGTGGGGATTCAGGCTTGAATCTCTTGTGATCTTTTGGTTAAATGCAGAATAAACTTTCCTGATTACGCTTTGTGTTTACTCTGGCTTGAAAGAAACTTCAAATAAAAGACTATGAAAAATATGAAAATGCAAGGCTTAATCTTAAAAAGATCAATAACTGAACGTGTTTTAAAAAGGTTTAAAATATGCGCTTACTTAGAAAAAGGAAAGAGAAGTCTTAAAGGGGTAGTTTCTTACTCATGAGGAGGAGGCCAGCTCAAAGAAAAATCTCTGTGAGGCTATTTTATAAGTTTCGACAAGAGTGGAGTAGTTTTGAATGTTTTTTAAACTGAACTAAGCTGAATTACTGATGAATATTCAATTTCTTTGTTCTCAGGGCCTGCATCTTCGGAAATAAGTGAACTTTTGGAAAAAGTCTAATTCTGTGTTTTTACACGCAAAAATCACACTTCAAGTCACTATGACCAAGTATTTCACATTAAAGTTGTAAACACATTCTTTTCATAACGTTCAAGTATTTCATAATATTTATCAAATAATATTCTGATTAATAACGATCCTGCTGTAATATAATGAATAAAAGAGTTAAAGCAGCAATTCTGTGAGGTGAGAAACAAATATACATTCAACATAGTTATTTCATTACTTCTGTAACAAAGCATTCAAGGTGACTTCCTACCTAATGTGCTAATCAATATATGATTAAAGTTAGGTCATTTTCAAGTAATATTGCATAGACTATATAAACACCAACAAGTGAGATTATTCAAACCTATATTTCTAAACTTATCAAAAAGATGACAATATGATAAAATGTAAGATGACCAACTTCTTCAACATCTCACCAATATAACATAGTGCACTTATCAAAGTTACATCATTCTTTATGAATTTTTAAGGTAAACAATTTGACAGGGCCCATATACTGATTAAACGGCTAATTTCACAGTTATTAAGGTTTGGAATATAACAGGAGTTCATTTTGCAGTGTTGCAAAGGAATGCTCCTCTTGAGATTTGTAACCTTGGGATTGTGTAGATAAAAGGGTCTGTGTCCCATTTAAGGTAGGGCTTTTTGTTTTTTCTGTGGTCCAAGTGACCTTAGGGTCAGTTTTATACTTTTAGTTCAGGCAATAATTTCAGGATGTTCAGTCAGAAATGGTCTCTTAGGAGGTCTTTCTAAGTCTGTTGAGCATCATTGATCAACCTCCACTTAGAGGGTTACAAAGGTCAGTTCTGCAGGCCAAGGGTTTACTCTTACCAACTTTGGAATCCAGGCAAGATTACTTTAACACAACTAAAGAACAAGCAGTTGTCAAGGCCTGCTGTGAAACTGGTTCATTGTACCTGAAGAAGGTAAAAAAAAAAAGTTTTTCTTTTGTTAAAAATGTTTTTTTTTATGTTTTTCACTGTATCATCTTATTTTCTTACAAAAGAAAAGTTTTAATGTAAGTAATGTCCTTTACCTATCTTCAACCCCTCCCTACGAACTTAGACACTGGTCCAATATCATTTAACTACCCTGTGGTCATTAGGCGTCGCAGGGGTTACATAACCAAGTGTCCTCAGTGGTTTTGCCATAATCTGTGTCAATTATGAGATTGGCCAGCAGCTGTCCTATGATGACATCATTGATGACTTTGCTGCTAAAACATCTAGTTTTGAAGATGATGATGATGTTAATAATGCTAAGCTAAGTCCCTTAAATTAAAATAAGTTTTTTTTATGTGTAAACAGCAGCATTTGGTCCCATTTATATGCATATGGAATATTGATGGCTGAAGAGCAAAACCTCCTATCTGAAAAATGCATGTTTTTGAGAAAACTAAAAAAAAAACATGTTGTTTTTTTCACAGAATGTTATTTGTTAAGGATACCCAACATATACTACACTGTAATAACTATACAAACATACAGTAAACAATACCACATATCCTTAACAAATAGCATTCTGCAAGAAAACAACAAGTTTTTTTTAACCCTCCTGTTGTCTTCCTGTCAATCATGCAACTTTTGTCCTCCGGAGTCAAAATTGATCCGGGAGGACAAAAGTCCCCAAAAACACCCAAAATTCAAGTGGTGATCATTACTTTTACTTGCAAAGTGTGTGTTATGGATCCATCCATGTGATTTCCAGGCGATTAGATGAAAGAAATTCATATTTCTGATATAAAAACATTTGAAAACGGGTCAAATTTGACCCGAAGACAACAGGAGGGTTAAACAAGTTTCCTCAAAAAAGTGCATTTTTCAGATAGGAGGTTTTGCTCTTCTGCCATCGATATGATGCAGCGATGAAATATGATCCAAAATGCTAGAAATGGCCCTTGATTGCAGGCAATTAAAATTATGGTAAAACTGAGAGGAGAGAAATAGAAACAGAGCAGGGAAGAAGTGAAATATTGAAGGACCATAGCTGGCTAGAAAATTATCTGTATAAAGCCATGTTACTGAAACACAAGTCAGTGTTACGTCTTGATTGTACTCACAAAACTTCTATTTTCAGCTTGTATATCTTCTCATCATCTTCCATTCTATCTGGAGGAGCAAACAGTAGATGAGCATTAGTATTTTAAATAGTTTTTCTCATTAAAGAAACATACTTAAAGAACATAAAAAGCAACAAATAAAGACTAATATATACAGTGGATGAGACAGAGGGCATCAAATTACCTGGGAGGAGCTGCACAGACAGGTTAAACTGTTGACAGTCACTCTCCTTTTCTTTAGGTAAAGCGTAATACAGTGACACCATCTGTCACATAGACAAAAGTGCATTTTAATATTGCATTCATTGTGATAAATGAAATTAAATAATCTGGAATTCCAAAGGGACACATCAATACACAACAGATGATCAGAACAAAAATATTATCTTTTACTTACTGTCAGCGTTGCTTCTCCGGTGCCCTCGGCAGTCACTTTCACATCCTGGTTTATATTATGGAACTGTTGGGATTTAAATATGCACACAAACACACACACACGGGTCAGCGGGGAAATACACACAGAAAGCAGAATGCATGATGGTATGATATGTGTGTTTGTACATGATGTGTGTGTGTCTCACTGTAGATGTTCTGGTGATATGGTAGTTGTCCTTGTTGAAGTTGAACTTGTCAGGGAATGACATGCCTGGCAATAGGATGTCCACATTCAGATCATACTCTGGTTCTTCAGCATTTGCCCAGTACTCAGCTACAGCCTGATACACTATCATGGTAGCCTGGAGGGAAAAAGAGTGTGGGGTGGGGGTGGTTGGGGGAAAGAAACTTGAGCCCATTTGACCTGAAAAAAAAGTGCAGTTGATGCACAAATAGTGGTATATGAATATACAGTATCAAAGTTGACAGAGAGGTCTGTGCTACCTGAGTTGATCCATAGCCTCCACCCACTTTCTGCTGTTTGTTGAACCATCTCACAACAGGTCTGGCATCCTCAAAGGCCTTTATTAACAGAAGGCAAGAAAAGGGTTGAAATCTGTGTGATTGACTCTGTATTTGATTTTTTAATCTTAATTCTGTTATGGTTAAATTATTTCCTGTCAGTTTCTAAAGTGAACCATAGATTGTTAGATTACCGAATCAGTTTTTCTTATTATTATTATGACACAGTCATCTTGTTGAGACTTGAAACTTGTCCGATAGAATCAATCAATCACAATAAAGCATAATGTCTCCTTTATTTTTACATTTGACATTACTGAGAGACAAATTTCACTGACTTTGGTTTCCAGTCAGGGAAACGCCTCTCTTCACCAACCATCTGCCCTTTAAGTGAGCTAATAAGAATGATGACTCTCTTGTGTGTTTTCTGTGTTTTCTGTAACATGACGTGCTGGTGAAACACACATAATTGGGACGTACTCACCTTGACCTTGACCAAAGCCAAAAGAGCATAAGCTGTGGTTTCAAGGGTGTACACCTGTCCCTTAGGTACAGGCCAGTGGGATAACTCTGAAGGAGACACAGACAAATATTTTTTATTGCTGTGCTTTACCTGTGAAAAGCTTAATCAACTATTAAATCTCCAATCCCTAATCTTAAAATATCTAACCTAATCTGTGAAAAATTAAATAAAAAGTCTGACTGATGAGGCCAGTACTGACATTGATATTTGAAAGTTAAATTATCAGATATTTGTCTTTTAATATTAACACCTAACATAACCAAACATTTCTGATAAAGATCAATTAAAACTTCAAAATTCTTATATTCGTACTGAGCAGTGGCAGATTGTAACTAAGTGCATTTACTCAAGTACTGTCCATAAATACACATTTGAGGTACTTGTACATTACTTGAATACTTCCATTTTATGCTACTTTGTATTTCTACTTAATGTTGTTGTTTTTGTTATTGAATTATTATTAATATTTTTACTTCACTACAATTCTTTGCCTCTAATAGTTACTGGTTGCTTTTAGATTAAGATTTTACATAAAATATTATATTTTCATATTCTAACTGTTGTTTAAATTGTCTGCTCTTTTCTGTTTAAAATTTGTTATGCACTTTGTGTGAAAGGTGCTATGTAAATAAAGTTTATTACTAATATTATTATAATAAAGAAACATATGATTTTATGATGACAATTATATAATATGATGCAGACTATTAATCTATGATGAGATAAACTACAACATTAAAATGTTCTTACATGTATTTGTTAGCGATAAAAACAAACAGTATAATATAGGCTACCAATAAAATATAACACTCTAAAAGAAGCCAGTCTGCATTATGAATACTTATAATACTGATAATACTTCTGTACTTTAACTTAAATAACATTTGTTCTGGTGGACAATCTATGTAAGTGAGATACTACAATAATTGTTGTGTGACAACACCTGGAGAAACAAAGTTGTAGAGGATCTGCCGGTTCAGTTTGCCTTCATTGGCCAGGGCATATGATGTCATGGCAACAGCATATGGGTTGGTGAGGCTAGGCAGAAGCTTCTCCAGGTAGGCAACAGCTTTGTCTATACTGTCTAGTAGACTCTGGACAGTAGAAGAAGATGAGGGAAGGAGGAAGAAGAGAATGGGAGAACAGGCAGGCAGGAAAAATGAACACAAAAGGCTTTAAAGCAACTAATTCATTTTCAATATCCACTCTGTATGTTAGAGCAGTATTTGAACCTGGGACAAGACTGGATTGTTCCCTCTCTTACCATCTTCTTTGCCTTATGAGCCATACTGAGCCTAGTTACTGAGTTACTGAGTTGGTTACTGTTGAGGTGTGGGGTAATGATGTTATGCATAAACACGAGAGAAAAAGAATGAGGAGTGTGTGTTTATCTGCTCTATTGTAAGCTGCAATTGTTTGCATGTCTGTATACAGTACTATCTACAGTGGCAACAGATACTTACTTTTAAGGCCAAAGAGCACATAATTAACTCATTCAAACCTGGAAACATGATGTTAGGCTAACGCTAGTCACATTCCAGCAACCCCAGAATATTTTACACAACAAACACAAGTTATTCCGTATCCACAAAGGAATTTCTCTAGTCCTGTTAAAAGTGAAACACTGTTACACAGTTATGTTGGAACAAAATAAGTCTGATTTTACTATTTTTTTAAAGGTGCCTTCAGACAGCAAGTAGTTGTTGCTGCCGCCTCCTTTGATTTCAGTGTAAAAGTGATGGCTGCTGTGCCGCCAAGGCTGGAGCGACAAGGAGAGGAAGGGCAGCTGCCGCTCTTTTGAATGTGCACAGATTTTTGCTAACTTTGGTGACGCTTTAGATTACAGCCAACAACGTACAGCTTAATTACTCCGTAGTTACAGTGAAATCTTTTGTACTAATGGTGTACCAGTACAGTGCATACAGATACATATACATAGGTACAGGGGAACAAGATGTGACGCTATGGAATAAGGGGGCAACAATTAAGGTACTTATAAAGAACTTAAACTGTAGTTACTTTTTAACTGCTGGGTACCTATTCTATTAGAGTACCTATTCTTCTACAGAGTTCATTATGGTTCAGCTTTTCCAACTTGCTGCCATGGCTTGCCGTGTGACCATAGCAACCACAGAAACCATAGTTAGGGAAGAGCATTGGGAAACAATACAGGAGTTGATTTTACTGGCATCAGAGTTTCCTGAATGGTACACTTATACACTTGGTTGATATTAGCAGCCTGTGGTGTAGCCTACAGGTTGGAAGGATCGGAGGCAGCTGGGAGCCATTGTGGCTGCATTCTGCCCTGCCGATTCAAAACACAGACTATCAATGTTGTTCGTTTGAAAGCAACTTTATAAAACTAGGACGAACTAGCTCTACAGCAAATGTGAGATTAATTATCTACTTTGCCACAGCTAATAAATTTGCTAGCTTGCAAAACTGATGGTCACTGGCTAGAAATGCTTTTGCCTGCTTTTATCTACTTCTGTCTCATATTTAAAACTTTCTGCAAATTTTCAATCTGTCACTGTTACCATTAAGTGCATTATCCACCTGTTGTACATTTTCAATTTGTGCATAAAAAACCCTGAAATTTTGAAAGAGTTTTTACATTTGGCTGAGGTGGAAAAGATGGTATATTGACAAAATCAAGATGCAACAAAGTACAATAGCAACCTGAAGCATGTGACTTAAATGTCATTTAAGCTTCTGCTTCATTGAAGAGACAACAAATACCATGTAGACAGATGAGGGGACTATACCGTTCCCCAGATTAATGCATGTGACAAATATAAATGCCATATTTCCATCACATTTCCACATGGTTTTCCATTGTTTGAGGTTTGACTAGTGTTCTTTCAGTTATGTCAGCTTGTTGCACCCTCATCTTCTGCAATGGTTTCATAGCATCAAACTGGAGAATTAGCACCAGTAACTTTGTATCTTGATGTGCCCGATTCCTAACATTTGAAGTCAACAGTAGTTGATGGAAACATGCATTAAGGCATGCATTCTCATCTTCTTTAGCCAATTTTCTGGAAACATGATTAAAATTTGTGCTACACTGAGTATTGTAAACCACATATGTGCCATGCAAGAATGGAAAGCTTGACAGGCTTAGCAACAGTAACTAGGGGAGCAGGGTTTAGCTAGTGGTCAATTGCTTAATGGTGGTTCGGTGACTGCAGAAAGCTTGCTTTCGCTCATCATTAATTTGTAGTCAGTGAATGAAAAAATTAAACTGGTGAGGGAAAAAGATGTTTGCAGGTGAGGTACTCACATTCACTGTGGCAGCACACAGTGTGCGTGACTCCTGCATAGCAATTAGGCAGAAGGCCGTCATGGAGGCATCTGAATCTGTGCCACGCACATCACCCTACACGCACAGACACACAGTTGTCAGAACCATCATCAATATCAACAGCATGAACATCTCTTTGTGCATATACTGTAAGATCATAGTGATGTGATTGTTTTTGTCTCAGTTAGCTATTTTTTTAGCATCAATTAAAGACTGATGTAACTGAAATCATTGCACGCACAATCATCTCTCCATGGTACACTTTTCCAACTTCTCTAAACACGCCATCAGGTTGTTGTGTGTTGAGAATTAGAAACTTGACAGCATCACAGATCTTATCTTTTTCCATTGCCACCAGACCGTTGGCCATGGTAAAAACCTTGGTAACATATGCTGTCAGCCTTAGAGAGGAGAGGAGAGGGTGTAAAAGTTTAGTTAAATTTATTTTCACATGAAATACACCCATCCTCACAAAGTTGGAATCTCAGTTAAGTAGGATGAGCAAACATTTACATATGTGTTTATGAATGTTTTGATGCCTCACCACGTGCTACTTTGGTGATGAGCCCAAACAGCAAAAGAACCATCCGACTTATGGTAATTAAGCTCGTTCTGGTAGCCTGCACACAAACAAAACCCACAACCTTTTCACTGACTGCCATTCAATTAATCTTATCCGATGGATGACAATTTGAGAAGTCTTGTGATCCTCGTTTAAAGTGTATGAGGTCATGTTTTTTTTTCTGCAATTTATTGATATCATTTCTGCCAGTCAGTAATGTAGAAATCCAACAGATAGAGGTTTTTGTGCTAATTGTTGTATCTATGTGTGCCTACCGGCTTGGATGTGTTGCAGAGCTTCGCCACGTTTCTGAAAGCCCACAGTCTTCCACTGGTTGGTTTTATCCAAATATGTGGTTGCAATGACAGGCAGGGTCATGAGGATCATGTTGTCCTCTCCACTGCCTGAGGGCCGGACAATCAGACTACCCATTGATGTCCCACTAATGGCGTTCTCCACCAGTTGACTTACTTGCTCTCTCCCTGCATGCACACAGACACACAGAAACCATAACATTATAGACTGACTGGGAGAAACAACCAAACAAACATGTAAAGGTCCTGCACAACCAGTGAAGTCATTGCCAATGAGAAGCAACAACAGTAACAGTTAACACCAGTGCAGTTTTTTGTTTGCCCATACAACATTATATCTCACCTGTCACAGAGATCTGTGTTCTAGTAGGTGTGTCTGGAACCAAATCCTTCTTAGGAATTCTACTGTTGATAATTACTTCTTGTTTACCATCTAAAGGGACACACCATGGTCAAGTTGGAGGATTAATTACCAAGTGAAGAAAACATGATATTACTAAATTATTTTGTTGCTCCTATACTGCAGCCATTTAATGAGTAATCTCATCACACAAACCTTTAGGGTCCAAAATTATAATTTGAGGATATTTAACCAGTACGCCTTCAGGCTGGAGAAACAACAGGACAAACATCAGAGAAAATATTGTTGAGTAATCTTTATAGGCTGGTGTGTAGGAAAATACAACGTGGCTTCCTTGTTCAAATATTGCTCTATCTTTCTCAGTCTGTTTTTCTTATTTTCAGTTGCATTTTAAAAGACTGATATACAGAAAACAAGAGTCTTCTAGACATGCATCAAAGTCAATCGAGTGGCTAAATAGGGCAACTGTACAAACTGATTGCAACTGGTTGAAAGCCTCTTACCACCACCCGCAGCATCTTCTGGATTCCATCACTGAGAGAAGAGTCTTTAACAGCTGCTTTGACCTCAATTGGGTATTGTCCCTCCTTCATGGGAATAATGATAAAGGGTACAGATCGTGTCGTTTCGGGCCCAACTTTAACCTCCTGACGATACTTTCCACGCTTAGAGGCTGAACTGCACACATGCTCTGCCTCAATCAGATCCACACGCACCTTGAAAACAAGACAAAGATGGAGAAAGAAACTGAGGTATGTGCAGTTGATTGAAGATGAGGATCCCCTCCCTGAGTAGAAGATTCTGAAATACTGTATGTTGATTCTCTGAGCATCTACACATAATTTCTTATCACTTTCAACAGTTTCAGCCACTGTGTTTCCTTATCTATAGAATAACAACAACGTTATTTTTTTCTTAAAGGACCAGTGTGTAGGATTTAATGTCATCTAGTGGTGAGGT
Organism: Thunnus maccoyii; assembly: GCF_910596095.1. Taxonomy (NCBI): domain Eukaryota; kingdom Metazoa; phylum Chordata; class Actinopteri; order Scombriformes; family Scombridae; genus Thunnus; species Thunnus maccoyii. The sequence continues at coordinate 2,745,376 of NC_056534.1, read as the reverse complement.
TGCAGATCACAACTAGTTGAATACCCCTCCCGCTCCAAGTGTGTAGGAACACCTATGGTGGACACGAAACTCGCCAAAAACGCAAAAGGCCCTCTCTAGAGCCAGGGTTTGGTTTGTCTATTCTGGGCTACTGCAGAAAAAAAATGTCAGTCTCTGTGGAGGAGGACCTGCTCCCTATGTAGATATATTCCATTTCTGCTAAGCCTGTTCTGCTACTTACCACTAAATTCTACACACTGCACCTTTAAATAGGGATTTGCATGATTATTGATAATAATAATGATCAGTATTAGTTTAAGTCAGTTAACGATGAAGACCCCATTTGAAGAAAATGTCATGCTTTAAACTGTTTCCTAAAAGATCAATTTGATCTTAAGAATGGAAAGGCACACAGCAAATATTGCAGTGAGACATCACAGTTATCACAGACTGGAGAAAAGATTGCTTCTTGCTTTACTTTCATTTATTATCTCTCTTTTTTTGCCAAATGTTGAATGTCAGTCCAATATGTACTTTTGTTTTTGCCCTTCTGTTTGCAAACTCTCCAGAAAAATAATATGATTTCATCAGCTTCCTGAATGTCCTTAAACACCAGAGCAGAGAAACATAGACTTACTGTGATATAGTCTGGGCTGTAGTTGTGGAGAATTGCCTGAACTTCTACCTGCTCTCCTCGGACAGCAGAGTAAGGCAGCCTGAGATCAATGAAGAAATTCTTCCGGACAATTACCTCTAACGGATCGCCAACACAGATTCCTTAAAGATGGGACGGATTAAAAGAAACACAACAAAACAAGGGATGACAGAAGAAGAAAAACAAGTGTGAGGGATGGAGAGACAGTACAATAAAGGGCTTTTGGCTTTAAGGTTAAAGAGGCACAATTAAAGCACAAGACAGATTTTAGTCACTGAATCCTCACCATTGGTTCTTGACAGACTAATGCCAGTCAATTCCCAGGTTGTGATTGAGTATTGCAAAGGGATATTTCTGTAATAGACTATTTTTTCACTGAAACATAGAAAAGTGTTATCAGGTTGACAGATAAAAGGTCATTTTAAATTCAAGTGGTGTCATGAAATTAGTTATCAGTATATTTGTATGTGTTTATAGATGTCAGTTGACTCACCAATTAGGTTCTTGTGGAGGGCAAGGAGGCAGTGTGATATCTAACCACAGCCAACTTTCAGGGAACGAGGTGCGAGTAATAATCTCATTGCTGTCCATGTAACTGTTGTCATCTTCCTCACCTGATGAATACATTTAAAAAGGTTACTATTTTTAACTGGGAGACAGTGATTGTTTTCCAGCTTGGTGGTTATTGGGTCGTTTCAGCTGTGGTTCTTACTTAAGCTGGATGCAACGGCTGTAGTGGCACGTCTCCTCCTGCTGGGGGTCGGACATTTCAATTCTGGAAATGCAACACAGACTAAATCTTTAAATGATGATCAGTGGCTGACTGTTGAAGTCAACATGGAAATGTCCCAAAAACTGCGGTTCACCCAAATTACATAAAACATATTTTCTCACTTTCCCTAGTGGTATTTGGCAGGTAGTTTTGGAGCTTATGATATCTGTTGCCTATTTTTTTGCAAATTTTGTTAGTTGTGCGGAGAGCATTAAAAAATTACATTAAAAAAAAACTTACTTCAGAGTCCCTGAAACCATCTGCATGGCAAGATACCTTATCTTGGCTGACCTCCAGTGGTTTAACTTCTTGATTTCAACAATAAAGTGAAATCAATCAAATACCATGTAATTTGGGTGAACAAACCATGTAAAGAGCAACTTAAAACTGCCTGAAAATTGTGTCTTTGCTGACCTCTGGTGGTTTAACTTCTTCTCTTCCTGCAGTGATGCACAGGTATACTCAATGACCCAGTGATATCACTGCTGGGTGTGGCTAAAGGTGCGCATTTCTGACCACACCCAAGCTGGGTTTGGTTGGGAATGGACGAATGAGATAAGTAGGAGGAGGGAAAACAATGAGACTACATATTAAGTAGTATCACCTTGTCTATAGGGGGTCCCAGAACCGGTGCTGGACTCGAATAACAGCCCAGCATCGTAGAATACACTCATGCTGTCCTTCCCTCCACCTGGTGTGCAGCCTGTGTCGTACTTCTCTATTTGGTCCCACACCTGAGCAGTAAAATACAAACATACAAGGGTTAAATTAAACAGACATATCAGTAAACTCACATGACAAATTGCATGCCAAAAATCTGCTGCATGAAAATATCCTTCTGGATATTATTTGAAAGCACAGACTAACACACCTGTATACTCTGTATCTATTTTTAGAGAGAGTATTTATCTGTACTTTAGAAATACTGAAAAGGGAACGTGTGTATGTTATTTATGTCTTAAACCGAGATTTTGCAATGAATCCTCTTTCAAATAGTTTGGAAAATACAGATAGAATAAAGAAATTGCCTTTTTCTGGGTGAGGCGGTGCTTGTTGTTTAGGGCATAGACGCCTTTGTCAACTGCCACCAGTCCCACTACGGCTCCTGGGTCTCCTGTGACCTTCAGACCAAACACCCTGCGAGGCTCATAGGATGGAGCAGGTCCTGATGATTCCAGCTTCAGCTAGATGTGAAAGAAAGGACAATGAAGGAAACATGCAGATTTGTACTTGTTAAAGCAGTTACATTAAAATATATCCTAGAACTTAAATCAGCTTGAGTGTGGGTGGATTTTTCATTAGTTTAACTACTTCAATGTTGTGTGCCTCACCGAGCCCATGCAGGAGTCCTTGACATCCACCCAAACAGAATCTGATACCACTTCATTGTCAACTGTATGTAGTATGTAGTAGGCTATGATGCGGAATGATGGCAACATCTCTTTGGTGATGGGCAATGACAAGGAAATCAGTATTTGTCCTTTTGACTGGCGATGGCCATGTTTCACCAGCTGACCTCTGCTTAGGATCTGAGGGCACAGATTTGAACATCAGCACTCAGCCAACATGTGTTTACATATTGGCAGATTGCAGGACACAAACATTCAAGCATGTGCACAAACACACACACACACAGGTATGAAACATTTCTCACCAGGTATGTGATGTCTTGAGTTTGCTGCCTGTTGATCATGAGGTTGATTTTCAAGTTGTCCCCTAATTCTATCTCAGCTGTATCCACATCTACAAAAATTACATTTTGTGATTATTACTAGACATGGAAGAGATCTTGGCACTTAGGCAGCACTGCCGCTGCAATCCACATCTTCTTATAAAACCTTATGTTGTTTCAGGATGCTTCTTACCTATGTGGATGTAGTTATTGTTTTTGGTAGTATATGGGAGAGCTACCATGGTGGCTGATGCTTGCCTTTCAGGTGAAATGCGAGGATCGCTGGTCTTTGCCTGCGTTTGAACACGCACATAAGTAAGTGTACACGCACAGTTAAATAAATATATGCACATGAAAACAATTAAAGAAATAGCAAAAAGATTTGTACCCATAGATGAACATCAGTTGACAGAACAGAAAAGGACCTACAGATAATGGAGTGACACAGTATAATAAAGGCCGGTTATCGCTGCCAAATTCAAAGTTTTTGAGCTTGCAAATATTACGGCTTTGTCCTATTTGAGGGCTGTTTTAAATCTTGCCACTTAATTGTTTTAAATAAAAAAGTGTTCCTTTTTCTCTCCTGAGTTAAGGCACTTTAAACTGACATCCAGCATCAACTGACGCTACAACTCAACTAGTATTATCAACAGTACTAACTTCACAGATAAACCTGTGCCTGGCTTTTTTTCAGTCATCTCCCCATTGAGTTTTGCCACCAGGGGGCAGAAAAACATCAACATACACAGCCTCCACATGCGGTATTACTGGCTTATAAATTTATAATGATGATAATGATGATAATATTGATCAACTTTCATATCCAGCAGACACAGAACCACATTAGCCTTTATTTGGAGTTACATTTCTGCCCACCTGATGAATGTGAACCTAATAGTCATTCTCCTTTTAGCTTAAAAGTTGTAGATTTAAGCTTCTGTTTGCCAAACCTGGCTGTAAAGACTTTCAAAACATTTTGGAGACTTACAGTGATCGTCAGTCTTGGGGCCTGTACATCTGTATTGACGACAAGCTTGGCCATGCCATTGGATGCAGTGATGCCCAGCGACAGGCCTGGATCGACTACCACAACAACATGTTGTGCTGGAGTCTCATCAGGATTCAGAACTTCAATCTGCCATCCAAGACACAAACAGCTGAACAATCAGAAAAGATCTAAATATCTCTAAAAAGACATATTATTAATGGTAATGTAATGCTATTAGATTACTTTGGCTGCAAACTGCATAAGCTGGGCACTAAATATTATGACTTAATATATATAGTGACCCTGTGCGTTTATTTGTGAATTTCTACTGTCTAAAGATCTGTTTTGCATCATAATGATCCAGACAAATTGAAGCATTGCACTAATCAGTTACAGTTTTATGGACATTTAGGGAGCATTAAACAGCGTGTGGCTTTTGAAACAAAAAATAAGAAAGAAAACAATAATTGATGGTATGAAAGTTGGGCTCAAACAGTGACTGTATTTCAGCAGTGAAATATTTTCTGGAAAGGGTTTATTTAAAGTAGAATCATTTACCGTCACTTCAAAGGACCATCCTGGTTTGAAATATTTGGGTGTTTTCTTGAAGTGGATGGTGTAAGGTGATGTGACAATCTGGATGCCTCTCAACTCTGCCTCCACCATTTCACTACCTGTGAGATTATGCAGAAATATATTTATTTATCCCGATATGGCATTTTTCTTTTCTTTCTTTGTCTTTCTTGTGTTGGAAATTTTTAGACGTTACTGATGGTTAATTTGAACTGTTATACCTGTTGTGCTGCTAAGTCATAAGATTCCCACATGATCAAATGTACTGAACAGGCAGAAACACAGTCTTTCTTTCTCACCGCTATCTGTCAGCACACTGACAGCTACATATATGGACTTCCCCACCAGCTCATTGATGTTTGGGAAGGTCTGTGTGATGTGCTCTCTCCTCAATGTAACCTGTCCAAGACCATTCTCGACCTAATGTGACATAATACAGAAATGCATCTTGAAATACAGTCAGTGTACAATTGATAGGAATTTAGTTGGGTGTGTAAATTCTTATGTTAATCTGGCTTAATTCTGAACATGAATACCTCTCTCTGGATATAACAATTATAACTGACATATGGACAACAGTAAAATCCCAGACATTTTTCATGTTGTGCAGTCTTGCAGATTTTGTAGCACTGGTAAAGGCCAGATTTGGGTTTGGCCAGATGTGCTTGTGCATATGAGAGATTAGACACACAGAGTATGACAGATAGAGATGCAGCAAAAGTGTTTGTATGCACTCACCGGCACTCTCTGAAGAGAGCTGGGAAAGCTGTACTTTTGACCCTCCTGCACAACCCCAAACACTACGTAGGCTGTCCCGTCCACCTCTTTACCAAACAGATACCTAAAACCACAAGAGAAGGACACATTTTAATCAATCAAATAAAACAGGAGAGAGTTAGAATAGGAACTATTACAAAGAGATTAGTCAAAACACCTTTTACTTTCTCCTCTAATCCAATCTACCAATCAAACTCATTCTCCAAATCCACAAAACAAGAACCTGCACTTACGTAGCTTTAATGTCGACGGTGAAGTCTTTGCTGTCCGCATAGAGGAAAGCGGTAAGAGGCATCAATTTAACCTCAAAACTGGGCAGCACTGAAAAATTGAAAACATTTTATTGGATGTCTAATCAGGTAAAGAGTAAATTGTACAGGTTTTTAAATGACGGCTCACGTAAAGAGGGACTCACTGTATTCTTTGACCTCAAACTGTGTAGAGAAGCTCTGCTGTGGGTTGCTCCGGAACCTGGTAACCACCTTCCACAGTCCGGGACTTAACACACACACACACACGGACAAATACTTCAATAATCAAGCAAAAGATTAAAATATTAGTAGTAATGGTCCAAACCTCAGATTCAAGTTATGTCTTATACAAGTTTAGATATGAACAAATGAGCTGCTGCAACACACTTTTAGTGTCCTACATTCAGGTTGGCCGACAAACTACACAATTGTTAGAAAGGTACCTTTGTTTTACCTCTGTTTAGACTGATTATTTAATAGGATTAACTGTACTATGATTCATTTACAATAAATATTCAGATTGAAATAGGCTGGATACGATATATTACCATACAATTAAAAGGAATAATTTTGGGAAACAAACAAAATTGCCTTCTGGTGGAGAGTTACATGAGAAAATTGATACTTTACCACTCTCATATCTGTACACTAAATATAAAGTTATAGCCAGCAGCCAGTTAGCTAAGCTTAAGAGACTGGAAACAAGGGGAAACAACTAGCCTGGCACAGTCCATAGATAACAAAATTCACATGTTCACTATCTCACTAATTAACATGTTATATCTCATGTGTTTTGTTTGTACAATAACCTAAGTATGAAAACAATAATTTGCCTGGGGGGTTGACAATTGGGCCAGAGCATTTCTTGCCTCCACGCAATAACTTCCTGGAGTCTGCGCTGGTTGCCTGTCAATTGCTAACTTTTTACTTTCAGACTTAATGCAAACCAGACTAGCTGTTTCACCCGGTTTCCAGTCCAAATTGTTACATGTTAAAAATGTTAAATTCCCCACTAACACCTGCCAACCACAACAGAATGTACCGTAATGCAATTAAAGTAAAATAAAATACACACCTGACAATTTCACCCAGTCTGAACTTTCCAGAGTAGATGCCTGATCTAAAAGAACCTGGATGAAGTGATCTAATGATGCCTTCAGGGCTCTAAAAATATGCAACATTGAACAATCATTAAAAGATTAAAAATGAGCCTTGTCAGTTTATACATTTATTGAAATCATTCTATATTTTCAACAAGTCCTTTGTTTACTCTCCATAAATCTGATCAGTTCTTGGACACTGTCTTAAACATTTCTTAATTTTTTTTTGTCTACCTCTCAGGGAGAGGCTGCAACACAACCATTAGAGGGAGACATTTATTTTTATGAGTGGGACGTGTGTCGGAAGAGATGAAACAAAGGAATACAAAGGTCATTCAAGTATTTAAGAAGCATGCAGGGAGAAAAAGTGGAAAGTGAAAAAGTGAGAAATGATCTCACCTACAGTTGAACAGTGACAGCTCATTACAATATAAAGTTGAATCATTACCACAGTCTCAATGGCAATAGAAGTATCAACTTGGGTTGCTTCATCTCTCTCTACTGGCTCCATACTGGGCGTCACTGCAAACATCCTGTAATAAACTGAGAGACAGAGAAGAGGTCATGGTGTATCTATTTTAAGTTTTCACTTTATTATTCCACTTATGTGAAAAGAAGAGTTCATTTTACTGTAGTTTTTTCATGCAGTCACTCTTGAAAAATGAAAGATGTGCTGGTCAAACTGTGATGCTCTCAGAGATGATTGGGATTTTTAGGAGGGGAATATTAGGGGGAGCATTTCCTTTCTAGCAGGTGTTTGTATTCTCTATTTATTAAATATTTTTTCTTTTTTTTTTCTCATTGTTAAAATGTATTTATCTCTTGCTTTAAAGACCTTAAAAATTATAGTTCATCTTAAGAAGTCTATCCTTCAATTTTGAAATTGATATTGTACATTATCAACACCAGTAAAAAATGCTTTCAAAATATCCTTTATGAACACTAAAGAAGTAGTTCATAATGTTTATTATTCAATTTTGCAACAGCTTAATACATTCTACCATCTGACATAGATTGGGTGATATTTTCTAGGGAGATACCTTAGCATACCTACAGATATTTTCACAAGGGTAGACGTTGTATTTCTCAGCAATGATGCGAACTTACCTTCGCTGTCGGGGGTGTAGAGGGTCTTGTCGGTCTGGATGAAGATATAGCCAGACTGGAGGGAGACTAAGACGACTTTCTCCAGCAGATGGTCAGGGAACTGAGCTTGCAGGTACACATACTGCTTCATGTTAGGATCCTTACTGAATTCCCCAACAGGGATCTGAAACCAGAGACATAAACATTACATGAGGAGCAGAATCGATATGTCATGAGCATTTATAAATGCTAAATCTATTGTTTGTGGTCTTGATAGAGAAATTGATTTCTACAAATTATGTGATGAATGCAGGCAAAATACAAAAAGTCAAGTATTGTGTAAGAGTAACATACAGTATAAAGTACATACAGTATTTATTTTACCGTAATTTGTCCGAAGCTCTGGAAACTGTTTGCTCCATTAAGGGTCACAGATGTGGTTGCCAGCAATTCGGTTTTGGTTGGATGGTTCATCACTTTGATTTCGACCCTGATGTCACCTCCGGTGCAATATTGACACTCCACAAAGATGTTTTCTGCTGTTCCTACCCGCAACAAGTTGGGGGCAGCCATCACTTGTCTGCAGAGCAGTGGGGACAGAGAGAGAGACAGTATCACTGCACTGAATCATACTGTTGCTCAGGATGCACTGACTTACTGACAAACATGGTCTTTTTTATTGTAAGGCACTATAACCCCCACATACATGCTAATGACAATGAGGTTTGTCACTATTTAAACACAAGATTTACTGCTGTAACCCTGTGACACATGTTAATGCCTTAGTGTGGACATTTTCTTACAATATTTGTTTCATTTAAAGGACTTTTACAGACTTAAAGAGGTAGAAATGTCCAGAATTTCACATTGTTTCCATATTTTTCCTTTCTTATTTCTTTAATTGTCTTATGACCCCTCAGGTTTAATTTGGAACCACTGCTTTGCAGCCTGAGGATCATCTGATCTAGCATGGACTTCACACACAATGAGTAATCTATTTATTATCTTAACTAAAATCCAGCACTGGATCAGTAAAACTGTTTGCTGTGTGTGGTGTACTGCATCACTGTGCAAACTCAGAGCAAATGTGGGCCAACTTGCTGGCATCATTTGAAAGACCACATTACCTTGACTTATGAAACTGTAAACTGGTCCACTGACCATTTTGTAAGACACAAGTGAAATTAGCACTATGTTAAACTGATACACGCGCAATATGTCCTTCATATCCATACACTTTTTAAATAAATTATAAGTGTAGAGAACCACCGATCTTGTTGTTGTGCTCCTTACAGTTTCACCACAACAATTTGAATATCAGGAAGCTGAGCAAACAAACTGCATATTTTGTATTTTTGTTTTGTCTGTGTTAATTAAATCTCAGGAAGAGTGCATGAAGGCAAGCTAGGTCTACTTACAATGGAGCTCCATCAGCCAGAGAAGCCAGGGAGGCAAAGGCCAGAGAGGCCAGCAGCCACAGTGCAGTTCTACACATCCTCCTCCGATCCTGATCTGCCGTCAATGAAGACTCTAGCTCTGCAGCACTCTCCTTCTATCCTCTCACACCTCTACCTGTCCTCACTACCGTCTCATCCGTCCCCCTCTCAAAGGTTTCTGTACACATGTGTAAACACAACACACACATGATTTCCCAGCAACAGTTGAGAAACTGCTCAGTTCTGATAAACATTGAAGGGTAAGCAGAAAAAATCAATGAGGGTTTACATACTTGACTAACTTCTAAACGCTGTTGATTAAACAGTTCTTTGCAGAATTAAATAAAAACAGCAATTTCACATTTCTGATGTACATTTTCTAATATGATTCCCTTGTTTTTTGAGTCACCTATGGTTATTCTCAGCCTGCTGAATAAATATATTTCCACATAAAAATTTTGAACATGCACAAACACACAGACAACTGTTGAGGTAAAAGTCTATTTGGCAGGGTTTTTTGAGTTGCAACACCAAGGAATTTTCTCCAATGACAATCTGATTCAATAATTATGATCTATCATTTTAATGTTTATTTCTTTCTTGAATTATATGATTATATACGTTTCAATAATTCAGGTAATACTATCTCTCAGTGGACTTAATGATTTGCGTGTTGTATATACAAATGTGTCAACCATCAGAGATTTTGCCTGTTTATACAAAGACATCTACCCCTTTAATTTGGTTGGTTGTATAAAGCCAACGAGGGCAATGTGGTTAATTTATGAGCAGGATTGCTTTATGTAAATTCTGGGTTTTTCTGTCATGTTGACTTGTACTCTTCATGTTGTCAGGTATTTAATTTTCTGGATTTGTCAAAAACAGACATATCTCTCAGGTATTTTATCCATGAATTTTATATATTACAACTCTTTCATCTCTATTGATTGTAACAAAACATATTTTGTCAGGAAATTGGATTTGAGACATTTTTTTTTATTAACATGTCTTTTTAAAGAACAACAACAAAAAAAATAGAACATAGCAGCAAAAAGTGTTCATGTTTAGTATTGAGGTTGCAGTGGGTGGTGGTGCTGGTGTACTGGACTGCATTATATTTCGTCCACTCCAATTACATACATGAGAGGGGCAAAATATTAGGAACACTTTTCATTATAATACAATGTCAACAAAAACTGAAAATGTATAAGCCTCATAAAAGTAGAATTTATGGCAAAGCTGTTGTATTGAATTACATTAGATTGCACTAATTAGATTGCAGCATTTTCAACAGGTATTTATCTCACTTTGCACAGGAAAACTCTTCTCGATCACCAAGGTACATTATTTAAAATCTAAATTAATTTTCATCTGAAAAACTGCCTCCAGAACGTTGTGGACACTTCTCCAAAATGGAACCACAGTGAGGCAGTTCCAGAAAATGTAGAAGTGATTTGCCACAGCGCCTGCGCAGGACCTCCAGCAGACAGTTTGATTAGCATAGTTAGTAGTTTCAGCTGTAGTACAGAAGACTCAAATCACTTCCAGTTGAATTCTCTCCAGGAAGGAGAGATTGTCATTCAGGTCCTGTCTCATTTTTCTGTGTTACTGTGAAAATTTCATTAACAATACTTCCCGTGCTTAGAAGCTGCACTGCACATATGATCTGCCTCAGTCAAACGCACCTTGAAAACAAGACAAAATGGAAAAATGGACTGATGTATGTCTTCAAAGATGAACAATCCCCCAACCACAGAGTGGATCGGCTTCTGAAAGTTTCAGGAAGTCTTTGTCATTACCTGTAGAATAAGAAAAACATTATTCTTGTCTAAAATGAAGATCCAGTGTCAGTACTGACTGAAGAATGTGGCCTTAACAACTCTACTGAAAAGTCATAATATCCTGTGAGAAAGAAATAATTAATTCAATGAGTATTCCATCTAGCATTATTTGCATCCATCCTCTTTTGAGCTATCGGTTGTACGTGTTGGGTTACTTTGGGTCTAGCCTAGGCCTTGAGGTCTCACTACAATTCTTAAGTAGAAGTAGACGTTCTCTCCTCTCCTTGAGACTCGGAGTAACTGTCTGTGTTGTTTGGGGAAGTGAAAGCCTCTCTGATAATGGGTGAATCAGCATTGCCATGGTTACCAAGGTCGCAGGTAGATAGGTAAGTGAGTAGATTCAATGGCATAATCAGACATTCAAACCAGAGTGTGCTGATGGTGACCTGAAGTTCCATGCAATGTGACCTGAACTGACACGGGTAAAGTGCAGTTCCTTGTTTAGAAACTAGTGAACCAATTGGACTAATTTTTCATATTGTAGGCTGATCTGTTGAGGTTAAAGACTAAGAGTCAGACCTTCACAAGGCAGAACGGGCCATCGCTCAATATCTCCACAACAGTCTGGAAGTTAAAGATTGATTTCATGAAAAATACGGTCTTGTTGGCCCGACAACGACTTAGCAACGTCCCAAGTTGCACTGGGTGTGTTTTAGTGAAATATGTTTGCTTGTAACACTGTGAAACCCCATACTGTATCAAGCTTAACAGTGTCTCATCGTGTCTTCTCAGTGCCATACTCTGAGAGACCCAACTTGGGCCCGACATGCTGAGTGGGCCCTATCTTACACTCATTGGGCCCTATCTTACACCCGGCACAAAGCGGCACCAAGCGCAATGCAAGTGTCTTTGCTAGTTTAAGACTGACACAGTTGTCATTTTCCCGTCCAGGGCCCATGTTGTTTAAATAGCAATGGCACTTGTGCCCGTCTGAGCGCCCATGGGCATGTTGGTCTTAAAATGAGGTGTGGTCAGGCGCATTGTTGGCGCATTGCTATCTTGAGGCAGCAGGGAGCAATTGTGCTTTTGACCAACAAAAACCTGGTCTAAAGTCAATGGCACAGTGTTTCACTGTTATTTTAAGGGCACATTATTAGGACAGTAATGTGCGCCTACATAGATAAGTACACAACACGCGTACCCTCTGCTTGTTACACGCACACGGATGCGCAGCAGCACACAGACATTCAAAAGATGACAAATAAAAGGATAACAGTGTGAAAGATAATTATTGTGTACATTAACATATTTTTAAAAAATACATGTCATAATGGTTAGTCAAAATATTTATCAGAATTAGGTAATCACAGTAATGACAGATGAAATTGTCTCATTATTTGACCAAATCATGGCAATACATGTAGACAGACGGACGACAACGGATCAAACACAGATCGACTTTTCTGCTACATCAATAAATGAGGACATGAGGAAATAAATGAGGTGAAAACAATGATTATACCAAAGAAGGAAATAAATCTGCACAGCTCCTAGCTGCTGCCAGCAGCAGGATCAGCACCTTGGAGAGTTCATCTGTTACTCCATGACTGAACAAAACGATTTTAAAGAAACTAAAGCTGTAACTGAAAAAAAAAACCTTTTCGAAAATCAAATGAAAATAAATTTGCAACAAATTAATGAACAGGACCTTGAGCTGGTGGTCTGGGGCTGGCCACTGGAGGGTCCAGGAGCAGCAGTGCGCTCGTTATGGATTGTGCGCTTTCATTTTGTGCACGAGCAGATCCGTTTCCTCTGCAGAGAAGCGTTCTTTTTTACTACTTGGCAAATGCGCCATTATAATAGTAATCCACCAAGCTGCAAGCACACCTGGCTTTTAAAGGGAATGGGAGATGACACTCTCATTGGTTTAATGCATGTCACGCCCAAAACACACCCATGATTAATTAGGAGATTATGGACATCCCCTTTGAACCATGCGCCTGGCGCTGTGACCATTTTTTCCTCTGTTAAAATAGCAAAAGTGGATTTGGACTCAACCTAAATGCACTTGCACCATACGCTTCAGACTGTGTGCTTTAGATCGTTAAAATAGGGCCCATTGCCTAAGTTTGCTAAGCATGGCTTTAACACAAAATATAATTAAGTAAATGCAGTTCTACCTGTTCTCAAAAGTTACAGTGATTGTCAGTGGTTCAGAGTTTTCTTCTGTATTGATGGTAAGCCTTGCCATGCCATTGGATGCAGTAATGACCAGCACCTTGTCCGCATTCACCACCACTTCAACACCTTCTGTGGGAGTGCCATCAGGATTCACAACTTCAGTCTGCCATCCAAGACACACACAGCTAAACATTGAAAAAAACATCCAGCTAACTAAAGACCCAGTGCATGTGAAGTTCTAGTTTTCTCAGGAAACCTATCTGTTTGAGGAGGTTTGCATTTGCATCATAAGATGCATGACAGATGCAATCATAGCAGTAATAAAATATATTATAATGAAAGTATTAAACAGTGTGTGGATTTTACTTTTGTTTGGAAAATTAACATTTTGAGAGGAGATTTATATCACTTTAAAAAATGGTACATCACTAAAATGACTCAGGCATCAAAGAAATGTCTGTTGTCAGTTATTTAAAAAATAATACTATTTTTCAGGATATAGTCCTGTGTGATTTTGAAAAAAAGGCAATTAATGTGTTTTAATGTATACTGTATATATTAAGTCTTTGCTTTTTTTATCTTTCTTGTTTGGAAAATTTCAACACTCATAGTACAAATGTTTGCTGCTGAAGCAATATGATCCACACATGATCAAACACACTGAACGTACACACAGGTAGAGATTAAGTTTATTTTAATATCTAGTATTTTAAGCAGTTTTAGGCACGTTATTATTTTTGGTGCTTAATTTCAGAGTGACAACAAAATATATTAAAACTGCCTTTCACTGTACAAATTAATATGCATTATTTCCCACCATTCCCATCAGATCACAGCGCCTTCCTCCTCCTCAAACCACAATATAAACAAAGCAGGTAGCTGTAAGGAAAAGAGAGATCAGGTGTTGGACTGCTCTATCAGAAGCTATGTTGCAGGACACGCTGAGTGATGTTGACTGGGATATGTTCCAATCCAGCTCACGACAACATCAGTGAGTCAGTGAGCGGAGGTAGACTTAGCTATGCTGGCCAGTGATATCCCTGCACTGACTGTATGACCATTTACAAACACGAAACCATGGGTTGATGGAGCCATCTGCTGCAATCTGCTGCTTGCATCTCAGGACTTGCTATCTGAGATGTGGAGGACTACAAGGTGGTAGAGGTTTTCACGAGGACCTGAACTGAGACCTGACCCAGGATCCGAGTTGTACTGCTTCCAAATTCTACTCAGTCTAATCTGGTTGGATCAAGTCTGGTTTTACTGCGGAGGGTTTGGGGTCTGTATGTTAATATGTCCAATACCTGAGTGGATCTGAATAGATCTGTATCAGTTCTGATCGTCGGGTACGTCACACTCACTGTAACGGTGTATTTTAGGGAGAGAGGAGAATGTAAACTGTCAAGTGAACAGAATATACATGAAAAACAAGTTAAAGGAAAGGGAAAAGGAGAACAAAGAGCTAAAACCAACCGGCACATCATCTGTTTGGTCCTGTTTTATAGGCCTAGTCAACAAAGATGAGGAAAAAGTTCTGACAAATAAGGCCAAACTTGGGAAAATCAGTAGGCCTAGTCTACAAGATTTATGAGTTTGGAATTTGATTCTCAGATGTTAAAGGTTTTATATGTAGAATTATGAATTATCCTTTTTTATTGTCAATGAATGAGAGGGTAGTAATGTAATTTAAAAAAGAGACCTTCCCCGACCTCCTCGGTTGTCTGTAACAACCTTTGGACTGATATCTATGTGAAGGACCTGGGTGGGATTTGGATTTTCCGTGAAAATCCAGTGGAAATGATGTTTTTACGCACTCCTGAGCGCCTTGCCTCTCTCCCACTAATGTCAACAAACAACCAGCATAATGACACAACAACACAACAAAAACAGTGCTATCCGTCTAGAAACACTGTGCAGATATTTGCTCTCAAGCTAATGAAAAAGCTAGCTGCCTCCCTCAACCACTACACATTTCACAACAAAACACCCCCACAATGACAAATCGCCCACTCCCGCGCACACACAGCTAAAACAACATTATTTCCTCAACAAAGGAGCAGAAAACAAGCTCCAGAGCGATAGCAGAACATAGTTTGCCCCTTTTGTTTTCCCTGTTGGTAGTCCAAAGGTTGTAATAAGCACACATTTCACAACAAAACCGCAGCACGTTTCTCCTCAACCACAGCTCGTTGCTGCCCGACCACAGCTCACTGAGCCTACTGGTGTTTAGTAAACACGGTTGGTAAAAAAAAGTTGGCAGTTTGCAGGTCGGGTCAGGTTCGGTTAGTTGATTAACGAATATTTGTGCGAGTTGGGCGGTACGGATTGGCTCTCACCAGCCAGCCAGTTGGGTGCTCAGGACCCCCTCAAATCTGATCTGATCTGTAATGAACTGCAAGAGAGAGATTACTTTTCCTGTTAAAGAATGAAGGAGGGTCTATCTATTTGTAGTAGTTAGCCGATCAAAATAGATGACCTAAAGACAAAAATAACCAATGGTGAACACAAAATTGTGGGCAATACATTGTCAAAGGCCAAGTAAGACGTATGGGAGAAATTTGGTGTGATCAGACTTTGAGAATAACACTGTGGCTTTGCTGCTTGTAAAAAGTGCCATAATATAAGTGCCATAAATAATAATTTTATTTGTATAGCACCTTTCATACAAAGAATGCAGCTCAAAGTGCTTTACAACAAAAGAAATTACATGCACCAAGTGCTTTGCATCAAAAAAGTCATTAAGTGTGCCTAGGTCTCTGTAGCCATAAGCAAACAGAACCTCCCTTTTCCCAATGAACACACACTCACTACCAGCCTTGATTAACCAAAATAAGCCTCTTTCAGCTTAGCCCAGAATGTCTTCCACAGGTTTAACCTCACTGTTGGTCTTATCTGTGTCAGACACAACCCGAAGCTGCCCTGGAAAAAAAAAAACGCTTACTGGCGCTGTGGGGGTTAAAAATACACACCACAGTCTTTTTTCTCAAACCTACCAACCACTGACCTCAGCACCCATGTAACATAAGATGGAAAATTAAACCCACTAGATAATAATGTAGGGTAAAGTCCCTGCATGTTTCAAAGGCAGACAGCACAAGCCTCAAACAACAGACCAGCTCTTTTTTCAACCCCCGAGGAATGCTGGCCAATAAAACATAAGTGAGAGTCTGTAACTCCTCACTGACCAGACCAACTAAACAACCTCCTGCAAACAGAAAGGATCAGATAAAGAACCCCTCATCTCCTGCGTGGTCACCAAACCAGACCACTGACGCAGACCAGTTTTGATCCTTCAAGCTACAAGAGCCAGCAAGATGGGAAGACTAATTCACACCGCAGTGTGAATTAATAGTACCATTTGGATAAACGACCCCCACCACTGCTTATCATAACTCACCTCTAAGAGCCAGTCACACACAGTGACGAGGTGGCACCAAGTTTAGTCTTACTGTGAGCTCTGACTTTTAAGCCTTAAATGATCTACCAAAAAAGTGTTCACTGGAGAAACCAGCATAAGGCACAAGACATGCTGCAAAATATGCCATGCCCCAGTGACATACAGACACTCACAGACATTTACCAGAACACACACACACATACACACACCGCCATGCCAGTTGAAAGCTTGCATTTTGAGGTGCAACCTCAGAATGTGGAGTCATGAGATGAGGATCAAACCGATGAGAGCATGAGAGCATAAACCAGGAGCTCTCTTCCAATGGGAACTTTTCATCTCCGGACCAGCTGACTCACTCATCATTACAAGATCCAGACTCCAGCTCCTCACCCCAGCACATCGAACTCCATTCTCCACAAGAGGACACCCCAGGGAACGAGCAAGTAGTCCTATAAAACCTTCATCAACTTGCTGAAACCCTGGTGCTTTCATAAATGTAATTTCAATTGGCAATTCAGAACTAAGCTGTTGTATCATTGATTTGAATCGCAGCTTCTCATGTACCAGTCATCTCATCTGTTTATCAGGTCTCTCATACCAACTACACAATAGATAACTCTGCATCATGCATTTGAATCATTCACTAGCCACAGCCTTTTGTACCAGTTTCCTCTCCCTCTTGTGTCTTGTCTGTAAAATGTTGTAGTGTTCAATACTTACTGTAGTATTAGTAATAAATGTGTATGTAACTAAAGTGAACTTGTCAGTGTTTGTTTGTGCTTGCATCTCAGTCACTTAACCTTAAAAGACCTATACCCTTGCAATATCATAATAAAGATTAATAACAATCATAATTCTGATTGACCTCTCTTGTGTGGTCAACAAGGATTTAGGTCAGGGGTGTCAGCGTAGATCTTGATAAGACGAATAAGTCGGTTTTCGTTAGATCTCTCTATGACATTGCTACGGGTCGTGGCAGTCATTTTAGTTACATAGGTAGCGCTAGAGAGCACATTTTCGCACTTTGGGGGTTAATTTTGACATTTTATCAAATTTTTTACCAGACCTGATGTGCGTGCCAAATTTGGTGAGTTTTTGAGCATGTTTAGGGGGTCAAATTTAGGTCCGAAGTGGCGGAGTAATAAGAAAGAAAGAAACAAACACACAAAATACAATAGTGCCTTTGCACCTTTGGTGCTCAGGCCCTAATCAAAGCTGCAAGCAGCGTTGAACGGGCCCTCATGCCTCCTTGCATGTCGGGCAGTGGCGCAATCGAAGGGCTTCTGTCACGGCATATAGATGTCTTCAGACCCAGGCTGTTTTCAGACAGTGCAAGAAGGAGATAAACATCACTTCCTTTGTCCACTGTTTTGCCTGCTGCTGGGGCTGCTTCCCTGACATTTCGAAGGGGGCGCTATTCAGCTAGTTTGCATCATTGATGGAATATTGTCATGTAGACGTGTTCAGGCTGGGACTCTTATCAAACATGTAAAGTTTAGTGCAGACTGGAGCATTTATTTTGCGACTTCCTCTGTCATGGCAAAGCATCAAATCTCAACGGTGCGAGGATGAGAATTTTCTGCAGGGTGAGACATGTCTGTCTTGCTCACACCTGTGGCATCAACATTATGCAAGTTTTGGGCCCATTCACTCGAATTTCAATTAGTAAACTGAAAACTCTTGATGAGTTTCTGTGTAAAACAAATTAATTTCCTAATTTTCATCAAATCTATTTTTAGAAAAGTAAAGACTTTTAACCCTGATGACCTGGTCAAAGTTTGATTGAAATGTGTACTGTCAGGTGTGTAGAGACAATAAGTAACTGCAGCTGGACACAGAAAAATACTCATTCAAAACCCACACCCATGCCCCCCCTCCTATTCGCTCTCTCTCCCTCTCAGTTGGAGAGGAGAATGTCACTCTTCTTGTGAAATCCCTTCATAAATCCCATGACTTTGGCCAAATCTTACATTAAAAATCACATTTCCTTGTAGGAAATTTCATCATGAATCCATTGATATAGGTTTGAAAGTGGTCAGACTTATAGTTCAGACGTCAGAAGCCTCAGTTTGACACAAAGTCCATGCCCATAGATTTACATTTTACATTGCAAGGTGTGATATGGCACTGCAACTTTCAGGACTTGTAAAATCTAAATCGCTTGAGTTATTACAAAGTTTTTAACAACTTTTGTTCAGCACAGTCTCATAAGTCATGGATCAAAGTTTGAAACCAATACCATTAACACCCTCGGAGAAGATAGCATTTGTTCGGGGTCCAAAATTGGTGCAAAGTCGTACTTTGATAGGCTTATTGTGGACTTCCTGTTGGATTTAGGTCAGGGCTGTCAGTGTATGTAGGTCTTGATGAGATGAATAATTGAGTTTTGGTTCGATCTCTCTACGACATTCTTATGGGCTGTGGTGGCCATATTGGTGACATAGGTGGTGCTAGAGAGCACATTATGGCACGTTGGGGGTTATTTTTTACATTTTATCAAATTTTTCACCAGACCTGATGTGCGTGCCAAATTTGGTGAGTTTTTGAGCATGTTTAGGGGGTCAGATTTAGGGTTTAAGTGGTGGAATAATAAAGAAGAAAGAAACAAACAGAACAAATACAAGAGGATCTTTGCCCCTTTGGGGCTCAGGCCCTAAAAATATGATTTTTAATGTAAGATTTGGCCAAAGTAATGGGATTTATGAGGAGATTTCACAAGAGGACTGCTCTGAAGTTTTCCTCTCCAACTGAGAGGGTGAGAGAGAGTAGGGAAGAAAGGGGGGGAGGGGTGTGTGCCACACACAGTGGAAGCTGGTCCATAGAGGATCAACCTCCTCTGCCTCTGCCTATTTTGTGAGAGGCAAGAGGGAGATCAAAATATAAAAAAGAATATTTGGTTGAAATAAACCATTACCAAATCTCAGTATTATTTACAACATATTTTTTCTCTCTTCTTTGGAAGAGACACATAAAATTATGCTGCAAGGGAGGACGGCCTCCCTAACCAATCGACAACCAGAATGCAATATTAACATCAAGTTGGTCCAATGATAGTTTCCAGAATTCATCTTCAATTCTCTCCACTGTAAGGCAAAGTAGCAGCAGTAGATAGCTCCTTGCGTTAGCCAAAGCAACAGTTAGCTTGTTGCAGCAGCCTGAAGGACTCTTTATACATCCATGGAAGGACTATTAAGGACTGTTGTTAAGCTAATGGGAGAAACGATCTGGACTGTGCAGTGCAGCAGCAGCAGGACACTGCCAGGGGGCGGCTGGAGAGAGAAGCAACCGGAAAAACAACCAGGAGAGTTAGCTTGTTTGTCATTGTTGCTAATGATATCAGATTGGTTAAGCAGCAGCCATCAAGTTCTGTTAACTAACAAACAAGATGACCGACAGCAACAAATGGATGTTGTGACATGAATACTTCATCTCCATGATAGAAAGAAGAAGACATCAGATAACGTGAGTCAGACAAGTTACAGCTTCTCTCTCTCTGTCTCTTTGGTTGCTTATTTCATCTCTGATGGTTAAATGTCTCTGTGTGGCTGTAGTGTGAATTTATCTCCTTAACAAGAATGCAGCAGGGATATATATATGTAATGAGTTGTGGGTAGTTTGCTTGTTGAAGTTACAGTGAGCTGTCTGGACTCACTCATTCATGTGGAATTGATCCCGTTTTTAATTGAGTGGTTGTTCAGTCACCTGTTGATGTCATATGATTAGTGTGCAGGAGGTCTGGCTGCTTGCTTCTGACAGTTTCTTTAGTTCATTTTTAAGCTGAGCCGTATATTGAGTAATAAGCTTAAAGTAACTAGAATAACAAGTGTTAACTAGTGGTGTAACTGCTTGTAGTTGATCCGTGACCCGTACGGATCGCCTCCCATGGTTCAGCAGGAATATGAACTGCAGATTAATTGCAAAATTTAATGTCTCATTTAAGACAAAGTAAACAAACTGCTGTAACTACAAGTCATGGGCAGACAGCATGTCACTAACAGGGATTTTGAAGGGTAACGATCGAACCAGCATCTAACGGGTCCGAAGTGACATCTGTAGGTATGTTTACATGCTGTTTGATGAGCTGCAGCTGAGCAGCTAATTAGCATCTAGCTGCTAACTGATGTTAGCGGTGGTTTGGTGGCTTGTTCAACAAGCTGCAGGACAAGATGTGTGTCCATGTTTCTAAGTTATCATGATGTGGACAGAGGCTGTTTCATTCACTACCGTGTTTAAAGAGGAAGGTATAATGCCTCATATTGCAATAATTGGACATTGAATATTTCATATATTTTATTTTATCTTATTTAAACATTGGACATCTTAAATGTTGTTTGTCTTGAATGTTTTCATTTAAGACCATGGGCAAAAGTTCATTGGTGTTTCGTGCTGTAAGTGTGTTACAGAATAAATAGAAAACAAAGTTTTATTTGTCTCCCCTTTTTTTGCTGATCCTAAAAATCATCCGATCCGTGACTCAAATTCGTAATATGATCCGAACCGTGAGTTTTGTGATCCGTTGCACCCCTAGTATTAACGTGTTAGCTTTGTAGACTATATTTTGTATGTCATGCACATAGATAAGAGTGTGTAAGTCATGTATTTGATACATGCATTAATACTTTCTGATGTGAACCTACACTTTTAGATCTGTGAATGTTTTTAGTGTTCAGTCTTTCTAGTATTCAGCACTGATCTGTTCCTGTATCACATTATAAGCTTTGTGGTACTTTATATATTTCTGTATACTAAGAAAATACATGGGAAACACATGTAAATCATGTGATATCTTGTCTGTTTTTGATAAGAACATAAATCTGTTGTCACAATAGAACAATACTATAAATTTGAATTTCATTTTGTTGGTAAAATCACACATCTGAACCACTCCATGGCTAAAATGAGCTCTTCTTTGTTTAGAAACAATGCGTATATGCTAAATGTCTTTAAAGAAGCAACCGTTACACCAGTCAGGGGTTTTTGTTTTTAAAAGCAAATTGTTTTATTGGCATATAAAATTGCCCCCCACCCCTCTGATTTCATCAGGTGGGGAACAATGACATAGTTTGATGTGGTTTGTTGTAAGATTCCATGTTGGTTTCCCTCCTGTTCTGTTGAGTCACCAGCTGCCACTGGTGTGGGGGTTGAATGCAGCTCATTTTTGTAGGATACAACAGAAAGGTCTATATACATACAGTACATTATATACAAACTTTGTATGAAGTTTGGTGTTATTATCATTTATTTTACAATAATTATAGGTCTTGTATTTATAATTCAGTAGTGGGGATGACCTATGAAGGGAAGGAAAAAAACAGAGTGAGGGTGACAGTTTAGTGATAAAGTGCTGTAGAAAAAAACCATCAAAACTAAAATTGCAGTTGCAATTTTAGTTTTAAAACTGCAGTTTTTCCTTTATTAGGGCCCGAGCACCTAGCGGTTCGCTCACACTCTCCATTCAAATATATGAGTATTTTTCTGTGTCCAGCTGCAGTTACTTATTGTCTCTACACACCTGACAGTACACATGTCAATCAAACTTTGACCAGGTCATGTGGGTCAAAAGTCTTTACTTTTCTAAAAATAGAGTTGATGACAATTAGAAAATTAATTTGTTTTACACACAAACTCATCAAGAGTTTTCAATTTACTAATTAAAATTCAAGTGAATGGGCCCAAAACTTTTTTGACACAGGTGTGAGCAAGGCAGACATGTCTCACCCTGCAGAAAATTTCATCCTCACGCCGTTGAGATTTAATGTTTCGCCGTGACAGTTGAAGTTGCTATAACTTTATTGTAAATGCTCCAGTTTGCATCAAACTTTACATGTCCCGGCCTGAACACGTCTACATGACAATATTCCATCAGCGATGCAAACTGTAGAAGAATAGCACTGCTAACAAAGCTCTGCTAACTTGATGACAAACACCTTTTATTACCTGCAGCTGCTTCACAATAAAAGCTGCTGCTTGTTGGTAGAAAGCTTTTAATGTGAAACAGCTACAGGAAATAGAATGCAGTGTGTCTGTAGGAAGTGATCAGTAAATAGTAATAAGACCAGGAAGGTTGGAGTGAAGCTGAACTCCAAACCACAGAGATTCAGTTACAAGTTACAAAAGTCCTGAGAACTGACACAGAGAGACTGTTTAAAAAACAAGTTGTTCCACTGAATCTGTGTAAAAACATCTTTAGTTATATTGTCACTAATTTCACAAGTGTCAGTATGAAATGAAAAGAGTGGAGCTTCCTGTCTGCTGTGTTAAAGCTGGTTGTTGAAACATTAAATATGATCAGTTGTACTCACCAGTGTTTGGCAGAGACTCTGCTGTGTTGTTGAGAAAGACTTGATGAACTCAGTTTAATTTTTATTTGGACAGAAGTGGAGAGACTCGACTGCAGCTCTGCTGTCACTCTGACAAACCTTTAGTTTAATTTGTGGAGAATGTCAGTGAACCTGTCTGTCATGTCTCTCCAGTGTTGCTCCTCCTCTTACTGCAGTTCTGATTGTGAGTTTGTTTCCTCCTTCTGATTTACAGGATTATTGTGAAATATCATGGAGCAAAAGTGGCAATGTAAATAACAGGTGGGAAGCAGATTCTGCTTTATAAAGGATTTCAGGTAAATATCAGCTTAGTATTTACAGTGTTTCCCCTATTATAGTACAACAAGAAACACCGCCAGGTCAAAAAATAATTTTTTAAATGCCAAATATCCATTCATTTGGAAATCAACAGTGTTTGGGAGCCTCTGAGCAGCGCTCTTTCGAAACATGAGTCAACGTCTGTGTTCCTTTTCAGGAAGGGCACATAAGTGAGTGAGTGGTTAAGCGAGAGAGCGAGTGTCAGAAAAGTGACGGTGAATACGAGGGAAGCAGTGAAAAAGGTTATCAGTAAGTTGTCAATCTGACAGTAAATGTACAGAACAGACTACAGTGTGTCAGTTAATAAATGCTGCAGCTTGTCAAGACCAAGAAAAGTCACGTGTGTTGTTTCCCCAACAGCTGGAAAAGTGAAGGGGTTAGCTCAGACTCAACCTAGAGGAAACACTGATATACATTCCGATCGGACTGTCCTAAATATTTATGGTGAGGGGTGTAACTTAAAGGACGGGTTCACTATTTTTCAAGTGTGTCTTAAACCAGCAGTCAGGTGTCCTTATGAACAGTGAAAGAGGCTTTATAGCGTCCATATCATTAATTCATCACATGGACTGTAAACCATCGTCGGCAGTGATATCTCAGAAATATAATGATTAGTTTGTAGCGCTCATATCCAAACTGACTTTACAAGGTGTGTCACAACTAAGAAAGAAATATAAGAATAATAACATTAAACACAAATGTCATTAATCAATGTTAACTTAAAATGATTGGCATTTTACAAATATGTGTGTAAACACCAGTGCCATGACAGTGCAGCTGGTTATTAACCTAAACAAACAATGTTTTACTAAAAGATTCCGTTTCTCACCTTATATTTCATCTCCACCTCATCACATCACCAGATCGCTTAGGACAAACATGTGTACACCCGGTCTAAAGGATGCGTGAGGTGCGCACATTCTCATCGCACATTCTGTTCATTAATACCAGTTTATGTGCGGGAAATGGTTTATGCCTGGTTTTTGTCTGTACGTATCGTTTATGCATCTGGCCCCTGCTGTTTAAGGAAATACTGAGCCTTTAAATATATACATTTGTGAATGGTTTTCTTGCTGAGACCGGAAGTGACCAGGTGTGTACATGCAATGGCAGGTAGTCAGTTAGAGTGACAGTTCCCGATTGTATAAAACAAATTGTCAGTCAAAATTTGTGAGCCCAGGCCATTGGGGTGAATACCATCTCAACGGAAGAAGGAAGGGCGATTCCAGAAGAGATTAAAATTGTCAACAAAAGCTATTTTCTGGGTTGCACAGGTTGAGTGCAGCCTGCTGTGGAAACCTAATGTGCGACTGAAGTGACCCAGGCCGTGGTTAAGTGGAGGGAGAGGACCAGAGATGTAGAGTCGCTTACGATGGACGGAGAGTGAGTCAAGAAGTTTGCTTAAGTCGCATTTGAGTATTTCTGAGGACTGACTTGGGATGTCATTACACCCAACATGAAGGACAACATGACAGGTGAGTGGATGATCTGCTAAGATGCTGGGGTTGGTGGTGTTGGTGACGGCCTGGGACTTAGGTTGCTTTCATCGGGTGGAGCAGTTAGAGTTTTTGTAAGGAGGTAGCGGTCCATCCTGGCTGCAAACTTCACTGCAGGTGCAGCAGGAGTGCAACACCTCACCTAGGATATTGACCTAAACTGGTAAAGATAAAAAAAAAATTTTCGAATTTTTGGGGGCAATTTCTTCCCCTCGATCACGGTTTTTAGAGGCATTCTGAGATTTCTTGGGGCATTTTTGCCCTTGCCCCCCGCTAATTTCCGATGCTGACTACAACTGTAGTATGGTGTTTTGTTTGTTTGGTTGAATAACTCCACTAATTGTATATATTCCCTTTTTTATTTTTCAGAAGCTGAGAGCCTAAGGTGTTGGGGTGGGTGCTTGTAGGTGGTGGTTCCTCCTTTCTTGTGTGCTGTGTTCATCTGAGCATCCCTGGGTTTGACCCTTCACCATTGTGTGTGTGCACGTGTGATTCAGGGTGACTCTCTTCTGGATGCCTCTCCTTCTCCCCCTCCACTGGTAAGCCTCAGCTCTGAATAATTCCCCTGCCCCTTTTTAATACATCAATCAATCAATCAATCAATTTTTATTTATATAGCGCCATATTACAACAAAAGTCATCTCAAGGCACTTTTCACATAGAGCAGGTCAAGACCGTACTCTTTAATTTACAGAGACCCAACAATTCCCCCATGAGCAGCACTTGGCGACAGCGGTAAGGAAAAACTCCCCTTTAACGGGTAGAAACCTCAAGCAGAACCCGGCTCTTGGTGGGCGGCCATCTGCTTTGACCGGTTGGGTTGAGAGAGAGAGAAAGAGAGAGGGAAAGGGGGAGGGGGGACAGCCAGGGAAGGACGCCATCAGGACTGTGACGGACCGTGAAGGCTCGGCCCAGAAACCAGGGTTTCTGGTGAGATGAGAAAGCACAAAAAACTCCGGGGAAGAAGCAAAGTTATTGACATGCATTGATGTTACATGAATGCATACAGATGGAGAGGAGGAGAGAGGAGCTCAGTGCATCATGGGAAGTCCCCCAGCAGTCTAGGCCTATAGCAGCATAACTAAGGGCTGATCCAAGGCAAGCCTGGTCGGCCCTAACTATAAGCTTTATCAAAAAGGAAAGTTTTAAGCCTACTCTTAAACATAGAGAGGGTGTCTGCACCCCAGACCGAATCTGGTAGATGGTTCCATAGAAGAGGAGCCTGATAGCTGAAGGCTCTGCCTCCCATTCTACTTTTAAAGACTGAAGGAACCACCAGTAGGCCTGCATTCTGGGAGCGCAGTGTTCTAGTGGGATAATACAATATTAAGAGCTCTTCAAGATATGATGGTGCCTGACCATTAAGGGCTTTGTAAGTTAGGAGAAGGATTTTAAATTCTATTCTAGATTTTACAGGAAGCCAATGTAGTGAAGCTAAAATGGGAGAAATGTGGTCTCTTTCTCTAGTTTTAGTCAATACACGTGCAGCTGCATTCTGGACCAGCTGGAGAGTCTTTAGAGACTTGTTAGAGCAGCCTGATAATAAGGAATTGCAATAATCCAGCCTAGAAGTAACAAATGCGTGAACTAGTTTTTCTGCATCTTTTAGGACAGGATGTGCCTGATTTTTGCGATATTACGTAAGTGAAAAAAGGCAGTCCTTGAATTTTGTTTTATGTGAGAGTTAAAGGACATATCCTGATCAAAGATAACTCCCAGATTCCTTACGGTGGTGCTGGAGGCCAGGGTAATGCCATCCAGAGTAGCTATATCATTAGATAGTGTGTTTCTAAGGTGTTTAGGGCCAAGCACAATAACTTCAGTTTTATCTGAGTTTAGTAGTAGAAAATTGCAGGTCATCCAGGTCTTTATGTCCTTAAGGCATGCTCGGAGTTTGTTTAACTGATTGGTTTCATTTGGCTTCATTGATAAATATAATTGGGTGTCATCTGCATAACAATGAAAATTTATGGAGTGTTTCCTAATAATATTACCTAAAGGAAGCATATACAAGGTGAATAGAATTGGTCCAAGTACAGAACCTTGTGGAACTCTGTGTCTAACCCTTGCCTTCACGGAGGATTCATCATTAACATGTACAAACTGAAATCGGTCTGATAAATAGGACTTAAACCAGCTTAATGCAGTTCCTTTAATGCCAATTAAATGTTCCAGTCTCTGCAAAAGGATTTGATGGTCGATTGTGTCGAATGCGGCACTAAGATCTAACAGGACAAGTATAGAGACAAATCCTGTCCGATGCAGTCAGGAGGTCATTTGTAACTTTCACCAGTGCTGTCTCTGTGCTATGATGCGCTCTAAATCCTGACTGAAAATCCTCAAATAAACTATTGTTATGTAGAAAGTCACATAACTGATTAGAGACTGCTTTCTCAAGGATCTTAGATAGAAATGGAAGGTTAGATATAGGTCTATAATTGGCTAAAGCACCTGCATCGAGAGTATGCTTCTTAAGAAGAGGTTTAATTACAGCTACTTTAAAGGACTGTTACTAAAGACAGATTGATCATATCTAGTAAAGAAGTGCTAACTAAGGGTATGGCTTCCTTAAGCAACCTAGTTGGGATGGGATCTAAGAGACAGGTTGATGGTTTAGCTGAACAAATCATTGAAGTTAGTTCAGGAAAGTCGACTGGAGAAAAACAGTCCAAATATATGTTAGGATTTACAGCTGTTTCTAAGGTGCCTGTGTTTGGGGAGAGAACGGTGCCTGTTGAGGGCAAGAGTTGGTTAATTTTGTCTCTAATAGTTAGAATTTTATCATTAAAGAAGCTCATAAAGTCATTACTACTGAGAGCTATAGGAATACATGGATCAATAGAGTTATGACTCTTTGTCAGCCAAAGTCCTGAAAAGGAACCTAGGGCTGTTTTTATTCTCTTCTATTAATGATGAGTAATAGGCGGCTCTGGCATTACAGAGGGTCTTCCTATATGTTTTAAGACTATCTTGCCAGACTAAGCGAGATTCTTCTACTTTGGTGGAACGCCAAACCATGTGTGGATAGTATGTTTAATGGCTAATTTACTCATTTTTGCTATTGTTAAATAAAGAATTATTGATGAATGGAACCATGTCTCCTGCTTCTTAGTATAATGAACCTGATTGCCTCTTGGGTTATTGGTACTGGTCTGAGGTAACATTTGTCCTTGGGTAAAACCCCCAGGGTGGTGTAGTATTACACAGGTTAATGCCCAACATCCCATTCTCTTACCGCAATAAGATTAAATTCAAAATTACAATCAGGATAGAAACATATTAACAAGGGTAGGTGTTGTGTTTCTCAGCAGTCATATTGCACTGGACTCACCTTTGATGTTTAGGATGTAGAGGGTCTTGTCGGTCTGGATGAAGATGTAGCCAGACTGGAAGGACACCATACGACTTTCTCCAGCACTCGGTCAGGGAACTGAGCTTGCAGGTACACATACTGCTTCATGTCAGGATCTTTACTGAAGTCCCCCAGTTGGATAGTTCATTGCCCTGATTTCGACCCTGATGTCATTATCTTCTGTGCAATCTTGACACTCCACAAAGGTGTTTTTTTGTGTTCCTACTCGCAACAAGTTGGGGGCAGACATCACTTGCCTGCAGAGCAGAAGGGAGAGAAAGACCAAATGTATTAAGTGTACAGAAAGAACCACATTGCTGCTCAGGATGTACTGACTTACTGACAAGTTGAGGAACACTGACGAACACATTTACTTATAACAAAGTTTGTTTTTTATGTTGCAAATATACAGTATTAAGGCACTGAAAGCCACACACATACTAATAATAATGGATGGTTTTAGAGCTACTATTTTTTTTTTCTCAGTGGTTGTTACAATGTGCTTAAGTTTCATTTCCCCCAATTTGCTAAAAAAAAAAAAAAAAAAGGAAAGAAAATCATCTGCTCCATCATGGACTTCACACACAATGAGTGATCTATTGATTATCTTGACCAAGATCCAGCACTGGCTCAATAGAACATTTCATCAGTTTTCTGGACTCTGTTCGCTGTGCCTGGTAGGATGCATCACTGTGCAAATTCAAAAATACACAAAACAAACTACTGGCGTTGTTTGAAAGATCACAATACCTTGATTAATGTGACACAAACTACAAACTAATTATGTAAGACACAGGTGAAACGGAGCTGAGTTAAACTAATATTCTCAATCTTTAATGATAGCCATTTATCAATAACTCTGGTCATATATATCTGGTCTTAACTGCATTAGTACATCTTCTTAAATACTGTTACAATCTCAAAATATTAGATACAATCATCACGTCCATTCATACTTTTCGTGTTAGGTGTAATACTCTATAATAATAAATATTTAAGCAGTGTTTCAAAGTGAAATAAATTCATCAATAAGTACATCACTGCCAACAAAATAAGCGTTTTCATAAGCCAATAAAGACAAAAGTCTGATATGAATTCATCCACTGAAATTATGTTTCTGGTTTTCATTTGACACTGAGATTTACAATCACTCAGACTTCTTTATACAAATGCTAGTTTTACCAAAAATCTCTTTTTTCACTGTCAATGTACAAATTTCTGTTTGGTTTCCTGGCCTTACAGAGCTCCGTCTGGCTCAGGGACCATTGATAATGCATAATTGCACACACTACATTTGATATTGGCTTATACAAATATTGGCTTCTGTCTCTTTCAGGTCTTTTCCCTTTAACTACCTCTGCCTCTTAGAACAGACATTCAAGGCAGAAGGTGTGATGGAAAGCTGGGTCTACTTACAGTGGAGATCCACCAGCCAGGGAAGTCCTGGAGAAAAAAGCCAGTAGGCCAACAGCCAGAACAGAGTCTTACACATCCTCCCACCTCATCCCATATCACTTGTTATTGCAGACTCCTGCTCTCCGGCACCCTCCTTTTATATTTACCTCCCTCCTCTTGGACCTTTGTTTCTCCTCACTACTGTTCCAGTTTATTTCAAGGTAACTGAGATGAACTCCACAGTCCTCAGTCATAACAGCAAACAGTCACCGAATGTTACTGCAACTCTGAACTCTGGTTCTGAGGTAATTTAGCCTGGCTCTTTAACACATCTTGTAATGTTAACAAACAAAAACAGAGGCTGAATTCCAAAAAACTTGGCACAAACATACATGGTTTCCAGATGATGAATCAGACTGAAACTGTGAGGTTGACATTTGTTTTGAATTAAGTGTCAACAACGTTGGGACGGGCAGGAGTGCTTTTGGTTATTAGTAATAATTCATAATTATCATAGATAATAAAAATAATAAAATAATAAATATTTCTGAAATGATCAGAAATGTAAAAGCAAGTACAAGTGTATCTTCCTCCTTCATAAAAATCCTGTACATTTAGAGTTTTATTTTTGTGCGTAATCTCAAAATTTACCTTTTGTCTGGTATTTTCATTCCCGGCACAGCACACATAACACAGAGATGAGAGGAGAGGCACGACAGGTGCAAGTTTAATTCAAATGAGTCCGTTGTTGCAAGTTGTTGGTATTTTGGTAGAAACTGGGTCTTAGATATTGCACTGAGACTCTGTCTGCATTGTCACTCTGCAGACAATCTGGCGATGCTGTCAAAAAGGGCCAAATAATTACTTGGAGGAAATGGACAGCCATTATGACATGACACTTAACAGTGTAAATAAATTTAAAGGCTTTGACTTGTAGATGCATTTAAATTGGCATCAAAAATAAATGTTTGATATGATTATTGCAGAAAGGTCAGTACAGCAGTCTGCACTGATCAATACATCAAAATAGACGCTGCTACATATTGTATGAAAACCCCCATCAGTTAATAAAGTTCCTGCATCTGTCTGTAGGCAGCAGGACAGATATGTGTGATAGTCTGCAGCTTCCTATTTAAAAAGTGATAAAGTTTATTTATTAACTAACACACAGCCTTCTTTATCTTTATTCTACTCCACTTCTTTTGTGCATAGTGCTGCTGCACCTTCCACTTTGTCCTGGTCATTGCCTTTGTGTTGTTTAGATAATTTGATAATTTCCCTAAATGACTGCAGTACCAAATAAGACTTACAATGTAGGCATACCTGATTTACTCAAGTACATGGATTTGGGTACATGGACATGAATTATCCATTTTTTTTTCGGGACACTCAGCCTGACTTTCAAACTAATTTATTTCAATTGGAATATCTTTTGTGTTCACTGTCAGATGGGACTCTGGAGCACAGAAGCTGTGATAGCAACTGTTAAAATGTTTTGATGGTGATAATATTACAAGTGGAATACACAGAACACACAAACTCTCTGTCTTTGAATATCTATGAATGAGCCAATGATAAGGTAGGTTTTGCCTGTGGTCGGGTGTAAAGGCACCCAGCAGTGTGTATAACTGAGGAATGTCCGCAATTTATCTCATGGACACACATCACAACTTCCTGTAATTAAAATACTGTATATAGAGAACATAATTAACTATATAACAGATGTCATGAAGGGGCATTACTGTTGTACTCACAAACACATCATGCATAAATGGGTAAGAATGTTTCTGCTTGGCTGGAAGAACCATTGGGAAGATGGAAAATGGCCATAAACATTCAGAAATAGACAAAGAAATCTATCACTACGCTTCTTTAAAGGGGACATATTATGCACATTTCCAAGTCTATATTTTTAATCTGGGACTGGTACTGGAATATCTTTGTCAATTCAGAACCACAGGCTTGGACTCAAATGCAGACACAGACTCAGTATCAGGTCAAAATCAGTCCTTTTAATCAGGAGGTCGGTACACAGGTAATCAGTCAGCGAAGCAGCAGTGTGCAATCAGAAGGCAAAAAGGCAAAAACAGGTCAGGTAACTATCAGGCTCTAAGAAACTCACATAAGGAAAAATGCTGGAACGCTGTCACAAAGGAACAAGACCAACTGGCACAGAAGGAAGGGAACACCAGGGATGCTTTTCAATTCGCTAATTCTATGCTTCCTCATGGAGGATTTTCTGAACCTGATCCAAAATATGCAAGCGGACAATGTGAACAGCCTGTGGAACAACAACAACAACCTCAACACAGAACAGACGGTCATTTGTGACCGTGTGTGAACAATGTAATATCAGTTTGATGGGTAAGTAGCTGTAACTTTGCAAACAGGCTGAAACTCTGGTTTTTGACTTTCAGGGATCATTCTTACATATGGTCACCTCATGTTTTGGAACTTTGATCATGTTTAACTTAGACATCCAACATCATAACAGCATAAAAATAACAGAAAATCACATGATATGTCTCCTTTAACGCATGTGATGCATTTAGAGTTTTCTTTTTGCCAGTGGTCTTTCAATAGCTTAAAACGCCCCCTTTATTACTACTGCAGCTATCATTAATTGATCTATACGAGCTGTCAAATATTCTGAATCAGAACAGATTTGAAATTTGCTTCACTCTACATTGTTAAACGTTCTACATATCACTCCACTGAGCTCATCATGATCAAATATAGGTATCTTTTACATTGTTTTCTGTGTAAAACATGTTTTTCTCCATACTACATACACAAAAAAAGGGCAGGTAGCTGTGAAATACAAAAAAAGTGAGAGAATTTAATCGGCTCAATATGTGCACTGATATTAAGAACACAGAAAAGGCTCAGATCAGCAGACACTCTGGATTGCTCTTCTACTGGGCTCTTCATACCATCCTAAAAGTCTCAAAGACAATCTACCAGTGGGACAATTCTTAAGCCTGAGGCGATCATGTTCCAGCCTAACTGAGTTTATCACCAAATACATGGCTAAGAAGCATGGGTATTGTCTTCTCTGTATCAATAATGTGAACATCTCATTATTGTTTTGTATGATATACAGCATTTTCCTGCTTTTTCTCTATTTCTAGAGACATGTAAGCATAAACCTCTTGATGCTGCCTGAGGAAGAACACCAAGCTTGAAACGTGTTGCAATCCAGAGCTTCTGCTGATTCATGCCTTTTCTGTTCTTTATGTATTCGTGCACATGCTGAGCATATCCAGTTCTCTCACTTTTTTTCTCCTGTACTGTTTTCTGAGTATTTTCACTGACCTGTTTGGGAAGCTTTTTCCACTCTTTTCCGTTTCTGTTTGTCAGACTACATACAGTATGTCATCTGCAGTAATGATTTGTTTTTCTTTGGAACATGAATGTCAAATGCTGAAAGTTATTTATATGCTGTATTATCGTGTGTCATGTGATCCCATGTGGGATGGACCATTTTTTATGTTATGACATGAAAAAAAGTCAGAATTAATTAAACTTCCAGTTGAACTTACCAAAGGTTATTATACAGTAACCTGACAGTAATCACTACTGTAATTTTCTACATCTATATAAAACAGACGATGGGAATAAGACCATTACATTTTAATCAACAGTGTAACATTTTAACTTTTACATCACTTATATCTTGTAGCAGTTTAAGTTTTAGACAAAACAGCTAATTTCAAAAAAACATTTTATTTCCTTGAATTTCACTACGACAGACATCCAAAGTCTTGGTACGTCACGACCAACTCCTCAATGCCCATACAGGTTGTTCTGTATTCTGCAGTCTGACACTCTGTGTCCGTAGGCCAGTACTCGATCCAGGTTCTCTCACTAAGCACATACTGATACCTGAGGAGAGCAAAGTTAAAAAACATATTGTATGTTCATGTGGTCAGCTACCTGTAGTAATCTAGATTTAACTTTTTGGATTGAAATATAAACAGATGAAAAAGCATGACTCCCTCCCTTTCATAACAGGTAATATAGCAACAAACTAAGCTGCACATGACAGGCAAACCTGATTTTGTGTGGTAAAAATGTTGAAACTGAGATGATGCTATGAGGGGGGTGCACACACACAAAGAACAAACTTACGATTGCCTCTCCTCATCTCTGTGAATATCTTCGGATATGCCCATGATAAGGAAGGTTTTGCCAATTCCCAGATTTAAAGCCTCTCTGCAGTGTAGATAACTGAGGAATGTGCGCTGGGAACCCTCAGGATTCACATCATAATGTCCTGTAATTACAATGTAGGAGAAGAGAAAGAAGATCTTTTAACAAACAACTCAATCAAAACAATAATAAAAGACAGAGTTTGATGACGTCGTGGGATTGTGGGAGTTGCTGTTTTCATTGTTAAACAACCAGCTTTTGTTAAAAACAGTTCGGATTACTCCAGTGTTCATCGTTCAGCATGTTTCTACCAGGAGCTGAATTATCCGCAGAGGTCTCCTCCTCTCCAAAACAAATGTACATGGGGATTAAAACGGGCAAAAACATGGAATAAAGCAGTTTCACGTAAATAAATCTTTATTTCTACGACGCTGTTCGGCGGGCACAGGACGTCAGCCGAGCTGCAGCTAACATTTGCTCAGCTTTTGTCTCTGATACCTTAAAACCCAGACATCCAATGACTAAAATACTTCATCCAGTTGAAAGATATAGTTCATAATGGCCGGGATCTACAAAGTTTATTGTAAAAATGTGGCTAAATACCGAATAAAAGTCAATTTATGACAGTTTCTGGCAAACAACCACAACGCTGATGTATCATCTTGCAGGCGTGTACTCTTTAGTGGGCGCCATTGTGGCAGACAAATACAATGTCATACAATGCTGGGTATGAACCATGGGGGTGCACCAGACTATTTCTTGACCAGGACCAGTAACTTCCTGCAGTCTCCATTAGTTACCTGCCAATGCAAGCTAAACTATCCAGCTGCTGGCTGTAGCTTCCTGAGAGTGGTATCAATCATCTAATCTCACTCTTGGTAAGAAAGCAATTTCCCAAATATTTCCCAAAATGTCAAACTCTCCCCAAATTTCAAATATCTAAGGTAGTGGCAAAAAATTGTCACCTTCAATTTTAAGGCACTTTTGTTTCGTTTTGAAGGTTCAAAGCAGATAAATACCCACCTTCCTTGATGACTTGCAGTATCTGCATTGTATAAATGTCGGTGGACCCAACGTCTTCAAAGTTTTCCACTCTCACTTTGTAAGCTGAGGACAGACAAGTTGCAGATGTTAGCTCACATACTTACTTCCTCTATCTCCTACTAACACAAATGCAGTCCATTTACATTCTCTTACCAAAATCAATAGCGGTCGGTGTCCTCTCACATAGCTTAGCTGTGCGCTGATTGTTGTCGATTTTACCCTTCTTCTGCATACTGCAGTTCTCTGGACACAGACAATGGGCACAAAACAAATACACAACTTATGACCTGATTAAATAAGCACATGTGCATATCTGTGGATAAGTTGTTGGGTGAGTACAGCTGTAATCAAAGTCACAACTTAATTTTGTAAGCTCGGAGCACTGCTCTGATCCTATAGGATCCAGCAGGTGCTTGCTGATAACTACAGTAATGTGCAAAGGTTTCAGGCACTTAACATGTTTAAATTCTTATCCATCACATATTACCATCTGGGAGGCAAATGAACGGTCCCAAATTCAACCTGCAGCATGACAATGACTCCAAACATACAGCCAGAGTCACAAAGAGCTATCTTCAGTGAAAAGAACAAGGAGTCCTGCAACAGATGGTCCCCATGGAGCCTAAAACTTTTGTACAGTATTGTATGTTACCTTCAGGTGATTTACAGTAAACCAAATTCCGGGACCATCTCCTTTGCCAGATCTTAAAGGGGCACTTTACTGATTTTATGCATATTTACACATCTGAGGTGTACTACTCAGCTTGTGAAAACACGTCAGCAAGGTTTGACCATTCTTTTTAGCCATATTAGCAATGTCTGTCAGTTGGTCCACTTCTTTGGTTCAGACTGAAATATTCCAACTATTGAATGGATAGCCATGAAATTTGGTACAGACATTAATGTTGCCCTCAGAATGAATTGTAATCAGTTTGGTGATCCCCAGCAGTCTCAGCTATACTTTGTGTTTTAGTGCTTATTAGCAAATATTAATTCTAAATCGCTGCAGTTTACAGACAAAGCAGAATGATCACCCCCCTAAACCACTGATCAAAATATGCTTTACCTCTTTGAAGCACATTGTTCGTGTTGTGTTTCTTTTAGAAGAATTTTCGGTGTATGGTTTGCTTAGGTATGCTTGCTGTAGACAGATTTTTTCATCCGTGAGACTTCATCCTGCTTACCTTCAGCACATATGCATACATTATTTGTGCAGAGCCTCAAAACCTGTCCAGCTCTTCTCTCCGGATGGTAGAATTTCACACAACGTGTCTCTGCAATGAGAAAGAAAGATATTTAAAAAATGTTTTCTGCCCATTGCTGTACATCACAAAATAATCATAAAATACTTTGAAAATCTAATAATTTCTGCTTATCCATCCTGTTAATTACTCTGAATTTTTATCAGCAGCAAAGAAAAATGAAGCTCATAGAGGCAGCATACAGTATAAGTGTCTTTGAGACTCACGTTCATAGTATTTATAGACAGACACAGCAGCTGGTTGTAAGATGCCCACTTTCAGCGTCTGATGGATCCTAAAAGTGATCTCCTCTGGATGTTGGTGAGAAACCTGTGGAGAGATGTAAGACAAAGGTGAGACAGATATAAATAGAGAAAGAACAAGGCAGAGAGAAAAGGGGTAGAAGGAGGTAATACTGATGCCTTGCCTTGTCCAGGTAGATGATGAGTGAGCCTCTTTCTGACAGGACTGTGTTCATCTCATATTTTGCAATGATGCGGGCAGGTCCTCTGGACAACTACACACACAAACATACACACAAACATGATTAGACAACTTCCTAGACCATAAAACACATCTTGTTTTCCTAACCCTAAATACTGACTTTTGAACTCTGTGCATATCTGTAAAGACTCTTACTAAGTCAAGGTCGTTTGTGTTAGCGGTGAAGCCCGTTAGCAAGCCAATATCCAAGATTGACATGGTTGCATCGCGCTCCTTGTCCTTAAACCTGCACACAGAAAATGGACAGAGTATTTTTAAAAAAAAACAGAATAAAACACATGGAGAGAATGAAAGTGAGAAAAGTGAAGCATTATTAAATATCCTTACAAGGCCCCCATGAGCTGTTTTTTTTTTCACAGACAGTGGGCTCCCTTAAATGGCTACATGGCTATATTTTATTTAGCACTTTTATCCTATATTTTAGGTTAACTCATTTACCTGTCAGATGGATTTTGTTTACTTTAGTTAATCATTGGTTAGGTGGCGTATTGAAAGTTCCTGTTGGTGGAAATAATATGTTAACTCTCTACCCACACTATGCGCTAAAATGTTGATGAGAGCAGACGTAGAGAAGAGTGCGCAGTGAGTGAGAAATTCTTTGGATATTAAAAAGTGTAAAAAGTTAATAAATGTGTAATGTGTGTCTTGAGGACAGCAGACAAGTGAAGTGACAGAGTGAACAATCCAGGGACCTGCATGCCGTAGGTTAACTATTCTTTTGTAACGTCTTGGTGAGTTAATTTTTTCTGCTAAGCTAGTGTAGCTAACTCCTGTAGCTGGCATGAGACAGTCAACATGTGGTTCTGCAGGGAGAGTGTGTATGTGCAATGCAGAATTGTGTGAGCAACATCTATTACATTTTACTGCTGTGAGATATTAGTGTCGACCTTAAGTTAAAGGGAAATTTCTGTGGTGTGAAAAACCTGAGATGTAAAATGTTGCTCACCAAGTACTTTTCCACTGTGTCATAATGGTGTTAATGTGCATAACAGAATAACAATTCTAGTTTCATACTGCTAGTGTGATAAACAATTTTATTTGTGCATAAGGATACAACATAGAAGTGAAAGCACTTAGCTAAATGTTACTTCTATCATAAAAACATAAGGTGTGTCAGTCCATGGTTAACAAAAGAATAAATTCATGTGAAATGTTATTTCTAAAATGTTAAAATGGTTAAAATGTGTGATCATAATTCATGATCGATGTTAAAAAGAGGAGAAACACGGTTCATAAAAGAAGATATTGTACAGTTAAAACTATTGAACTGATTGTTATTATGTTGTAGTGGGATATTGAGAGTTTAATGATGTGTTGATTTATCATAGCCACAGATAATGGAGACATGACCGAGAGTAATTGCCCTGTTGTCATACAGGCTAGGTTATTGAGACTCCCTCAAGATACCGTGCCTTGGACCTTGGATTCTGAATTTGCTCCTTGATGAAGAAGATGGCAAGCCACTATTTGTACTTCATCAACCCGGAGGAAGACACCTTTCCTTCATCCCCTTATGTGGTGGTGTGGTGGGACTGCGATCCCTTTGCTTTTATTAGCGGGTGCACCCAGAACTATAAACTGACCTAAACACTGAATAGACTGACTACAACTAAGGACTGATGAAACTTGAACATAACAAAGAACTGAACTTTGTTACACCATAAGGGACATTGCTTTAGAGGAACTAAACACGTCTACTGTACATGGTTTATTAAAATTGGTTATTAAAGTTGAATTGCTTTAAGTTATGTCTGTTATTGGTTTTAATAGTATATTTATCTGCTGAAATATGGGTCTGTAGGAGTATTAGTACTTTGAGCAGTGAGTTGCTGAGCAAGTGAGGATGTGATGAGATGTCTCAGCCCAGAATGATCATTTGGCTTTGGGTCACAGATGTGCAGAGGTCCATTTGGGCTTTTGCTGGCTTCTTGTAAAATGTGTCAGTGGGGATTCAGGCTTGAGTCTCTTGTGATCTTTTGGTTAAATGCAGAATAAACTTTCCTGATTACGCTTTGTGTTTACTCTGGCTTGAAAGAAAACTTCAAATAAAAGACTATGAAAAATATGAAAATGCAAGGTTTAATCTTAAAGATCGATAACTGAACATGTTTTAAAAAGGTTTAAAATATGCGCTTACTTAGAAAAAGGAAAGAGAAGTCTTAAAGGAGTAGTTTCTTACTCATGAGGAGGAGGCCAGCTCAAAGAAAAATCTCTGTGAGGCTATTTTATAAGTTTCGACAAGAGTGGAGTAGTTTTGAATGTTTTTTAAACTGAACTAAGCTGAATTACTGATGAATATTCAATTTCTTTGTTCTCAGGGCCTGCAACTTCGGAAATAAGTGAACTTTTGGAAAAAGTCTAATTCTGTGTTTTTACACGCAAAAATCACACTTCAAGTCACTATGACCAAGTATTTCACATTAAAGTTGTAAACACATTCTTTTCATAACGTTCAAGTATTTCATAATATTTTCTGATTAATAACGATCCTGCTGTAATATAATGAATAAAAGAGTTAAAGCAGCAATTCTGTGAGGTGAGAAACAAATATACATTCAACATAGTTATTTCATTAC
Source organism: Thunnus maccoyii (assembly GCF_910596095.1). NCBI lineage: Eukaryota > Metazoa > Chordata > Actinopteri > Scombriformes > Scombridae > Thunnus > Thunnus maccoyii. The sequence goes on along the minus strand of NC_056534.1, from coordinate 2,706,330 downwards.
TTCTGTAACAAAGCATTCAAGGTGACTTCCTAGCTAATGTGCTAATCAATATATGATTAAAGTTAGGTCATTTTCAAGTAATATTGCATAGACTATATAAACACCAACAAGTGAGATTATTCAAGCCTATATTTCTAAACTTATCAAAAAGATGACAATATGATAAAATGTAAGATGACCAACTTTTTCAACATCTCACCAATATAACATAGTGCACTTATCAAAGTTACTTTATGAATTTTTAAGGTAAACAATTTGACAGGGCCCATATACTGATTAAACGGCTAATTTCACAGTTATTAAGGTTTGGAATATAACAAGAGTTCATTTTGCAGTGTTGCAAAGGAATGTTCCTCTTGAGATTTGTAACCTTGGGATTGTGTAGATAAAAGGGTCTGTGTCCCATTTAAGGTAGGGCTTTTTGTTTTTTCTGTGGTCCAAGTGACCTTAGGGTCAGTTTTATGCTTTTAGTTCAGGCAATAATTTCAGGATGTTCAGTCAGAAATGGTCTCTTAGGAGGTCTTTCTAAGTCTGTTGAGCATCATTGATCAACCTCCACTTAGAGGGTTACAGAGGTCAGTTCTGCAGGTGTGATAAGTTAAAAGAATGATGCACTAAAAGGGCCATACAAGCTTAAAAAGGACAGTACACTTAAAATGCTGTGATAAGGTTAAAAAGATCATAGTCATGAGAAACAATTTATAAGATGTGTTTAAAATGGGTTTAAAAAAAAAGCAGGAATTCATTATGTCAAAAGAGGTTAAAATTTTAAAAGGTCTTTAATTAATTCATTGTTCATTTCATCCTTTATTGTCAGAGGTTCAGCTATAATGGTATTATCAGTGATCCGCAAAGTAGTCTTAATCTACTAGCGTGAGATCGATTGCTTTTGTCTCCACCCACGTATCCAGGGGAACTCGCGGTGTTTTCTTCATTCGAGTAAACGCTCTCACTGAAGAAACATTACCGTATCACTCTTGTGATTATTTCTCCCCGTTTCAGGTATGTTGTCGGCATTTGACACTATTAAGGTGGTTGTAATAAATTTTCTAATATGTTTGAGTGTCAAGTGAATGTATGTGTAACATTTCAAGTGAGTTAAAGTAAAGTTTGCCGAGTATGGTAAAGTGTCTGGCGAGCTAGCTCCCGCTTGTTAGCAGAGTTCAACCCGTAACTACGCCAATTGCTTCCGCCATTTTGTGAATCCAGTTGTCTACATATGCAGATGTATTTTACACAGTTTTTCTATATTGTCTATTTAGTAACTTTTATAAGGTTATGAGAGGTTACTGAGTTACAGCAGTATATTATTTACCAGTAACAGTAGAGAGAATAGGAATTATGTCTCAAAGAAATACTGTATATTTGTGTAACTTGAATAGGGTATGTATGCTACTGTAACCAGCCTGTTAAGCAGGGTAGCCTATGTTTAATTGTAGATTGTGTATATGTTCAATTATTCATTCGGGTAAACGCTCTCACTGAAGAAACATTACCGTATCACTCTTGTGATTATTTCTCCCCGTTTCAGGGGCGTAACACAGGCCGAGGGTTTACTCTTACCAACTTTGGAATCCAGGCAAGATTACTTTAACACAACTAAAGAACAAGCAGTTGTCAAGGCCTGCTGTGAAACTGGTTCATTGTACCTGAAGAAGGTAAAAAAAAAAGTTTTTCTTTTGTTAAAAATGTTTTTTTTATGTTTTTCACTGTATCATCTTATTTTCTTACAAAAGAAAAGTTTTAATGTAAGTAATGTCCTTTACCTATCTTCAACCCCTCCCTACGAACTTAGACACTGGTCCAATATCATTTAACTACCCTGTGGTCATTAGGCGTCGCAGGGGTTACATAACCAAGCGTCCTCAGTGGTTTTGCCATAGTCTGTATCAGTTATGAGATTGGCCAGCAGCTGTCCTATGATGACATCATTGATGACTTCGCTGCTAAAACATCTAGTTTTGAAGATGATGATGATGTTAACAATGCTAAGCTAAGTCCCTTAAATTAAAATAAGTTTTTTTATGTGTAAACAGCAGCATTTGGTCCCATTTATATGCATATGGAATATTGATGGCTGAAGAGCAAAACCTCCTATCTGAAAAATGCACGTTTTTGAGAAAACTAAAAAAAAACGTGTTGTTTTTTTTCGCAGAATGTTATTTGTTAAGGACACCCAACACATAATACACTGTTTTTGTACTATATTACTGTATTATATGTTAACAATACTGTAATAACTATACAAACATACAGTAAACAATACAGTAAACAATACCACAAATCCTTAACAAATAGCATTCTGCAAGAAAACAACAAGTTTTTTTTAACCCTCCTGTTGTCTTCCTGTCAATCATGTAACTTTTGTCCTCCGGAGTCAAAATTGACCCGGGAGGACAAAAGTCCCCAAAAACACCCAAAATTCAATGAAAGTGGTGATCATTACTTTTACTTGCAAAGTGTGTGTTATGGAACCATCCATGTAATTTTCAGGCGATTAGATATAAGAAATTCATATTTCTGATATAAAAACATTTGAAAACGGGTCAAATTTGACCCAAAGACAACAGGAGGGTTAAACAAGTTTCCTCAAAAAAGTGCATTTTTCAGATAGGAGGTTTTGCTCTTCTGCCATCGATATGATGCAGCGATGAAATATGATCCAAAATGCTAGAAATGGCCCTTGATTGCAGGCAATTAAAATCATGGTAAAACTGAGAGGAGATAAATAGAAACAGAGCAGGGAAGAAGTGAAATATTGAAGGACCATAGCTGGCTAGAAAATTATCTGTATAAAGCCATGTTACTGAAACACAAGTCAGTGTTACGTCTTGATTGTACTCACAAAACTTCTATTTTCAGCTTGTATATCTTCTCATCATCTTCCATTCTATCTGGAGGAGCAAACAGTAGATGAGCATTAGTATTTTAAATAGTTTTTCTCATTAAAGAAAGATACTTAAAGAACATAAAAAGCAACAAATAAAGACTAATATATACAGTGGATGAGACAGAGGGCATCAAATTACCTGGGAGGAGCTGCACAGACAGGTTAAACTGTTGACAGTCACTCTCCTTCTCTTTAGGTAGAACGTAATACAGTGACACCATCTGTCACATAGACAAAAGTGCATTTTAATATTGCATTCATTGTGATAAATGAAATTAAATAATCTGGAATTCCAAAGGGACACATCAATACACAACAGATGATCAGAACAAAAATATTATCTTTTACTTACTGTCAGCGTTGCTTCTCCGGTGCCCTCGGCAGTCACTTTCACATCCTGGTTTATATTATGGAACTGTTGGGATTTAAATATGCACACAAACACACACACACGGGTCAGCGGGGAAATACACACAGAAAGCAGAATGCATGATGGTATGATATGTGTGTTTGTACATGATGTGTGTGTGTCTCACTGTAGATGTTCTGGTGATATGGTAGTTGTCCTTGTTGAAGTTGAACTTGTCAGGGAATGACATGCCTGGCAATAGGATGTCCACATTCAGATCGTACTCTGGTTCTTCTGCATTTGCCCAGTACTCAGCTACAGCCTGATACACTATCATGGTAGCCTGGAGGGAAAAAGAGTGTGGGGTGGGGGTGGTTGGGGGAAAGAAACTTGAGCCCATTTGACCTGAAAAAAAAAGTGCAGTTGATGCACAAATAGTGGTATATGAATATACAGTATCAAGGTTGACAGAGAGGTCTGTGCTACCTGAGTTGATCCATAGCCTCCGCCCACTCTCTGCTGTTTGTTGAACCATCTCACAACAGGTCTGGCATCCTCAAAGGCCTTTATTAACAGAAGGCAAGAAAAGGGTCGAAATCTGTGCGATTGACTGTGTATTTGATTTTTTAAATCTTAATTCTGTTATGGTTAAATTATTTCCTGTCAGTTTCTAAAGTGAACCATAGATTGTTAGATTACCGAATCAGTTTTTCCTATTATTATTATGACACAGTCATCTTGTTGAGACTTGAAACTTGTCTGATAGAATCAATCAATCACAATAAAGCATAATGTCTCCTTTATTTTTACATTTGACATTACTGAGAGACAAATTTCACTGACTTTGGTTTCCAGTCAGGGAAACGCCTCTCTTCACCAACCATCTGCCCTTTAAGTGAGCTAATAAGAATGATGACTCTCTTGTGTGTTTTCTGTTACATGACGTGCTGGTGAAACACACATAATTGGGACGTACTCACTTTGACCTTGACCAAAGCCAAAAGAGCATAAGCTGTGGTTTCAAGGGTGTACACCTGTCCCTTAGGTACAGGCCAGTGGGATAACTCTGAAGGAGACACAGACAAATATTTTTTATTGCTGTGCTTTACCTGTGAAAAGCTTAATCAACTATTAAATCTCCAATCCCTAATCTTAAAATATCTAACCTAATCTGTGAAAAATTAAATAAAAAGCCTGACTGATGAGGCCAGTACTGACATTGATATTTGAAAGTTAAATTATCAGATATTTGTCTTTTAATATTAACACCTAACATAACCAAACATTTCTGATAAAGATCAATTAAAACTTCAAAATTCTTATATTCATACTGAGCAGTGGCAGATTGTAACTAAGTGCATTTACTCAAGTACTGTCCATAAATACACATTTGAGGTACTTGTACTTTACTTGAATATTTCCATTTTATGCTACTTTGTATTTCTACTTAATGTTGTTGTTTTTATTATTGAATTATTATTATTATTTTTACTTCACTACAATTCTTTGCCTCTAATAGTTACTGGTTGCTTTTAGATTAAGATTTTACATAAAATATTATATTTTAATATTCTAACTGTCGTTTAAATTGTCTGCTCTTTTCTGTTTAAAATTTGTTATGTACTTTGTGTGAAAGGTGCTATGTAAATAAACTTTATTACTAATATTATTATAATAAAGAAACATATGATTTTATGATGACACTTATATAATATGATGCAGAGTATTAATCTATGATGAGATAAACTACAACATTAAAATGTTCTTACATGTATTTGTTAGCGATAAAAACAAACAGTATAATATAGGCTACCAATAAAATATAACACTCTAAAAGAAGCCAGTCTGCATTATGAATACTTTTACTTTTACTTGAAGTGTATTTAGCTGATAATACTTCTGTACTTTAACTTAAATAACGTTTGTTCTGGTGGACAATCTATGTAAGTGAGATACTACAATAATTGTTGTGTGACAACACCTGGAGAAACAAAGCTGTAGAGGATCTGCCGGTTCAGTTTGCCTTCATTGGCCAGGGCATATGATGTCATGGCAACAGCATATGGGTTGGTGAGGCTAGGCAGAAGCTTCTCCAGGTAGGCAACAGCTTTGTCTATACTGTATAGCAGACTCTGGACAGTAGAAGAAGATGAGGGAAGGAGGAAGAAGAGAATGGGAGAACAGGCAGACAGGAAAAATGAACACAAAAGGCTTTAAAGCAACTAATTCATTTTCAATATCCACTCTGTATGTTAGAGCAGTATTTGAACCTGGGACAAGACTGGATTGTTCCCTCTCTTACCATCTTCTTTGTCTTATGAGCCATACTGAGCCTAGTTACTGAGTTACTGAGTTGGTTACTGTTGGGGTGTGGGGTAATGATGTTATGCATAAACACAAGAGAAAAAGAATGAGGAGTATGTGTTTATCTGCTCTATTGTTAGCTGCAATTGTTTGCATGTCTGTCTACAGTACTATCTACACTTTGGTGACGCTTTAGATTACAGCCCACAACGTACAGCTTAATTATCTTTTGTACTAATGGTGTACCAGTACAGTGCATACAGATACATATACGTAGGTACAGGGGAACAAGATGTGACGCTATGGAATAAGGGGGCAACAATTAAGGTAGTTATAAAGAACTTAAACTGTAGTTACTTTTTAACTGCTGGGTACCTATTCTATTAGAGTACCTATTCTTCTACAGAGTTCATTATGGTTCAGCTTTTCCAACTTGCTGCCATGGCTTGCCGTGTAACCATAGCAACCACAGAAACCATAGTTAGGGAAGAGCATTGGGAAACAATACAGGAGTTGATTTTACTGGCATCAGAGTTTCCTGAATGGTACACTTATACACTTGGTTGATATTAGCAGCCTGTGGTGTAGCCTACAAGTTGGAAGGATCGGAGGCAGCTGGGAGCCATTGTGGCTGCATTCTGCCCTGCCGATTCAAAACACAGACTATCAATGTTGTTCGTTTGAAAGCAACTCTATAAAACTAGGACTAACTAGCTCTACAGCAAACGTTAGATTAATTATCTACTTTGCCACAGCTGATAAATTTGCTAGCTTGCAAAACTGATGGTCACTGGCTAGAAATGCTTTTGCCTGCTTTTATCTACTTCTGTCTCATAAACTTTCTGCAAATTTTCAATCTGTCACTGTTACCATTAAGTGCATTATCCACCTGTTGTACATTTTCAATTTGTGCATAAAAAACCCTGAAATTTTGAAAGAGTTTTTACATTTGGCTGAGGTGGAAAAGATGATATATTGATAAAATCAAGATGCAACAAAGTACAATAGCAACCTGAAGCATGTGACTTAAATGTCATTTAAGCTTCTGCTTCATTGAAGAGACAACAAATACCATGTAGACAGATGAGGGGACTATACCGTTCCCCAGATTAATGCATGTGACAAATATAAATGCCATATTTCCATCACATTTCCACATGGTTTTCCATTGTTTGAGGTTTGACTAGTGTTCTTTCAGTTATGTCAGCTTGTTGCACCCTCATCTTCTGCAATGGTTTCATAGCATCAAACTGGAGAATTAGCACCAGTAACTTTGTATCTTGATGTGCCCGATTCCTAACATTTGAAGTCAACAGTAGTTGATGGAAACATGCATTAAGACATGCATTCTCATCTTCTTTAGCCAATTTTCTGGAAACATGATTAAAATTTGTGCTACACTGAGTATTGTAAACCACATATGTGCCATGCAAGAATGGAAAGCTCGACAGGCTTAGCAACAGTAACTAGGGGAGCAGGGTTTAGCTAGCGGTCAATTGCTTAATGGTGGTTCGGTGACTGCAGAAAGCTTGCTTTCGCTCATCATTAATTTGTAGTCAGTGAATGAAAAAATAAAACTGGTGAGGGAAAAAGATGTTTGCAGGTGAGGTACTCACATTCACTGTGGCATCACACAGTGTGCGTGACTCCTGCATAGCAATTAGGCAGAAGGCCGTCATGGAGGCATCTGAATCTGTGCCACGCACATCACCCTACACACACAGACACACAGTTGTCAGAACCATCATCAATATCAACAGCATGAACATCTCTTTGTGCATATACTGTAAGATCATAGTGATGTGATTGTTTTTGTCTCAGTTAGCTATTTTTTTAGCATCAATTAAAGACTGATGTAACTGAAATCATTGCACGCACAATCATCTCTCCATGGTACACTTTTCCAACTTCTCTAAACCGGCCATCAGGTTGTTGTGTGTTGAGAATTAGAAACTTGACAGCATCGCAGATCTTATCTTGTTCCATTGCCACCAGACCGTTGGCCATGGTAAAAACCTTGGTAACATATGCTGTCAGCCTTAGAGAGGAGAGGAGAGGGTGTAAAAGTTTAGTTAAATTTATTTTCACATGAAATACACCCATCCTTACAAAGTTGGAATCTCAGTTAAGTAGGATGAGCAAACATTTACATATGTGTTTATGAATGTTTTGATGCCTCACCACGTGCTACTTTGGTGATGAGCCCAAACAGCAAAAGAACCATCGGACTTACGGTAATTAAGCTCGTTCTGGTAGCCTGCACACAAACAAAACCCACAACCTTTTCACTGACTGCCATTCAATTAATCTTATCCGATGGATGACAATTTGAGAAGTCTTGTGATCCTCGTTTAAAGTGTATAAGGTCATGTTTTTTTTCTGCAATTTATTGATATCATTTCTGCCAGTCAGTAGTGTAGAAATCCAACAGATAGAGGTTTTTGTGCTAATTGTTGTATCTATGTGTGCCTACCGGCTTGGATGTGTTGCAGGGCTTCACCACGTTTCTGAAAGCCCACAGTCTCCCACTGGTTGGTTTTATCCAAATATGTGGTTGCAATGACAGACAGGGTCATGTAGATCATGTTGCTCTCTCCACTGCCTGAGGGCTGGAAAATCAGACTACCCATTGATGTCCCACTAATGGCGTTCTCCACCAGTTGACTTACTTGCTCTCTCCCTGCATGCACACAGACACACAGAAACCATAACATTATAGACTGACTGGGAGAAACAACCAAACAAACATGTAAAGGTCCCACACAACCAGTGAAGTCATTGCCCATGAGAAGCAACAACAGTAACAGTTTACACCAGTGCAGTTTTTTGTTTGCCCATACAACATTATATCTCACCTGTCACAGAGATCTGTGTTCTAGTAGGTGTGTCTGGAACCAAATCCTTCTTAGGAATTCCACTGTTGATAATTACTTCTTGTTTACCATCTAAAGGGACGCACCATGGTCAAGTTGGAGGATTAATTACCAAGTGAAGAAAACATGATATTACTAAATTATTTTGTTGCTCCTATACTGCAGCCATTTAATGAGTAAACTCATCACACAAACCTTTAGGGTCCAGAGTTATGCTTTCTTTAGATTTAACCAGTACGCCTTCAGGCTGGAGAAACAACAGGACAAACATCAGAGAAAATATTGTTGAGTAATCTTTATAGGCTGGTGTGTAGGAAAATACAACGTGGCTTCCTTGTTCAAATATTGCTCTATCTTTCTCAGTCTGTTTTTCTTATTTTCAGTTGCATTTAAAAAGACTGATATACAGAAAACAAGAGTCTTCTAGACATGCATCAAAGTCAATCGAGTGGCTAAATAGGGCAACTGTACAAACTGATTGCAACTGGTTGAAAGCCTCTTACCACCACCTGCAGCATCTTCCGGATTCCATCACTGAGATGAGAGTATTTAACAGCTGCTTTGACCTCAATTGGGTATTGTCCCTCCTTCATGGGAATAATGATAAAGGGTACAGATCGTGTCGTTTCGGGCCCAACTTTAACCTCCTGATGATACTTTCCACGCTTAGAGGCTGAACTGCACACATGCTCTGCCTCAATCAGATCCACACGCACCTTGAAAACAAGACAAAGATGGAGAAAGAAACTGAGGTATGTGCAGTTGATTGAAGATGAGGATCCCCTCCCTGAGTAGAAGATTCTGAAATACTGTATGCTGATTCTTCTGAGCATCTACACATAATTTCTTATCACTTTCAACAATTTCAGCCACTGTGTTTCCTTATCTATAGAATAACAACATTATTTTTTTCTTAAAGGACCAGTGTGTAGGATTTAGTGTCATCTAGTGGTGAGGTTGCAGATCACAACTAGTTGAATACCCCTCCCGCTCCAAGTGTGTAGGAACACCTATGGTGGACACGAAACTCGCCAAAAACGCAAAAGGCCCTCTCTAGAGCCAGTGTTTGGTTTGTCTATTCTGGGCTACTGCAGAAAAAAAATGTCAGTCTCTGCGGAGGAGGACCTGCTCCCTATGTAGATATATTCCATTTCTGCTAAGCCTGTTCTGCTACTTACCACTGAATTCTACACACTGCACCTTTAAATAGGGATTTGCATGATTATTGATAATAATAATGATCAGTATTAGTTTAAGTCAGTTAACGATGAAGACCCCATTTGAAGAAAATGTCATGCTTTAAACTGTTTCCTAAAAGATCAATTTGATCTTAAGAATGGAAAGGCACACAGCAGATATTGCAGTGAGACATCACAGTTATCACAGACTGGAGAAAGGATTGCTTCTTGCTTTACTTTCATTTATTATCTCTCTTTTTTTGCCACATGTTGAATGTCAATCCAATATTTACTTTTGTTTTTGCCCTTCTGTTTGCAAACTCTCCAGAAAAATAATATGATTTCATCAGCTTCCTGAATGTCCTTAAACACCAGAGCAGAGAAACATAGACTTACTGTGAGATAGTCTGGGCTGTAGTTGTGGAGAATTGCCTGAACTTCTACCTGCTCTCCACGGACAGCAGAGTAAGGCAGCCTGAGATCAATGAAGAAATCCTTCCGGACAATTACCTCTAACGGATCGCCAACACAGATTCCTTAAAGATGGGACGGATTAAAAGAAACACAACAAAACAAGGGATGACAGAAGAAGAAAAACAAGTGTGAGGGATGGAGAGACAGTACAATAGAGGGCTTTTGGCTTTAAGGTTAAAGAGGCGCAATTAAAGCACAAGACAGATTTTAGTCACTGAATCCTCACCATTGGTTCTTGACAGACTAATGCCAGTGAATTCCCAGGTTGTGATTGAGTCTCGCAAAGGGATATTACTATGATAGACTATTTTGTCACTGAAACATAGAAAAGTGTTATCAGGTTGACAGGTAAAAGGTCATTTTAAATTCAAGTGGTGTCACGAAATTAGTTATCAGTATATTTGTATGTGTTTATAGATGTCAGTTGACTCACCAATTAGGTTCTTGTGGAGGGCAAGCAGGCAGTGTGATATCTAACCACAGCCAACTTTCAGGGAACGAGGTGCGAGTAATAATCTCATTGCTGTCCATGTAACTGTCATCTTCCTCACCTGATGAATACATTTAAAAAGGTTACTATTTTTAACTGGGAGACAGTGATTGTTTTCTAGCTTGGTGGTTATTGGGTCGTTTCAGCTGCGGTTCTTACTTAAGCTGGATGCGACGGCTGTAGTGGCACGTCTCCTCCTGCTGGGGGTCGGACATTTCAATTCTGGAAATGCAACACAGACTAAATCTTTAAATGATGATCAGTGGCTGACTGTTGAAGTCAACATGGAAATGTCCCAAAAACTGCGGTTCACCCAAATTACATAAAACATATTTTCTCACTTACCCTAGTGGTATTTGGCAGGTAGTTTTGGAGCTTATGATATCTGTTGCCTATTCTTACTTCAGAGTCCCTGAAACCATCTGCATGGCAAGATACCTTATCTTGGCTGACCTCCAGTGGTTTAACTTCTTGATTTCAACAATAAAGTGAAATCAATCAAATACCACAAAAGGGAAATATCATGTAATTTGGGTGAACAAACCATGTAAAGAGCAACTTAAAACTCCCTGAAAATCGTGTCTTTGCTGACCTCTGGTGGTTTAACTTCTTCTCTTCCTGCAGTAATGCACAGGTATACTCAATGACCCAGTGATATCACTGCTGGGTGTGGCTAAAGGTGTGCATTTCTGACCACACCCAAGCTGGGTTTGGTTGGGAATGGATGAATGAGATAAGTAGGAGGAGGGAAAACAATGAGACTACATATTAAGTAGTATCACCTTGTCTATAGGGGGTCCCAGAAGCGGTGCTGGACTCGAATAACAGCCCAGCATCGTAGAACACACTCATGCTGTCCTTCCCTCCACCTGGTGTGCAGCCTGTGTCGTACTTCTCTATTTGGTCCCACACCTGAGCAGTAAAATACAAACATACAAGGGTTAAATTAAACAGACATATCAGTAAACTCACATGACAAATTGCATGCCAAAAATCTGCTGCATGAAAATATCCTACTGGATATTATTTGAAAGCACAGACTAACACACCTGTATACTCTGTATCTATCTTTAGAGAGAGTATTTATCTGTACTTTAGAAATACTGAAAAGGGAACGTGTGTATGTTATTTATGTCTTAAACCGAGATTTTGCAATGAATCCCCTTTCAAATAGTTTGGAAAATACAGATAGAATAAAGAAATTGCCTTTTTCTGGGTGAGGCGGTGTTTGTTGTTTAGGGCATAGACGCCTTTGTCAACTGCCACCAGTCCCACTACGGCTCCTGGGTCTCCTGTGACCTTTAGACCAAACATCCTGCGAGGCTCATAGGTTGGAGCAGGTCTTGATGATTCCAGCTTCAGCTAGATGTGAAGGAAAGGACAATGAAGGAAACATGCAGATTTGTATTTGTTAAAGCAGTTACATTAAAATATATCCTAGAACTTAAATCAGCTTGAGTGTGGGTGGATTTTTCATTAGTTTAACTACTTCAATGTTGTGTGCCTCACCGAGCCCATGCAGGAGTCCTTGACATCCACCCAAACAGAGTCTGATACCACTTCATTGTCAACTGTATGGTAGTAGGCTATGATGCGGAATGATGGCAGCATCTCTTTGGTGATGGGCAATGGCAAGGAAATCAGTATTTGTCCTTTTAACTGGTGACGGCCATGTTTCACCAGCTGACCTCTGCTTAGGATCTGAGAGCACAGATTTGAACATCAGCACTCAGCCAACATGTGTGTACATATTGGCAGATTGCAGGACACAAACATTCAAGCGTGTGCACAAACACACACACACACACACACACACAGGTATGAAACATTTCTCACCAGGTATGTGATGTCTTGAGTTGGCTGCCTGTTGAGGATGAGGTTGATTTTCAAGTTGTCCCCTAATTCCATCTCAGCTGTATCCACCCCTACAAAAATTACATTTTGTGATTATTACTAGACACGGCAGAGATCTTGGCACTTAGGCAGCACTGCCGCTGCCATCCACATCTTCTTATAAAACCTTATGTTGTTTCAGGATGCTTCTTACCTATGTGGATGTAGTTATTGTTTTTGGTAGTATATGGGAGAGCTACCATGGTGGCTGATGCTTGCCTTTCAGGTGAAATGCGAGGATCGCTGGTCTTTGCCTGCGTTTGGACACGCACATAAGTAAGTGTACACGCACAGTTAAATAAATATATGCACATGAAAACAATTAAAGAAATAGCAAAAAGATTTGTACCCATAGATGAACATCAGTTGACAGAACAGAAAAGGACCTACAGATAATAGAGTGACACAGTATAATAAAGGCCGGTTATCGCTGCCAAATTCAAAGTTTTTGAGCTTGCAAATATTACGGCTTTGTCCTATTTGAGGGCTGTTTTAAATCTTGCCACTTAATTGTTTTAAATAAAAAAGTGTTCCTTTTTCTCTCCTGAGTTAAGGCACTTTAAACTGACATCCAGCATCAACTGACGCTACAACTCAACTAGTATTATCAACAGCACTAACTTCACAGATAAACCTGTGCCTGGCTTTTTGTCAGTCTTCTCCCCATTGAGTTTTGCCACCAGGGAGCAGAAAAACATCAACATACACAGCCTCCACATGCGGTATTACTGGCTTATAAATTTATAATGATGATAATGATGATAATATTGATCAACTTTCATATCCAGCAGACACAGAACCACATTAGCCTTTATTTGGAGTTACATTTCTGCCCACCTGATGAATGTGAACCTAATACTCATTCTCCTTTTAGCTTAAAAGTTGTAGATTTAAGCTTCTGTTTGCCAAACCTGGCTGTAAAGACTCTCAAAACATTTTGGAGACTTACAGTGATCGTCAGTCTTGGGGCCTGTACATCTGTATTGACGAAAAGCTTGACCATGCCATCGGATGCAGTGATGCCGTGCACCTGGCCTGGATCGACTACCACAACAACACGTTGTGCTGGAGTCTCATCAGGATTCAGAACTTCAATCTGCCATCCAAGACACAAACAGCTGAACAATCAGAAAAGATCTAAATATCTCTAAAAAGACACATTATTAATGGCAATGTAATGCTATTAGATTACTTTGGCTGCAAACTGCATAAGCTGGGCACTAAATATTATGACTTAATATATAGTGACCCTGTGCGTTTATTTGTGAATTTCTACTGTGTAAAGATCTGTTTTGCATCATAATGATCCAGACAAATTGAAGCATTGCACTAATGAGTTACAGTTTTATGGACATTTAGGGAGCATTAAACAGTGTGTGGCTTTTGAAACAAAAAATAAGAAAGAAAACAATAATTGATGGTATGAAAGTTGGGCTCAAACAGTGACTGTATTTCAGCAGTGAAATATTTTCTGGAAAGGGTTTATTCATAGAATTATTTACCGTCACATCAAAGGACATTCCTGGTTTGAAATATTTGGGTGTTTTCTTGAAGTGGATGGTGTAAGGTGATGTGACAATCTGGATGCCTCTCAACTCTGCCTCCACCATTTCACTACCTGTGAGATTATGCAGAAATATATGCATGTGCACAAAAAAAACTGATTACTCAAGTATTTTTACACATTTTTGCTTCATTCATGATTAATCGATACAGAAACAATGTAAATCCATTAAATTTATTTATTTATCTCGATATGGCATTTTTCTTTTCTTTCTTTGTCTTTCTTGTGTTGGAAATTTTTAGACGTTACTGATGGTTAATTTGAACTGTTATACCTGTTGTGCTGCTAAGTCATATGATTCTCACATGATCAAACGTACTGAACAGGCAGAAACACAGTCTCTCTTTCTTACCGCTATCTGTCAGCACGCTGACAGCTACATATATGGACTTCCCCACCAGCTCATTGATGTTTGGGAAGGTCCGTGTGATGTGCTCTCTCCTCAATTTAACCTGTCCAAGACCATTCTCGACCTAATGTGACATAATACAGAAATGCATCTTGAAATACAGTGTACAAGTATACAGTGTAATATCAGTGTACAATTGATAGGAATTTAGTTGGGTGTGTAAATTCTTATGTTAATCTGGCTTAATTCTGAATACCTCTCTCTGAATATAACAATTATAACTGACATATGGACAACAGTAAAATCCCAGATATTTTTCATGTTATGCAGTCTTGCAGATTTTGTAGCACTGGTAAAGGCCAGATTTGGGTTTATGTGCTTGTGCATATGAGAGATTAGACACACAGAGTATGACAGATAGAGATGCAGCAAAAGTGTTAGTATGCACTCACCGGCACTCTCTGAAGAGAGCCTGGAAAGCTGTTCTTTTGACCCTCCTGCACTACCCCAAACACTACGTAGGCTGTCCCGTCCACCTCTTTACCAAACAGATACCTAAAACCACAAGAGAAAGACACATTTTAATCAATCAAATAAAACAGGAGAGAGTTAGAATAGGAACTATTACAAAGAGATTAGTCAAAACACCTTTTACTTTCTCCTCTAATCCAATCTACCAATCAAACTCATTCTCCAAATCCACAAAACAAGAACCTGCACTTACGTAGCTTTAATGTCGACGGTGAAGTCTTTGCTGTCCGCATAGAAGAAAGCCGTAAGAGGCATCAGTTTAACCTCAAAACTGGGCAGCGCTGAAAAATTGAAAACATTTTATTGGATGTCTAATCAAGTGTAAGTTGTATAGGTTTTTAAATGACAGTTCAAGTAAAGAGGGACTCACTGTATTCTTTGACCTCAAACTGTGTAGAGAAGCTCTGCTGTGGGTGGCTGTGGAACCTGGTAACCACCTTCCACAGTCCGGGACTTAACACACACACACACACACACGGACAAATACTTCAATAATCAAGCAAAAGATTAAAATATTAGTAGTAATAGTCCAAACCTCAGATTCAAGTTATTTATGTCTTATACAAGTTTAGATATGAACAAATGAGCTGCTGCAACACACTTTTAGTGTCCTACATTCAGGTTGGCCGACAAACTACACAATTGTTAGAAAGGTACCTTTGTTTTACCCCTGTTTAGACTGATTATTTAATAGGATTAACTGTACTATGATTCATTTACAATAAATATTCAGATTGAAATAGGCTGGATATGATAAATTACCATACAATTAAAAGGAATAATTTTGGGAAACAAACAAAATTGCCTTCTGGTGGAGAGTTACATGAGAAAATTGATACTTTACCACTCTCATATCTGTACACTAAATATAAAGTTATAGCCAGCAGCCAGTTAGCTTAGCTTAAAAGACTGGAAACAAGGGGAAACAACTAGCCTGGCACAGTCCATAGATAACAAAATTCACATGTTCACTAGCTCACTAATTAACATGTTATATCTCATGTGTTTTGTTTGTACAATAACCTAAGTCTGAAAACAATAATTTGCCTGGGGGGTTGACCATTGGGCCAGAGCATTTCTTGCCTCCATGCAATAACCTCCTGGAGTCTGCGCTGGTTGCCTGTCAATTGCTAACTTTTTCCTTTCAGACTTAATGCAAACCAGACTAGCTGTTTCACCCGGTTTCCAGTCCAAATTGTTACATGTTAAAAATGTTAAATTCCCCACTAACACCTGCCAACCACAACAGAATGTACCGTAATGCAATTAAAGTAAAATAAAATACACACCTGACAATTTCACCCAGTCTGAACGTTCCAGAGTGGATGCCTGATTCCAGAGAAACTGGATCAAATGATCTAATGAAGCCTTCAGGGCTCTAAAAATATGCAACATTGAACAATCATTAAAAGATTAAAAATGAGCCTTGTCAGTTTATACATTTATTGAAATCATTCTATATTTTCAACAAGTCCTTTGTTTACTCTCCATAAATCTGATCAGTCCTTGGACACTGTCTTAAACATTTCTTAATTTTTTTTTTGTCTACCTCTCAGGGAGAGGCTGCAACACAACCACTAGAGGGAGACATTTATTTTTATGGGTGGGACGTGTGTGGGAAGAGATGAAACAAAGGAATACAAAGGTCATTCAGGTATTTAAGAAGCATGCAGGGAGAAAAAGTGGAAAGTGAAAAAGTGAGAAATGATCTCACCTACAGTTGAACAGTGACAGCTCATTACAATATAATGTTGAATCATTACCACAGTCTCAATGACAATGTAAGTATCAACTTGGGTTGCTGTATCTCTCTCTACTGGCTTCATACTGGGCGTCACTGCAAACATCCTGTAATGTACTGAGAGACAGAGAAGAAGTCATGGTGTATCTATTTTAAGTTTTCACTTTATTATTCCACTTATGTGAAAAGAAGGGTTCATTTTACTGTAGTTTTTTCATGCAGTCACTCTTGAAAAATGAAAGATGTGCTAGTCAAACTGTGATGCTCTCAGAGATGATTGGGATTTTTAGGACGGGAATATTAGGGGGAGCATTTCCTTTCTAGCAGGTGTTTGTATTCTCTATTTATTAAATATTTTTTCTCATTGTTAAAATGTATTTATCTCTTGCTTTAAAGACCTTAAAAATTATAGTTCATCTTAAGAAGTCTATTCTTCAATTTTGAAATTGATATTGTACATTATCAACACCAGTAAAAAATGCTTTCAAAATATCCTTTATGAACACTAAAGAAGTAGTTCATAATGTTTATTGTTCAATTTTGCAACAGCTTAATACATTCTACCATCTGACATAGATTGGGTGATATATTTTCTAGGGAGATACCTTAGCATACCTACAGATATTTTCACAAGGGTAGACGTTGTGTTTCTCAGCAATGATGCGAACTTACCTTCGCTGTCGGGGGTGTAGAGGGTCTTGTCGGTCTGGATGAAGATGTAGCCAGACTGGAAGGAGACTAAGACGACTTTCTCCAGCAGATGGTCAGGGAACTGAGCTTGCAGGTACACATACTGCTTCATGTTAGGATCCTTACTGAATTCCCCAGCAGGGATCTGAAACCAGAGACATAAACATTACGTGAGGAGCAGAATTGATATGCCATGAGCATTTATAAATGCTAAATCTATTGTTTGTGGTCTTGATAGAGAAAATGATTTCTACAAATTAAGTGATGAATGCAGGCAAAATACAAAAAGTCAAGTATTGTGTAAGAGTAACATACAGTATAAAGTACATACAGTATTTATTTTACCGTAATTTGTCCGAAGCTCTGGAAACTGTTTGCTCCATTAAGGGTCACAGATGTGATTGCCAGCATTTTGGTTTTGGTTGGATGGCTCAACACTTTGATTTCGACCCTGATGTCACCTCCGGTGCAATCTTGACACTCCACAAAGATGTTTTCTGCTGTTCCTACCCGCAACAAGTTGGGGGCAGCCATCACTTGTCTGCAGAGCAGTGGGGACAGAGAGAGAGACAGTATCACTGCACTGAATCACACTGCTGCTCAGGATGCACTGACTTACTGACAAACATGGTCTTTTTTATTGTAAGGCACTATAACCCCCACATACATGCTAATGACAATGAGGTTTGTCACTATTTAAACACAAGATTTACTGCTGTAACCCTGTGACACATGTTAATGCCTTAGTGTGGACATTTTCTTACAATATTTGTTTCATTTAAAGGACTTTTACAGACTTAAAGAGTTAGAAATGTCCAGAATTTCACATTGTTTCCATATTTTTCCTTTCTTATTTCTTTAATTGTCTTATGACCCCTCAGGTTTAATTTGGAACCACTGCTTTGCAGCCTGAGGATCATCTGATCTAGCATGGACTTCACACACAATGAGTAATCTATTTATTATCTTAACTAAAATCCAGCACTGGATCAGTAAAACTGTTTGCTGTGTGTGGTGTACTGCATCACTGTGCAAACTCAGAGCAAATGTGGGCCAACTTGCTGGCATCATTTGAAAGACCACATTACCTTGACTTATGAAACTGTAAACTGGTCCACTGACCATTTTGTAAGACACAAGTGAAATTAGCACTATGTTAAACTGATACACGCGCAATATGTCCTTCATATCCATACACTTTTTAAATAAATTATAAGTGTAGAGAACCACTGATCTTGTTGTTGTGCTCCTTACAGTTTCACCACAACAATTTGAATATCAGGAAGCTGAGCAAACAAACTGCATATTTTGTATTTTTGTTTTGTCTGTGTTAATTAAATCTCAGGAAGAGTGCATGAAGGCAAGCTAGGTCTACTTACAATGGAGCTCCATCAGCCAGAGAAGCCAGGGAGGCAAAGGCCAGAGAGGCCAGCAGCCACAGTGCAGCTCTACACATCCTCCTACCCGATCCTGATCTGCCGTCAATGAAGACTCTAGCTCTGCAGCACTCTCCTTCTATCCTCTCACACCTCTACCTGTCCTCACTACCGTCTCATCCGTCCCCCTCTCAAAGGTTTCTGTACACATGTGTAAACACAACACACACATGATTTCCCAGCAACAGTTGAGAAACTGCTCAGTTCTGATAAACATTGAAGGGTAAACAGAAAAAATCAATGAGGGTTTACATACTTGACTAACTTCTAAACGCTGTTGATTAAACAGTTCTTTGCAGAATTAAATAAAAACAGCAATTTCACATTTCTGATGTACATTTTCTAATATGATTCCCTTGTTTTTTGAGTCACCTATGGTTATTCTCAGCCTGCTGAATAAATATATTTCCACATAAAAATTTTGAACATGCACAAACACACAGACAACTGTTGAGGTAAAAGTCTATTTGGCAGGGTTTTTTGAGTTGCAACACCAAGGAATTTTCTCCAATGACAATCTGATTCAATAATTATGATCTATCATTTTAATGTTTATTTCTTTCTTGAATTATATGATTATATACGTTTCAATAATTCAGGTAATACTATCTCTCAGTGGACTTAATGATTTGCGTGTTGTATATACAAATGTGTCAACCATCAGAGATTTTGCCTGTTTATACAAAGACATCTACCCCTTTAATTTGGTTGGTTGTATAAAGCCAACGAGGGCAATGTGGTTAATTTATGAGCAGGATTGCTTTATGTTAATTCTGGGTTTTTCTGTCATGTTGACTTGTACTCTTCATGTTGTCAGGTATTTAATTTTCTGGATTTGTCAAAAACAGACATATCTCTCAGGTATTTTATCCATGAATTTTATATATTACAACTCTTTCATCTCTATTGATTGTAACAAAACATATTTTGTCAGGAAATTGGATTTGAGACATTTTTTTTTATTAACATGTCTTTTTAAAGAACAACAACAAAAAAAATAGAACATAGCAGCAAAAAGTGTTCATGTTTAGTATTGAGGTTGCAGTGGGTGGTGGTGCTGGTGTACTGGACTGCATTATATTTCGTCCACTCCAATTACATACATGAGAGGGGCAAAATATTAGGAACACTTTTCATTATAATACAATGTCAACAAAAACTGAAAATGTATAAGCCTCATAAAAGTAGAATTTATGGCAAAGCTGTTGTATTGAATTACATTAGATTGCACTAATTAGATTGCAGCATTTTCAACAGGTATTTATCTCACTTTGCACAGGAAAACTCTTCTCGATCACCAAGGTACATTATTTAAAATCTAAATTAATTTTCATCTGAAAAACTGCCTCCAGAACGTTGTGGACACTTCTCCAAAATGGAACCACAGTGAGGCAGTTCCAGAAAATGTAGAAGTGATTTGCCACAGCGCCTGCGCAGGACCTCCAGCAGACAGTTTGATTAGCATAGTTAGTAGTTTCAGCTGTAGTACAGAAGACTCAAATCACTTCCAGTTGAATTCTCTCCAGGAAGGAGAGATTGTCATTCAGGTCCTGTCTCATTTTTCTGTGTTACTGTGAAAATTTCATTAACAATACTTCCCGTGCTTAGAAGCTGCACTGCACATATGATCTGCCTCAGTCAAACGCACCTTGAAAACAAGACAAAATGGAAAAATGGACTGATGTATGTCTTCAAAGATGAACAATCCCCCAACCACAGAGTGGATCGGCTTCTGAAAGTTTCAGGAAGTCTTTGTCATTACCTGTAGAATAAGAAAAACATTATTCTTGTCTAAAATGAAGATCCAGTGTCAGTACTGACTGAAGAATGTGGCCTTAACAACTCTACTGAAAAGTCATAATATCCTGTGAGAAAGAAATAATTAATTCAATGAGTATTCCATCTAGCATTATTTGCATCCATCCTCTTTTGAGCTATCGGTTGTACGTGTTGGGTTACTTTGGGTCTAGCCTAGGCCTTGAGGTCTCACTACAATTCTTAAGTAGAAGTAGACGTTCTCTCCTCTCCTTGAGACTCGGAGTAACTGTCTGTGTTGTTTGGGGAAGTGAAAGCCTCTCTGATAATGGGTGAATCAGCATTGCCATGGTTACCAAGGTCGCAGGTAGATAGGTAAGTGAGTAGATTCAATGGCATAATCAGACATTCAAACCAGAGTGTGCTGATGGTGACCTGAAGTTCCATGCAATGTGACCTGAACTGACACGGGTAAAGTGCAGTTCCTTGTTTAGAAACTAGTGAACCAATTGGACTAATTTTTCATATTGTAGGCTGATCTGTTGAGGTTAAAGACTAAGAGTCAGACCTTCACAAGGCAGAACGGGCCATCGCTCAATATCTCCACAACAGTCTGGAAGTTAAAGATTGATTTCATGAAAAATACGGTCTTGTTGGCCCGACAACGACTTAGCAACGTCCCAAGTTGCACTGGGTGTGTTTTAGTGAAATATGTTTGCTTGTAACACTGTGAAACCCCATACTGTATCAAGCTTAACAGTGTCTCATCGTGTCTTCTCAGTGCCATACTCTGAGAGACCCAACTTGGGCCCGACATGCTGAGTGGGCCCTATCTTACACTCATTGGGCCCTATCTTACACCCGGCACAAAGCGGCACCAAGCGCAATGCAAGTGTCTTTGCTAGTTTAAGACTGACACAGTTGTCATTTTCCCGTCCAGGGCCCATGTTGTTTAAATAGCAATGGCACTTGTGCCCGTCTGAGCGCCCATGGGCATGTTGGTCTTAAAATGAGGTGTGGTCAGGCGCATTGTTGGCGCATTGCTATCTTGAGGCAGCAGGGAGCAATTGTGCTTTTGACCAACAAAAACCTGGTCTAAAGTCAATGGCACAGTGTTTCACTGTTATTTTAAGGGCACATTATTAGGACAGTAATGTGCGCCTACATAGATAAGTACACAACACGCGTACCCTCTGCTTGTTACACGCACACGGATGCGCAGCAGCACACAGACATTCAAAAGATGACAAATAAAAGGATAACAGTGTGAAAGATAATTATTGTGTACATTAACATATTTTTAAAAAATACATGTCATAATGGTTAGTCAAAATATTTATCAGAATTAGGTAATCACAGTAATGACAGATGAAATTGTCTCATTATTTGACCAAATCATGGCAATACATGTAGACAGACGGACGACAACGGATCAAACACAGATCGACTTTTCTGCTACATCAATAAATGAGGACATGAGGAAATAAATGAGGTGAAAACAATGATTATACCAAAGAAGGAAATAAATCTGCACAGCTCCTAGCTGCTGCCAGCAGCAGGATCAGCACCTTGGAGAGTTCATCTGTTACTCCATGACTGAACAAAACGATTTTAAAGAAACTAAAGCTGTAACTGAAAAAAAAAACCTTTTCGAAAATCAAATGAAAATAAATTTGCAACAAATTAATGAACAGGACCTTGAGCTGGTGGTCTGGGGCTGGCCACTGGAGGGTCCAGGAGCAGCAGTGCGCTCGTTATGGATTGTGCGCTTTCATTTTGTGCACGAGCAGATCCGTTTCCTCTGCAGAGAAGCGTTCTTTCTTACTACTTGGCAAATGCGCCATTATAATAGTAATCCACCAAGCTGCAAGCACACCTGGCTTTTAAAGGGAATGGGAGATGACACTCTCATTGGTTTAATGCATGTCACGCCCAAAACACACCCATGATTAATTAGGAGATTATGGACATCCCCTTTGAACCATGCGCCTGGCGCTGTGACCATTTTTTCCTCTGTTAAAATAGCAAAAGTGGATTTGGACTCAACCTAAATGCACTTGCACCATACGCTTCAGACTGTGTGCTTTAGATCGTTAAAATAGGGCCCATTGCCTAAGTTTGCTAAGCATGGCTTTAACACAAAATATAATTAAGTAAATGCAGTTCTACCTGTTCTCAAAAGTTACAGTGATTGTCAGTGGTTCAGAGTTTTCTTCTGTATTGATGGTAAGCCTTGCCATGCCATTGGATGCAGTAATGACCAGCACCTTGTCCGCATTCACCACCACTTCAACACCTTCTGTGGGAGTGCCATCAGGATTCAAACTTCAGTCTGCCATCCAAGACACACACAGCTAAACATTGAAAAAAACATCCAGCTAACTAAAGACCCAGTGCATGTGAAGTTCTAGTTTTCTCAGGAAACCTATCTGTTTGAGGAGGTTTGCATTTGCATCATAAGATGCATGACAGATGCAATCATAGCAGTAATAAAATATATTATAATGAAAGTATTAAACAGTGTGTGGATTTTACTTTTGTTTGGAAAATTAACATTTTGAGAGGAGATTTATATCACTTTAAAAAATGGTACATCACTAAAATGACTCAGGCATCAAAGAAATGTCTGTTGTCAGTTATTTAAAAAATAATACTATTTTTCAGGATATAGTCCTGTGTGATTTTGAAAAAAAGGCAATTAATGTGTTTTAATGTATACTGTATATATTAAGTCTTTGCTTTTTTTATCTTTCTTGTTTGGAAAATTTCAACACTCATAGTACAAATGTTTGCTGCTGAAGCAATATGATCCACACATGATCAAACACACTGAACGTACACACAGGTAGAGATTAAGTTTATTTTAATATCTAGTATTTTAAGCAGTTTTAGGCACGTTATTATTTTTGGTGCTTAATTTCAGAGTGACAACAAAATATATTAAAACTGCCTTTCACTGTACAAATTAATATGCATTATTTCCCACCATTCCCATCATATCACAGCGCCTTCCTCCTCCTCAAACCACAATATAAACAAAGCAGGTAGCTGTAAGGAAAAGAGAGATCAGGTGTTGGACTGCTCTATCAGAAGCTATGTTGCAGGACACGCTGAGTGATGTTGACTGGGATATGTTCCAATCCAGCTCACGACAACATCAGTGAGTCAGTGAGCGGAGGTAGACTTAGCTATGCTGGCCAGTGATATCCCTGCACTGACTGTATGACCATTTACAAACACGAAACCATGGGTTGATGGAGCCATCTGCTGCAATCTGCTGCTTGCATCTCAGGACTTGCTATCTGAGATGTGGAGGACTACAAGGTGGTAGAGGTTTTCACGAGGACCTGAACTGAGACCTGACCCGGGATCCGAGTTGTACTGCTTCCAAATTCTACTCAGTCTAATCTGGTTGGATCAAGTCTGGTTTTACTGCGGAGGGTTTGGGGTCTGTATGTTAATATGTCCAATACCTGAGTGGATCTGAATAGATCTGTATCAGTTCTGATCGTGGGGTACGTCACAATCACTGCGGGTGAAAACGGTGTATTTTAGGGAGAGAGGAGAATGTAAACTGTCAAGTGAACAGAATATACATGAAAAACAAGTTAAAGGAAAGGGAAAAGGAGAACAAAGAGCTAAAACCAACCGGCACATCATCTGTTTGGTCCTGTTTTATAGGCCTAGTCAACAAAGATGAGGAAAAAGTTCTGACAAATAAGGCCAAACTTGGGAAAATCAGTAGGCCTAGTCTACAAGATTTATGAGTTTGGAATTTGATTCTCAGATGTTAAAGGTTTTATATGTAGAATTATGAATTATCCTTTTTTATTGTCAATGAATGAGAGGGTAGTAATGTAATTTAAAAAAGAGACCTTCCCCGACCTCCTCGGTTGTCTGTAACAACCTTTGGACTGATATCTATGTGAAGGACCTGGGTGGGATTTGGATTTTCCGTGAAAATCCAGTGGAAATGATGTTTTTACGCACTCCTGAGCGCCTTGCCTCTCTCCCACTAATGTCAACAAACAACCAGCATAATGACACAACAACACAACAAAAACAGTGCTATCCGTCTAGAAACACTGTGCAGATATTTGCTCTCAAGCTAATGAAAAAGCTAGCTGCCTCCCTCAACCACTACACATTTCACAACAAAACACCCCCACAATGACAAATCGCCCACTCCCGCGCACACACAGCTAAAACAACATTATTTCCTCAACAAAGGAGCAGAAAACAAGCTCCAGAGCGATAGCAGAACATAGTTTGCCCCTTTTGTTTTCCCTGTTGGTAGTCCAAAGGTTGTAATAAGCACACATTTCACAACAAAACCGCAGCACGTTTCTCCTCAACCACAGCTCGTTGCTGCCCGGCCACAGCTCACTGAGCCTACTGGTGTTTAGTAAACACGGTTGGTAAAAAAAAAAGTTGGCAGTTTGCAGGTCGGGTCAGGTTCGGTTAGTTGATTAACGAATATTTGTGCGAGTTGGGCAGTACGGATTGGCTCTCACCAGCCAGCCAGTTGGGTGCTCAGGACCCCCTCAAATCTGATCTGATCTGTAATGAACTGCAAGAGAGAGATTACTTTTCCTGTTAAAGAATGAAGGAGGGTCTATCTATTTCTAGTAGTTAGCCGATCAAAATAGATGACCTAAAGACAAAAATAGCCAATGGTGAACACAAAATTGTGGGAAATACATTGTCAAAGGCCAAGTAAGATGTATGGGAGAAATTTGGTGTGATCAGACTTTGAGAATAACACTGTGGCTTTGCTGCTTGTAAAAAGTGCCATAATATAAGTGCCATAAATAATAATTTTATTTGTATAGCACCTTTCATACAAAGAATGCAGCTCAAAGTGTTTTACAACAAAAGAAATTACATGCACCAAGTGCTTTGCATCAAAAAAGTCATTAAGTGTGCCTAGGTCTCTGTAGCCATAAGCAAACAGAACCTCCCTTTTCCCAACGGACACACACTCACTACCAGTCTTGATTAACCAAAATAAGCCTCTTTCAGCTTAGCCCAGAATATCTTCCCACAGGTTTAACCTCACTGTTGGTCTTATCTGTGTCAGACACAACCCGAAGCTGCCCTGGAAAAAAAAACCCTTACTGGCGCTGTGGGGGTTAAAAATACACACCACAGTCTTTTTTCTCAAACCTACCTACCACTGACCTCAGCACCCATGTAACATAAGATGGAATATTAAACCCACTAGATAATAATGAAGGGTTAAGTCCCTGCATGTTTCAAAGGCAGACAGCACAAGCCTCAAACAACAGACCAGCTCTTTTTTCAACCCCCGAGGAATGCTGGCCAATAAAACATAAGTGAGAGTCTGTAACTCCTCACTGACCAGACCAACTAACAAACTCCTGCAAACAGAAAGGATCAGATAAAGAACCCCTCATCTCCTGCGTGGTCACCAAACCAGACCACTGACGCAGACCAGTTTTGATCCTTCAAGCTACAAGAGCCAGCAAGATGGGAAGACTAATACACACCGCAGTGTGAATTAATAGTACCATTTGGATAAACGACCCCCACCACTAGTTATCATAACTCACCTCTAAGAGCCAGTCACACACAGTGACGAGGTGGCACCAAGTTTAGTCTTACTGTGAGCTCTGACTTTTAAGCCTTAAATGATCTACCAAAAAAGTGTTCACTGGAGAAACCAGCATAAGGCACAAGACATGCTGCAAAATATGCCATGCCCCAGTGACATACAGACACTCACAGACATTTACCAGAACACACACATACACACACCGCCATGCCAGTTGAAAGCTTGCATTTTGAGGTGAAACCTCAGAATGTGGAGTCATGAGATGAGGATCAAACCGAGGAGAGCATGAGAGCATAAACCAGGAGCTCTCTTCCAATGGGAACTTTTCAACTCCGGACCAGCTGACTCACTCATCATTACAAGATCCAGACTCCAGCTCCTCACCCCAGCACATCGAACTCCATTCTCCACAAGAGGACAACCCAGGGAGCGAGCAAGTAGTCCTATAAAACCTTCATCAACTTGCTGAAACCCTGGTGCTTTCATAAATGTAATTTCAATTGGCAATTCAGAACTAAGCTGTTGTATCATTTATTTGAATCGCTGCTTCTCAGGTACCAGTCATCTCATCTGTTTATCAGGTCTCTCATACCAACTACACAATAGATAACTCTGCATCATGCATTTGAATCATTCACTAGCCATAGCCTTTTGTACCAGTTTCCTCTCCCTCTTGTGTCTTGTCTGTAAAATGTTGTAGTGTTCAATACTTGTAGCTGTAGTATTAGTAATAAATGTGTATGTAACTAAAGTGAACTTGTCAGTGTTTGTTTGTGCTTGCATCTCAGTCACTTAACCTTAAAAGACCTATACCCTTGCAAAATCATAATTAAGATTAATAACAATCATAATTCTGATTGACCTCTCTTGTGTGGTCAACGAGGAGTACTTTTTCCCTATTATTATACCTATTCTTATGAGTTATGTCACTGGACGAATAATTTCATGTTGAAGTTGTGCACAATAATAACTCATAATTTAAAATATTTATTAACAGTAAATGCAAGTATATTAAAAAAACATTCAATCTTTTACACAAATATCAAAATGTATTATAGTAAAAATTATTGCACAATCCCAATGGCCTACTAGCGTTAATTGCCTGATACTACCAGGAGCAAGGGGGGGTCTCAATCACAGGGGAAACTAGACGAGAGAAGGGGAGAAAGCAAATAAATAAAACACCCACATGTGTTCTCAAAAACCCAAACCACTCTGTACCATGCAGATGAAAAGATCTCATCGGCCCGGCCTAGGCCCACAGCTCCTACAGGCAGAGGCAGAGAATTAATGCAGGCACATAAGGAGGGGGAACATATAACCGTGCACCAGGTTGCAAAAAAAAAAAAAATTGAATTTAGAAAAAAAAGAAGTCAGTACAATTTAACAAATTAAACTAAAGCACAAGAAATAAGATAAGTATACTGTCCTCGCAATGAGTAGTCTTTATCCAAAGCTAGACAGTTAGCCAACAGTCTGCAGTCCTCCAATAAACACAAGGCGTAACTTTTCTTGCATGTTTTTGCATGAAGATCCACATTTACTGTAAAACTGCGACAAAGCACAAATGCAAACAGAAATCAGAATCTGAACAATATTCATTACACTGACATAACTATGTAAGAAATAAAAATGCTGTGTCACTAAGCAAAACAGGTCAGCTAACAGGTTGCAGCTATGCTAGTCACCAATTTAGTCACCTCAAAACAAATACACAGCAAATATATGATGCATATAGTGTAAAGAAATCGCTAACACATAATAGACAAATAGTGTCCAAGGCAACAATGTTGAAAATAAATAGCTGCAGCAGACACATGAGCTCTCTACTCTGTCTGGTTAGCTCTGGAGGAAACTTCCTGTTTTGTAACTACTTCTGTTGAATGATCAGGAGGGGGCACTGCAGAACACAAAAAACTACTTGCACTCAAACAAAGGGCAGAATACTCCCCGCCTGGCACAATACTATTGTACCACTAACAGACAATGAATGAGATACAAACATTAACATGTAAATTGTCCATTTTCTATTGTCCCTCAGACAAAAGGACAACCATCTCTGATATCGGTCTCAGAAACACTTTCACACTCCCTTCTTTTCCTGTCCTTACTTCTGCCTTGTGAACCTTGTTGCCTTTGCTGGGGAATGTCTTAATAACAAGTCCTACAGGCCAGTTGTTCCTGTGAGCTTGGTGATCCTTGAGCAAAACAACGTCTCCAACTTTGATGTTGGGCTTGTCCTCTGTCCATTTTCTTCGATTCTGAAGAGTGGCAAGGTATTCCCCCCTCCATCTCTTCCAAAAGGCGTCTGCAAGACACTGAACCTGTTTCCATTGTTTTGTGTGGAGCTCTGTTGGGTTAAAGGTGCCGGAGGGTGCTGATAGAGCACTCGTCTTCTGAGTCAAGATCATTGCTGGTGTAAGGACAGTTGGCATGTCGGGGTCTGTAGACAATGACACCAATGGTCTTGCATTCATTATTGCCATCACCTCAGCCATTAAGGTACTCAGTACTACATACTCGAGTCACCATGTGTGACTCGAGTATGTGCAGACTGAATAAGCATTGCATCCAAGATTCGTCTTGCAACACCAATAAGTCTTTCCCATGAACCACCCATATGTGAGGAATATGGGGGATTAAATTGCCATGTACAGCCTTTTTCCTGAAGGTAACTGTTCAGCGTAGCATCCCTGTGATCAATACTCAATTCTTTACAGGCACCAATAAAATTAGTACCTCCGTCTGAGCGGAGAAGTTTTGCAGGTCCACGAATAGAGAAAAATCTTCTCAATGCATTAATGACGCTGGATGTGGACATTGATTCAACAAGTTCGATGTGCACAGCTCTTGTTGACATGCATGTGAAAAGAACTGCCCACCGTTTGCTGTCTGCACTGCCTCCTCTTGTGCGACGTGTCAACACAGTCCATGGACCGAAAACATCAAGACCGACATTGGTGAAGGGTGGCATTGGTGAGAGCCTGTCAGCTGGCAAGTCTGCCATCTTTTGGATCTGAAATGTTCCTCTAAGCCTACGACAGATGACACATTTGTAGATAACTGATGAGACCAGGCGTTTGCTCCCGATAATCCACAATCCTGCTGCTCTAATTGCTCGTTCTGTGATATGACGGCCCTGGTGAGCTACCTGGATTTGGCAAGTGACTTATTACTCTGCTCGTCAAGCACTGCGTATATTTTCCTTGCATCCTCTCTTTTTCCAGCAGGATACACTATCACAGGGCTGATTTTGGAGCATGAGCATTGAATATCTACATTACCACAAATCTCTGTGCATTTGGATGTGACTGGAGTGACTACATTTTCATTCACCTCCCCGCCATCACATGTTTTGGCTTCGATGGTTTCCTTTGCAGTGGGAGGAGGGCCAGGATGTAGCGCTGAAATGTGTCTTTCACTACCACACTCCATACACTTAATTGTCTCTCTGCAGTTTTTTGCCAGATGCTGCGTTGACCCACAACACTTGAAACAAATGTGCTTTTCCTTCAGGAATGATTTCCGCTCTTCCAAAGACTTAGCTCTGAAACTCCTACATTTTCTGAGAGGGTGGGGTTTTTTATGTATGGGGCATTGCATATCAGGACTTTCCATTTTCTTCTCAACAGAGCTACTCTGGATAGTTGAGGACTCTTGTGGAATGTCAGTTTTGTGTACATTTACACTAGCTCTGCTGCCACTTTTCATGTATTTCTCAGTTTTTGAACTCTGGTTGCTGGGTGGTGTAAAGGCAAAATTAGGGTCGTTTCTTATTTTTGCCTGCTGTCTTATAAAGCTGGAGAAAAAACTGAAAGGGGGAAATGCGACTCTGTGTTCCTCCTTATATCTAGAACCCGTGGCAATCCATTTCTCTTGTAAGCTGTGACGTAGCTTGTCCACAATGGGATTTACTCCACGAGCCGTGTCCATATAAGACAAGCCTGGCAGATATCCACCTTCTTTTGCACACTCTATCTCCTGAAGAATGTCACCCAACTCTCTTAGCTTGACATTATCTTTGTTGGTAAGTTTAGGAAAATCTTTAATCTTTTTTAGCAGTGCATGTTCAACTACTTCTGGTGACCCATAACTTTCTTCTAGTCGTTGCCAGACTAAGTGGAGGGCTGCTGCAGGGTTGAACACATGCACAGAGCGAATTCTTTTAGCCTGCTCTGAAGACTCTAAACCAAGCCATTTTACTAATAAATCTATTTCTTCTCTGGCTGAAAGGTGTAGGTCATTGGTAGCACTTTGAAATGATGCCTTCCATGACCAATAATTCTCAGGATGGTCATCGAATTTGAGAAAACCTGCACTCATCATTTCGCGACGGATTAGATACTTTGTTATTTCTTGCACACCCTGAGGCTCGGATGTGGCCTCCCTTTGAGGGTAAAAAGACTGTCCTGTTGGTCGTGGGGAGTACATTTTAACTCCTAATTCCTCCCTTTGTTGTTCTTGTTTGACATTAGTTTGTCCTTTATCAGCATCTCTGTTTTTCTCATCATGTTGGGTGGCTGCTTCATTTAAGCCCATTTTACATTGCTCAAGCGCCATCTTGTGGCAGCCTAGAGGATCAACCTTGAATGGGATTTCCCCAGAGTATGCCTTTGAATGCTGCTGGACATAGTCAGAGGTGCGCTGGGCTGAACTGATAGGTAATTCTAGTAAATCTTGACTGAGTTCACTCATTACAGATTTACCAGCTTCTTCATAGGCAGCAGCTTCTGCTGTAGCGGCAGCGACAGCTCTTTGGCTTTGTAAAATATGAAGACTTGCTTCAAGGTCGGCTTTCTGTTTCATGATGCTAGCCTCCTTTTGTGCATAAGTAAGCTGAGCACGGGCAGCCTCCGCTTTGGCACAAGCTTTTAATGCTGAAGAACTGGCTGAGGAGGCTCGACTTGACCGCCTTGACGACTGTGAATGTGCTGACTTTGAGTGGGCATCAGCACTTTGATAAGATTCTTGCTGCTTTTCCCCTCCCTCTTCCTGTTGCTGAGGGGCTGGCTGATACTGTTTGCCTGACCGTAGACTCATTGTTGCTGCATACTGTGTTATCTTGTTTAATTGTGCCCGCTGTGCTCTTGTCCTTTTACTATACTGTCCTCGCAATGAGTAGTCTTTATCCAAAGCTAGACAGTTAGCCAACAGTCTGCAGTCCTCCAATAAACACAAGGCGTAACTTTTCTTGCATGTTTAATGAAGATCCACATTTACTGTAAAACTGCGACAAAGCACAAATGCAAACAGAAATTAGAATCTGAACAATATTCATTACACTGACATAACTATGTAAGAAATAAAAATGCTGTGTCACTAAGCAAAACAGGTCAGCTAACAGGTTGCAGCTATGCTAGTCACCAATTTAGTCACCTCAAAACAAATACACAGCAAATATATGATGCATATAGTGTAAAGAAATCGCTAACACATAATAGACAAATAGTGTCCAAGGCAACAATGTTGAAAATAAATAGCTGCAGCAGATGCCGACACATGAGCTCTCTACTCTGTCTGGTTAGCTCTGGAGGAAACTTCCTGTTTTGTAACTACTTCTGTTGAATGATCAGGAGGGGGCACTGCAGAACACAAAAAACTACTTGCACTCAAACAAAGGGCAGAATAATAAGCAAAAGGAAAAAAAAGAGAAAATAAATTAAACATAAGGAAAAGTTAAAGAAAATGAACAAAAAGCTTAACCAAATCAATAAAACAACAAACTATACACTCCTCTGGCTCAGGGTTGCTATAACACCAGCAGTCAATACATCATAAATGATGTAGACCAGGTAACAGCGTAGCAGCAGCGGAGATTGCGTCGTAACAGCAGCGAAATGGAGGAGAACAGCAGCAACACCAGGACAGCAGCCCAGGCTGGGGGGCAGCAGGATGCCGCGGGATGCAGCCAGCAAGCAGAGGTGCAGCCTCCCAGGTACCAGGAGGAGAGTTACTGTGACTGCCGCAGCCCAAACACACTGACAGCAGCGATAAATTGCCCACGCTATGAGCTTCCACCAGGCCAAAAGACAGGCTCCACTTACAGACACCGGAGGGAGGCCAAAGTCCAGCACAGCCCCGCTGCAAACACTGATGGCCCTAGTTCAGCCAGCAGCTCGTCACACAAAGACAGCAGCAAGGGAATGACAGTGCAGTATTTTAATCCCAACACCGGGCCGCAATTAGTTGAGTGCCTACAGGTGTCAGTGGGCAGTACCGGGTGGAGAAGGAGGCAAGAGAAAAAAAGAAAGAAAAATTAAAGCTGCAAGCAGCGATGAACGGGCCCTCGCGCCTCCATGCATGTCACACCACGACGCAATCGAAGGTCCTCTGTCAGGGGCATGTAGACGTCTTCAGATCCGGGCTGTTTTCAGACAGTGCAAGAAGGAGATAAACATCACTTCCTCTGTTCACTGTTTTGCCTGCTGCTGGGGCTGCTTCGCTGAAATTTCGTAGGGGGCGCTATTCAGCCAGTTTGCATCACTGATGGAATATTGTCATGTAGTCGTTGGTCGCAACGGTTAAAAATATTGATGAATATTAATGAAATGAAATGAACCATGTTTTAAGGTGATATAAAGCACTGATGGATGTTTTTAATTGAAATATTGGTTATTGTACAATTGACATAAAGTTTAACAATGTGCAACAATAAAAAACATTTGGATAATTTACTTCAGTACAAAACAAACCTCTCAATAGATTGTAGGTCAAACAAGTAAAAAAACAATTATCAGTGCAGAGAGAAAATATTGAAACATGATGATATAAAGCTGCATATGTAGATTAATAAGTGTTTGTTAAAGAAAGCAGAAAAATATCAATCTTATCAGTATTCAAACAAATTGGCCAAAGTGGACAGTAACTAAACAAACCTTAAAATAAGAAAATCCTTTATACACATTATACATATATTCTATTAATCAACTGCAGAGCTGCAACTAATGATTATTTTCCTTAACAATTAACCTTGTTTAAACCTGATTTAGAATCATTATTTAATCTATAAAATGTCAGAAAATAGTTCATCACAACTATTGTGAACTATTCATCACAGTTTCTAGAAGTTCAAGGTGTCTTTGAATGTTTTGTCTGACCAACAGTCCAAAACCCAAAAATATTCCAGTTACCATCATATAGAGCAGAGAGTAGCAGCAAAACCTCACATTTAAAAAGATGGAGCCTGAGAATGTTTGTCTGACAAATAATTTAAACGATTATCAATCAATCAATTAATCTCTTGTTGTTCCATTGTCATTAAATGTTTCAGCACTTATTACAGCCTGTAAAATATTGACACATATTCTGTTGAGTCATGGTCTCGGCCGAACTCTACAATGAAGCTTTATGACACTGTGAAATATTCACACTTTGTTTTCTGTGGTTTCACTTCAAACTGAAAGTTTTGTTTTTTTGGAAACTTTGTGTTTTTCACTAGAAATGAAACTAAAGTTCTATGGATTTGATCAGATGTTTAAATAGAGATTTTATTTTAAATAGAAATCCTAGTTTGTATTTTTTCTCATAATAAACAAGAATGTGTTTGTATATTTACTCTCTTCAAAAACAAAGACACATTTATGACATAAAACAGGTGATTACTCTACTCAGTTTGATTGACAGGACAGACGATCAGAGGGGCAGAGTTTTTACCACCATAATTAGGACCAGGACTGAAGGATGGGTAGAGTTTCTCAGTGAAGGAGCAGCCAGTAAAGGCGTAGATAAGAACTGCAGCATCTACGTCATAAAAGGAGACCCAACCCTCCTCATAATCCACAAATACCCCCACCTTCTGAGGCTGAGACTTCAGAGAGAGACGGACTGAAGGGCCAGCAAAAGCTTTGTACTCATTTCCATTTATCAAACATATAGTCCAGTAACCATCCTGAGGTCTAGCTGTGATTTGTCCCTTTCTGTTGATCGACTCTCTGGCCACTCCTAAAGCCCATTCAGTCTTCATTTTAACCTGATTCTCAAAGTAAACTCTGCCTGAAGAGAAACTCTGCTTTCCTAAAACATTTACATAACGAGTAAATCTCTCTGGGTTGTTTGGCAGATTCTTCCTCACATCACTATCATTTACTTGTTTCTCATCATCAGACAGGATGAGATCAGGATGTGCTGTATCAGGATCAAGAGTCACATCCATTGCATACTACTGGACCCTCTTCAGCTCTACCTCAGTGAGCAGCTTCTTCATCTCTGTACTGAGCGTCTCCTCCAGCTGAGCCACAGCTCTCACCACAGTCCCCTCACATGATGGTGGACGGACGCTGACCTCTGTCCAGTCTTTGGTGGGTGGAGCAGCTTTCAGGGACGGGAAGTTTTGGAGGAGGTGGAGGTGGTCTTCAGAGCGTGAGAGCTGCTTCACCTCAGAGCTTCTCTTCATCAGCTCAGAGATTTCCTGTTCCAGCTCTTTGATGAAGTCTTCAGCCTGTTTCTCTGTCGTTCTTTGCTTCTCTTCAATCATCTCAATGAGCTCATTCAGGCTTCTCTCAACAGACTCCTTCAGAGCGGTGAAGACCTGAACACCTTCTGCTTTCTCTCTGTCTGCATCTTCCTTACTGAGGTCAACTGCATGTTTGATCTCTTGAATATTCAGTCGTCTCTTCTGGATCATCTGCTGAATTTCAGCCTCTGTCTTCCCCAGCTCTGCCTTCTTTCCTTCATATTCTTCTTTCAGAGGAACAAACTCATGTGTCTTGTGGTCTAAAACAGAGCAGAGAACACAGACACATGTCTGGTCAGTCTTACAGAACAGCTCCAGAGGTTTATCGTGCTTCATACACATCCTGTCTTCCAGGTTCCACAGCTGATGTCTTTTCAGACATGAAGATGAGGCTCCAGGTGAGTCTCACAGTAGGAGATCAGACACACCAGACAGGACTTCAGGGCCTTCAGTTCGGTTCCAGTACAGACGTCACAAGGAACTTCTCCTGGTTTGGCAGCTTGTTGCTCTGAGCTGCTGCTGCTGGCTTTTTGTTGAGCTTCCTGTCTGAACCGAGAAACCATCTCAGTGAGCAATGTGTTGATGTGAAGCTCAGGTTTTGTGTAGAAAACCTTATTACACATGGGACACAGGTACTGGACATTACTGTTACAGTGTTCAGTGATGCAGTTTTTGCAGAAGTTGTGTCCACATGGTGTGGTGACTGGATCAGTGAACACATCAGTGAGCACAGAAACTGATCTTCAGATCGCAGACAGCTGGCAGCAGACATATCTACATATGTAGTGTGAAAAAGGACACATTTTGTTTAAAATTAAATTTCCATTACTTTTTCAAGAAGGATTAAGGATAATTACTGTTGTATTAAATAGAACGTGATATTAGGTAAAGTAATTGTATTTCGTGTGTTTGTTTCTTTCTTTCTTATTATGCCGCCACTTCAGACCTAAATTTGACCAAATTTGGCAAGACCAACAAATCATATGCTGACACCCCTGACCTAAATCCAACAGGAAGTCCGCAATTAGCCTGTCAATATAAGACTTTGCCTCAATTTTGGCCCCCGAACAAACGCTATCTCCTCCGAGGGCATAAATGGTATCGATTTCAAAATTTGATACATGACTTATGACACTGTGCTAAAGATCATATTTTTTTGTAAGAAATTTGGTTACGAATCCACTGATACAGGTTTGAAAGTGGTCAGACTTATAGTTTAGATGTCAGAAGCCTCTGTTTGACACAAAGGTCATGCCTCTCCATTGCTTTACATTGTAAGGGTGATGTGGCACTGCAACTTTCGGGGCTTAGATAAAATCCAAACCGTTCAAGTTTTTAACAGTTTTTTACAGCACAGTGTCACAAGCCATGTATCAAAGTTTGAAATCAATACCATTAACGCTCTTGGAGGAGATAGCGTTGAAAATTGAGGCAAAGCCTTATATTTACAGGCTAATTGCAGACTTCCTGTTGGATTTAGGTCAGGGGTGTCATCGTAGATCTTGATAAGACGAATAAGTCGGTTTTCGTTAGATCTCTCTACGACATTGCTACGGGTCGTGGCAGTCATTTTAGTTACATAGGTAGCGCTAGAGAGCACATTTTCGCACTTTGGGGGTTAATTTTGACATTTTATCAAATTTTTTACCAGACCTGATGTGCGTGCCAAATTTGGTGAGTTTTTGAGCATGTTTAGGGGGTCAAATTTAGGTCCGAAGTGGCGGAATAATAAGAAAGAAAGAAACAAACACACAAAATACAATAGTGCCTTTGCACCTTTGGTGCTCAGGCCCTAATCAAAGCTGCAAGCAGCGTTGAACGGGCCCTCATGCCTCCTTGCATGTCGGGCAGCGGCGCAATCGAAGGGCTTCTGTCACGGCATATAGATGTCTTCAGACCCAGGCTGTTTTCAGACAGTGCAAGAAGGAGATAAACATCACTTCCTTTGTCCACTGTTTTGCCTGCTGCTGGAGCTGCTTCCCTGACATTTCGTAGGGGGCGCTATTCAGCTAGTTTGCATCATTGATGGAATATTGTCATGTAGACGTGTTCAGGCTGGGACTCTTATCAAACATGTAAAGTTTGGTGCAGACTGGAGCATTTACAATAAAGTTATAGCAACTTCCTCTGTCATGGCAAAGCATCAAATCTCAATGGTGCGAGGATGAGAATTTTCTGCAGGGTGAGACATGTCTGTCTTGCTCACACCTGTGGCATCAACATTATGCAAGTTTTGGGCCCATTCACTCGAATTTCAATTAGTAAACTGAAAACTCTTGATGAGTTTGTGTGTAAAACAAATTAATTTCCTAATTTTCATCAAATCTATTTTTAGAAAAGTAAAGACTTTTAACCCTGATGACCTGGTCAAAGTTTGATTGAAATGTGTACTGTCAGGTGTGTAGAGACAATAAGTAACTGCAGCTGGACACAGAAAAATACTCATTCAACCCCCACACCCATGCCCCCCCTCCTATTCTCTCTCTCTCTCCCTCTCAGTTGGAGAGGAGAATGTCACTCTTCTTGTGAAATACCTTCATAAATCCCATGACTTTGGCCAAATCTTACATTAAAAATCACATTTCATTGTAGGAAATTTCATCATGAATCCATTGATATAGGTTTGAAAGTGGTCAGACTTATAGTTCAGACGTCAGAAGCCTCAGTTTGACACAAAGTCCATGCCCATAGATTTACATTTTACATTACAAGGTGTGATATGGCACTGCAACTTTCAGGACTTATAAAATCTAAATCGCTTGAGTTATTACAAAGTTTTTAACAACTTTTGTTCAGCACAGTCTCATAAGTCATTGATCAAAGTTTGAAACCAATACCATTAACGCCCTCGGAGGAGATAGCATTTGTTTGGGGTCCAAAATTGGTGCAAAGTCGTACTTTGATGGGCTTATTGTGGACTTCCTGTTGGATTTAGGTCAGGGCTGTCAGTGTATGATTTTGTAGGTCTTGATGAGATGAATAATTGAGTTTTGGTTCGATCTCTCTACGACATTCCTATGGGCTGTGGCGGCCATATTAGTGACATAGGTGGTGCTAGAGAGCACATTTTGGCACTTTGGGGGTTATTTTTTACATTTTATCAAATTTTTCACCAGACCTGACGTGCGTGCCAAATTTGGTGAGTTTTTGAGCATGTTTAGGGGGTCAGATTTAGGGTTTAAGTGGTGGAATAATAAAGAAGAAAGAAGAAAGAAACAAACAGAACAAATACAAGAGGATCTTTGCCCCTTTGGGGCTCAGGCCTTAAAAATATGATTTTTAATGTAAGATTTGGCCAAAGTAATGGGATTTATGAGGAGATTTCACAAGAAGACTGCTCTGAAGTTTTCCTCTCCAACTGAGAGGGAGAGAGAGAGTAGGGAAGAAAGGGGGTGTGTGCCACACACAGTGGGGGCTCTGCCTATTTTGTGAGAGGCAAGAGGGAGATCAAAATATAAAAAAGAATATTTGGTTGAAATAAACCATTACTAAATCTCAGTATTATTTACAACATATTTTTTCTCTCTTCTTTGGAAGAGACACATAAAATGATGCTCCAAGGGAGGACGGCCTCCCTAACCAATCAACAACCAGAATGCAATATTAATATCAAGTTGGTCCGATGATAGTTTCCAGAATTCATCTTCAATTCTCTCCACTGTAAGGCAAAGTAGCAGCAGTAGATAGCTCCTTGCGTTAGCCAAAGCAACAGTTAGCTTGTTGCAGCAGCCTGAAGGACTCTTTATACATCCATGGAAGGACTATTAAGGACTGTTGTTAAGCTAATGGGAGAAACAATCTGGACTGTGCAGTGCAGCAGCAGCAGGACACCGCCAGGGGGCGGCTGGAGAGAGAAGCAACAGGAAAAACAACCAGGAGAGTTAGCTTGTTTGTCATTGTTGCTAATGATATCAGATTGGTTAAGCAGCAGCCATAAAGTTCTGTTAACTAACAAACAAGATGACCAACAGCAACAAATGGATGTTGTGACATGAATACTTCATCTCCATGATAGAAAGAAGAAGACATCAGATAACGTGAGTCAGACAAGTTACAGCTTCTCTCTCTCTGTCTCTTTTGTCTGTTTGGTGGCTTGTTCAACAAGCTGCAGGACAAGATGTGTGTTCATGTTTCTAAGTTATCATCAAGTTTTGATGATGTGGACAGAAGCTGTTTCATTCACTACCATGTTTAAAGAGGAAGGTATAATGCCTCATATTGCAATAATTGAGCATTGAATATTTCATATATTTTATTTTATTTTATTTAAACATTGGACATCTTAAATGTTGTTTGTCTTGAATGTTTTCATTTAAGACCATGGGCAAAAGTTCATTGGTGTTTCGTGCTGTAAGTGTGTTACAGAATAAATAGAAAACAAAGTTTTATTTGTCTCCCCTTTTTTTGCTGATCCTAAAAATCATCCGATCCGTGACTCAAATTCGTAATATGATCCGAACCGTGAGTTTTGTGATCCGTTGCACCCCTAGTATTAACATGTCAGCTTTGTAGACTATATTTTGTATGTCATGCACATAGATAAGAGTGTGTAAGTCATGTATTTGATACATGCATTAATACTTTCTGATGTGAACCTACACTTTTAGATCTGTGAATGTTTTTAGTGTTCAGTCTTTCTAGTATTCAGCACTGATCTGTTCCTGTATCACATTATAAGCTTTGTGGTACTTTATATATTTCTGTATACTAAGGAAATACATGGGAAACACATGTAAATCATGTGATATCTTGTCTGCTTTTGATAAGAACATAAATCTGTTGTCACAATAGAACAATACTATAAATTTGAATTTCATTTTGTTGGTAAAATCACACATCTGAACCACTCTGGCTAAAATGAGCTCTTCTTTGTTTAGAAACAATATGTATATGCTAAATGTCTTTAAAGAAGTAGCCGTTACACCAGTCAGGGGTTTTTGTTTTTAAAAGCAAATTGTTTTATTGGCATATAAAATTGCCCCCCACCCCTCTGATTTCATCAGGTGGGGAACAATGATATAGTTTGATGCGGTTTGTTGTAAGATTCCATGTTGGTTTCCCTCCTGTTCTGTTGAATCACCAGCTGCCACTGGTGTGGGGGTTGAATGCAGCTCATTTTTGTAGGATACAGCAGAAAGGTCTATATACATACAGTACATTATATACAAACTTTGTATGAAGTTTGGTGTTATTATCATTTATTTTACAATAATTGTAGGTCTTATATTTATAATTCAGTAGTGGGGATGACCTATGAGGGGAAGGGAAAAAACAGAGTGAGGGTGACAGTTTAGTGATAAAGTGCTGTAGAAAAATACCATCAAAACTAAAATTTGTAGCTCTGTACTGCAGTTTTTCCTTTATTAGGGCCCGAGCACTTAGCGGTTCGCTCACACTCTCCATTCAAATATATGAGTATTTTTCTGTGTCCAGCTGCAGTTACTTATTGTCTCTACACACCTGACAGTACACATGTCAATCAAACTTTGACCAGTTCATGTGGGTCAAAAGTCTTTACTTTTCTAAAAATAGAGTTGATGACAATTAGAAAATTAATTTGTTTTACACACAAACTCATCAAGAGTTTTCAATTTACTAATTAAAATTCAAGTGAATGGGCCCAAAAGTTTTTTGACACAGGTGTGAGCAAGGCAGACATGTCTCACCCTGCAGAAAATTTTCATCCTCACACCGTTGAGATTTAATGTTTCGCCGTGACAGTTGAAGTTGCTATAACTTTATTGTAAATGCTCCAGTTTACATCAAACTTTACATGTTTGATAAGAGTCCCGGCCTGAACACGTCTACATGACAATATTCCATCAGCGATGCAAACTGTAGAAGAATAGCACTGCTAACAAAGCTCTGCTAACTTGATGACAAACACCTTTTATTCTCTGCAGCTGCTTCACAATAAAAGCTGCTGCTTGTTGGTAGAAAGCTTTTAATGTGAAACAGCTACAGGAAATAGAATGCAGTGTGTCTGTAGGAAGTGATCAGTAAATAGTAATAAGACCAGGAAGGTTGGAGTGAAGCTGAACTCCAAACCACAGAGATTCAGTTACAAGTTACAAAAGTCCTGAGAACTGACACAGAGAGACTGTTTAAAAAACAATTAAAGTTGTTTCACTGAATCTGTGTAAAAACATCTTTAGTTATATTGTCACTAATTTCACAAGTGTCAGTATGAAATGAAAAGAGTGGAACTTCCTGTCTGCTGTGTTAAAGCTGGTTGTTGAAACATTAAATTTGATCAGTTGTACTCACCAGTATTTGGCAGAGACTCTGCTGTGTTGTTGAGAAAGACTTGATGAACTCAGTTTAATTTTTATTTGGACAGAAGTGGAGAGACTCGACTGCAGCTCTGCTGTCGCTCTGACAAACTTTTAGTTTCATTTGTGTAGAATGTCAGTGAACCTGTCTGTCATGTCTCTCCAGTGTTGCTCCTCCTCTTACTGCAGCTCTGATTGTGAGTTTGTTTCCTCCTTCTGATTTACATGATTATTGTGAAATATCATGGAGCACAAGTGGCAATGTAAATAACAGGTGGGAAGCAGATTCTGCTTTATAAAGGATTTCAGGTAAATATCAGCTTAGTATTTACAGTGTTTCCCCTATTATAGTACAACAAGAAACACCGCCAGGTCAAAAAATAATTTTTTAAATGCCAAATATCCATTCATTTGGAAATCAACAGTGTTTGGGAGCCTCTGAGCAGCGCTCTTTCGAAACATGAGTCAACGTCTGTGTTGTTTCCTGGGAAACTGCAGGAAGCGTAACTCCTTTTCAGGAAGGGCACATAAGTGAGTGAGTGGTTAAGCGAGAGAGCGAGTGTCAGAAAAGTGACGGTGAATACGAGGGAAGCAGTGAAAAAGGTTATCAGTAAGTTGTCAATCTGACAGTAAATGTACAGAAGAGACTACAGTATGTGAGTTAATAAATGCTGCAGCTTGTCAAGACCAAGAAAAGTCACGTGTGTTGTTTCCCCAACAGCTGGAAAAGTGAAGGGGTTAGCTCAGACTCAACCTAGAGGAAACACTGATATACATTCTGATCGGACTGTCCTAAATATTTATGGTGAGGGGTATAACTTAAAGGACGGGTTCACTATTTTTCAAGTGTGTCTTAAACCAGCAGTCAGGTGTCCTTATGAACAGTGAAAGAGGCTTTATAGCGTCCATATCATTAATTCATCACATGGACTGTAAACCATCGTCGGCAGTGATATCTCAGAAATATAATGATTAGTTTGTAGCGCTCATATCCAAACTGACTTTACAAGGTGTGTCACAACTAAGAAAGAAATATAAGAATAATAACATTAAACACAAATGTCATTAATCAATGTTAACTTAAAATGTGCTTTTGATTGGCATTTTACAAATATGTGTGTAAACGCCAGTGCCATGTCAGTGCAGCTGGTTATTAACCTAAACAAACAATGTTTTACTAAAAGATTCCGTTTCTCACCTTATATTTCATCTCCACCTCATCACATCACCAGATCGCTTAGGACAAACATGTGTACACCCGGTCTAAAGGATGCGTGAGGTGCCCACATTCTCATCGCACATTCTGTTCATTAATACCAGTTTATGTGCGGGAAATGGTTTATGCCTGGTTTTTGTCTGTACATATTGTTTATGCATCTGGCCCCTGCTGTTTAAGGAAATACTGAGCCTTTAAATATATACATTTGTGAATTTTTTAAAGATTTACGTCTTAGTAACAACCAACGAGCTTGGAGCTGAGAGCTACAGACAGTAGCAAGGCACGTGATGTGTGAGTGGTCCCGCCGATTCTGGTGGAGCTGGGATGGCTGTCTAGAGATCACTAGGTGTAATGTGTGGCCATGTTTGTGAGTTGGCCCAGCAGTATGTTGTATGAAATCAAAAGAGTGTAACAGTTGCAAAAAGCCCATAACAATGTAGTCGTTATCGATATGCAAATTAAAATAACCAGTTATAAGAATCCTCTCATGGTTAGTAAAACAGACTGAAAGTAGTTCAGAGATGTCTGTTAAAAATGAGGCTGTATACTTAGATATTAATCAGCAGCACCGAAGTTTGACTTTCCAGTAACATTGCCTGGTATTCAAAAGATGAATAGCTACCAAGACTCAGTTTCTTGCACTTAAAAATGTCTGAAAAAATTGCAGCCAGTCCTCCTCCTCGCTTCCCTTCATGGATTTAGTGAATAAAAGTGTAGTTTGGAGGGAATGCTTCAATTAAGAGAGAGGTCCCATCTGAATTTAAAGATGTTTCAGTGAGGAAAATTAAATCTAATTTGTGTTCAATGATAAAATCATTTAAAAAAAAAAAAAAGTCTTATTAGTAAGTGCCCGGATTTTTAAGAGAGCCATGTTTAGTTTCTTTTTATGTGCATCTTATTGGCTGGGCTGCAATTTTTTAGGGGTACAAAAATCAGGTTAGACCTTCTCTTCAAATTACCTTGAGTGACAATGCATTTGGGATGAAAACTGTTTTTCTTTATCCTGGTTAAAATGGGAATGATGATGAGATTGGAGCATCTCTCAGCTGGTTTTGGGGTCCATCAGAGCGTAGGGAGGTGGCAGTAGGGACTCCCAATCGCAAGGGGGGGTTGGGGGGGGGCAGTTGGGGGTTGTGGGGCTTGCAGGGGAGGAGGTGGTTTTCTTGCTGAGACCGGAAGTGACCGTGTGTACATGCAATGGCAGGTAGTCAGTTAGAGTGACAGTTCCCGATTATATAAAACAAATTGTCAGTCAAAATTTGTGAGCCCAGGCCATTGGGGTGAATACCATCTCAACGGAAGAAAGAAGGGCGATTCCAGAAGAGATTAAAATTGTCAACAAAAGCTATTTTCTGGGTTGCACAGGTTGAGTGCAGCCTGCTGTGGAAACCTAATGTGTGGCTGAAGTGACCCACGCTGTGGTTAAGTGGAGGGAGAGGACCAGAGATGTAGAGTCGCTTACGATGGACGGAGAGTGAGTCGAGAAGTTTGCTTAAGTCGCATTTGAGCATTTCTGAGGACTGACTTGGGATGTCATTACACCCAACATGAAGGACAACATGACAGGTGAGTGGATGATCTGCTAAGATGCTGGGGTTGGTGGTGTTGGTGACGGCCTGGGACTTAGGTTGCTTTCATCGAGTGGAGCAGTTAGAGTTTTTGTAAGGAGGTAGCGGTCCATCCTGGCAGCGAACTTCACTGCAGGTGCAGCAGGAGTGCAACACCTCACCTAGGATATTGACCTAAACTGGTAAAGATAAAATTATTTTTTTCGA
This sequence comes from Thunnus maccoyii, assembly GCF_910596095.1. NCBI lineage: Eukaryota > Metazoa > Chordata > Actinopteri > Scombriformes > Scombridae > Thunnus > Thunnus maccoyii. The sequence goes on along the minus strand of NC_056534.1, from coordinate 2,662,520 downwards.
ATTTTTGGGGGCAATTTCTGCCCCTCGATCACGGTTTTTAGAGGCATTCTGAGATTTCTTGGGGCATTTTTGCCCTTGCCCCCCGCTAATTTCCAACGCTGACTACAACTGTAGTATGGTGTTTTGTTTGTTTGGTTGAATAACTCCACAAATTGTATATATTCCCTTTTTTATTTTTCAGAAGCTGAGAGCCTAAGGTGTTGGGGTTGGTGCTTGTAGGTGGTGGTTCCTCCTTTCTTGTGTGCTGTGTTCATCTGAGCATCCCTGGGTTTGACCCTTCACCATTGTGTGTGTGCACGTGTGATTCAGGGTGACTCTCTTCTGGATGCCTCTCCTTCTCCCCCTCCACTGGTAAGCCTCAGCTCTGAATAATTCTGAATTTCAATTTTTATTTATATAGCGCCATATCACAACAAAAGTCATCTCAAGGCACTTTTCACATAGAGCAGGTCAAGACCGTACTCTTTAATTTACAGAGACCCAACAATTCCCCCATGAGCAGCACTTGGCGACAGCGGTAAGGAAAAACTCCCCTTTAACGGGTAGAAACCTCAAGCAGAACCCGGCTCTTGGTGGGTGGCCATCTGCTTTGACCGGTTGGGTTGAGAGAGAGAAAGAGAGAGGGAAAGGGGGAGGGGGGACAGCCAGGGAAGGACGCCATCAGAACTGTGACGGACCGCGAAGGCTCGGCCCAGAAACCAGGGTTTCTGGTGAGATGAGAAAGCACAAAAAACTCCGGGGAAGAAGCAAAGTTATTGACATGCATTGATGTTACATGAATGCATACAGATGGAGAGGAGGAGAGAGGAGCTCAGTGCATCATGGGAAGTCCCCCAGCAGTCTAGGCCTATAGCAGCATAACTAAGGGCTGATCCAAGGTGAGCCTGGTCGGCCCTAACTATAAGCTTTATCAAAAAGGAAAGTTTTAAGCCTACTCTTAAACATAGAGAGGGTGTCTGCACCCCGGACCGAATCTGGTAGATGGTTCCATAGAAGAGGAGCCTGATAGCTGAAGGCTCTGCCTCCCATTCTACTTTTAAAGACTGAAGGAACCACCAGTAGGCCTGCATTCTGGGAGTGCAGTGTTCTAGCGGGATAATACAGTATTAAGAGCTCTTCAAGATATGATGGTGCCTGACCATTAAGGGCTTTGTAAGTTAGGAGAAGGATTTTAAATTCTATTCTAGATTTTACAGGAAGCCAATGTAGTGAAGCTAAAATTGGAGAAATGTGGTCTCTTTTTCTAGTTTTAGTCAGTACACGTGCAGCTGCATTCTGGACCAGCTGGAGAGTCTTTAGAGACTTGTTAGAGCAGCCTGATAATAAGGAATTGCAATAATCCAGCCTAGAAGTAACAAATGCATGAACTAGTTTTTCTGCATCTTTTAGGACAGGATGTGCCTGATTTTTGCGATATTACGTAAGTGAAAAAAGGCAGTCCTTGAAATTTGTTTTATGTGAGAGTTAAAGGACATATCCTGATCAAAGATAACTCCCAGATTCCTTACGGTGGTGCTGGAGGCCAGGGTAATGCCATCCAGAGTAGCTATATCATTAGATAGTGTGTTTCTAAGGTGTTTAGGGCCAAGCACAATAACTTCAGTTTTATCTGAGTTTAGTAGTAGAAAATTGCAGGTCATCCAGGTCTTTATGTCCTTAAGGCATGCTTGGAGTTTGTTTAACTGATTGGTTTCATCTGGCTTCATTGATAAATATAATTGGGTGTCATCTGCATAACAATGAAAATTTATGGAGTGTTTCCTAATAATATTACCTAAAGGAAGCATATACTATGTGAATAGAATTGGTCCAAGTACAGAACCTTGTGGAACTCCGTGTCTAACCCTTGCCTTCACGGAGGATTCATCATTAACATGTACAAACTGAAATCGGTCTGATAAATAGGATTTAAACCAGCTTAATGCAGTTCCTTTAATGCCAATTAAATGTTCCAGTCTCTGCAAAAGGATTTGATGGTCGATTGTGTCGAATGCGGCACTAAGATCTAACAGGACAAGTATAGAGACAAATCCTGTCCGATGCAGTCAGGAGGTCATTTGTAACTTTCACCAGTGCTGTCTCTGTGCTATGATGCGCTCTAAATCCTGACTGAAAATCCTCAAATAAACTATTGTTATGTAGAAAGTCACATAACTGATTAGAGACTGCTTTCTCAAGGATCTTAGATAGAAATGGAAGGTTAGATATAGGTCTATAATTGGCTAAAGCACCTGCATCGAGAGTATGCTTCTTAAGAAGAGGTTTAATTAGAGCTACTTTAAAGGACTGTTACTAAAGACAGATTGATCATATCTAGTAAAGACGTGCTAACTAAGGGTACGGCTTCCTTAAGCAACCTAGTTGGGATGGGATCTAAGAGACAGGTTGATGGTTTAGCTGAACAAATCATTGAAGTTAGTTCAGGAAAGTCGACTGGAGAAAAACAGTCCAAATATATGTCAGGATTTACAGCTGTTTCTAAGGTGCCTGTGTTTGGGGAGAGAACGGTGCCTGTTGAGGGCAGGAGGTGGTTAATTTTGTCTCTAATAGTTAGAATTTTATCATTAAAGAAGCTCATAAAGTCATTACTACTGAGAGCTATAGGAATACATGGATCAATAGAGTTATGACTCTTTGTCAGCCAAAGTCCTGAAAAGGAACCTAGGGCAGTTTTTATTCTCTTCTATTAATGATGAGTAATAGGCGGCTCTGGCATTACAGAGGGTCTTCCTATATGTTTTAAGACTATCTTGCCAGACTAAGCGAGATTCTTCTACTTTGGTGGAACGCCAAACCATGTGTGGATAGTATGTTTAATGGCTAATTTACTCATTTTTGCTATTGTTAAATAAAGAATTATTGATGAATGGAACCATGTCTCCTGCTTCTTAGTATAATGAACCTGATTCCCTCTTGGGTTATTGGTACTGGTCAGAGGTAACATTTGTCCTTGGGTAAAACCCCCAGGGTGGTATTGTCTCTTACCACAATAAGATTAAATTCAAAATTACAATCAGGATAGAAACATATT